>NC_084831.1:320995-636991 GCF_033115175.1 Lepus europaeus
TCATATGGCGAGGCTTACCCTGTATCACCTTTTATTTATTTGACAGGCAGTTAGACAGAGACAGAAAACCCTTCCTTCCGTTGGTTCACTCCCGTAATGGCCACCACGGCCGGCAGAAGCCAGGAGCCAGGTGCTTCTCCCGGGCTCCCATGCGGGTGCAGGGCCCAAGCACGTGGGCCATCCTCTGCTGCCCTCCCGGGCCACAGCAGAGAGCTGGCCTGGAAGAGGGGCAGCTGGGACTAGAACCCGGGGTGCCGGTGCTGCAGGCGGAGGATTAGCCTAGTGGGCCGCGGCGCTGGCCCCCGTATCATCTTTTATAAACATGTATTTGAAAGGCAGAGCAGTCTTCTGTCCGCTGGTTCACTCCTCACTTGGCTGCAACAGCCAGGCCTAAGCAAGAAGCCAGAACTGTAGCTGAGGCTCTACGTGGGCGGCAGGGCCCCAAGCCCGCCCCTCCCCTGCATGCCCTGGCCGGTGGGGCCCCATCTCGCCCTGCACACACCGGTGCCCGCAGCCTCGCTGAGCAGCGTGGAAGGGCACAGCCCAGGCTTGGCTTTCGGGGTGCTCCCTGGGCCCCCCGGCATCAGCATCGGTGGGAAGAGGCAACTGGGCGAGCCCCGAGACTGCAGGAGCTAAGTGGGGTCTCCACTCGGGAAGAGCATCTGCCTGCAGGGGGCACAGGCCCAGGTGCCGTCGGCCAGCCTGGTGAGCCAGGGCGGCAGCTCCCACAGGGCAGCAAGTCGGCTCACTGGGGCTGCGTTCACGCAGCAGCCTGCTCAGGGCCTGGACCCCGACCCACAGGGCCCCCAGCCAGGCCTCATGCAAGCCTAGGAGCCCAGTCCAGGGAGGGAGTGAGAGCCAAGCAGCAGTGCGGCCGGTCCCCTCCCCTCTGCAGTGTCCGGGGTCCACAGGATGGCCGCCCTGCAGACGTGCCTTGGTGCACAGACTGCCCAGGGGCCTGGGGTGGGCGACCCGTGTTGTGCTCCTGGCGTGTGGAGCCATGCTCCCTGGTCCTGCGCCTGCCAGCACCATGACCGGAGACCGCCGGCCCTCCCCTGGGCTGCTTTTTCCTCCTAGCACTCCCCAGGGCCTGCTGTCGGGGCCCTCCTCCAGATCCCAGGGCAGGGGTCCCACAGCTGCCCCCAAGCCCCTGGGGCCACTGCTCAGAGGTGCGTCCTGGGAGGCGACCACCAGGGTGCCATGGGGAGAGCCGGCCTGCGACGCCTGGACCTCGGAGCACTTCCGTCGGGGCCACAGCTGCCGCCCGCGGCTGAGCAGACGCACAGGCTCAGGACAAAGCCAACACTTTAATGAGCAGGGAGTCGGGCAGCAACTGCCACGGCCCTCGAGTGGAAGCCGGCTGGGCCAACTGGACAGGCCAGCATGTCGGCGGCCAGTCTGCAGTGTCCGCGTGTCCTGAGTAGTTTATCCATCCACACATAGCAAACTCGAGGAGCTGGTGCCCGCACTCAGCACTGCAGATAAAAACAGACGGCTCCACACGGAGCCAAGTACCTCTCGTCTTAAAGATCGGGATGCCCCACGTGGGCCAGCGCTCAGCTGGCCGAGTCCAGGTTCCCAATGAGCGTCCACACGAGGCTCTGACCTGTGTGCCACACGCTGTCCACGTGCTCAGAGCCTGAGGGGCTAAGGCCGATTTCTCACCGCAACACTGCAGACAGGGACCTGAGAGCCACTCTCGGCATCGTCACCGGGCCTCGGGTCAGGAGGGGACAGCCAGACGTTAGCACCAAGCCACACCCACAGGGCCCTGTGCCCTGCTCTTCTGCTGAGCTGCCCGTGGGGTTCCGGCCGAGGTGGGCCTTGCACAGGGGCGCCACGCCGGCTCCTCAAGGCCATGTCCAGGTTCACCTTAGGTCCAGCATCGAAGACCATTCCAACCAGAACCGTGCTCAGGCCGCTGGAGCCGAGGGCCTGGGCAGGTCCGGGTCTGCCTCACCTCCGGTGCCGGCTGTGTCCAGGGCGGCCCCGTTCGTGGCGACGGCCTGTGCGCTCGTACGACCGTGAGCGCTCCGGCCGCTCGTCTCTGTAGTAACGACTTTTCTTCTTGTATTTGCCAGAGTTTTCTGCCCGCTCCCGTGACCGGCTTCGCGAGCGGGACGAGCTGCGGCTCCGAGACTTGCGTGGCTTCTGGGGGGGGCACTTGCAGTCCTTGGGCTTCCGAGGGCCCCGCACCTCAGAGCTCCTGCAGGGGGCGCTGCGGGGCGCCTGCCGGGGCGGCGAGTCGCTGCGGCTCCGGGAGCGGCTCTGAGACTTGGACCCGCCGGACGTGGAGCCGCTGTCACTTTTCCTGCGGAAGGGCACACCTCCACCTGCGTGACCGCCGGACCCGGCCAGGGGCTCCCACGGCACCTCCACCCACCCTGGGAGAACCACCCAGCCGGGCGTGGCCCCACGGGGAGCCCCGGGCACGCACCTCCTCTTGGGCGACGCGGACCGAGATGGGGACCGCGAGCAGCTCTGCTCCGGGCTCCGGCTCCCGCGCGCCTTGGGCAAGCTGTGAACGGCAGTGGAGCGGCTGCAGACCGGTGCCTGCGGCCAGCCCCGCCACGCGGCGGCACCGCACCTTACCCGTTCACCGGGCCGTCGGCCTGGGCTCTCTTCGAGCCCTCGGCTCTCCTCTTGGTGTCCTTGACAGGCGGGGGGGAGGGTTTGTCCCCCTTGGCTTCCTTGGGGGATTCCACTGGGGTCAAGCACAAGGGAGAACCACTCAGAGAACTGTTCAGAGAACGCAGGTCAGCACAGCCGGAGGCGGCCGCTTCCCGTTCCCAGCCTGGACGGGTGCGGGCGGGCGGACGTACACATGCGCACGGGCTCCCCTTGGGCTGGCCGTGGGCGTCCTGACAGCATCAACCTGTGGCCCCAGTTACGAGCCCTTCATCAGCGTGGGCACCGTGCTCCCCGAGCCACTGCCTGGACGCCCACAGCGCGGATCTGAGTCCAGCCCGCCCGGCTGCAGGCGACGCCGTGCTCGGGTCCCTCCCGGGGTCAGACCTCTTGGGCCTGGCTGTTGTGGGCGTGGGGAATGACCAGCAGATGAAAACACGTTTGTATATGTTTATGTATGTGCATCTAATGTGCACGTGTGCGCAGTCTGTGTAACATGCATGTGTGAATGTGTGTATACAACAGGTGTGTGTGCACAGCACGGGTGTACAAGTGTGTGTGCACACATGCACATGTGCGCGTGTACCAGGCGTGTGTACATAACAGGCGTGTGTGCACACATGCACATGTAACAGGTGTGTGCACGTGTGCCAGGTGTGTGTGTGCACATGTAACAGGTGTGCATGATCTGCGGGCAGCTGCATGAACACCCTCAGAGAGCCTGAGGAGCTCCCCGCCAGCCTGCACGCCCAGCGCGCCCGTGAACGGTGCGATTTCTACGTTAATTCAAAGGATAAGGAGAGAACACAATGACGAGACTGACCCCCTCCAGGGCCCTCGCCTCAGTGTCACCGTGGCCTCAGAACCTCTGCCCTGGCACTCACCTGGCTTGGGGCCAGGCGAGAACCCTGAGCCGCCATCCAGCACCGGGGCGCCCACGGGCAGCTGGCCCCTGGCCTGCGCCTTCGCCTCCTCGATCGCTTGCCGCCTCTTCTCCACCTCACCTTCCAGGTGTGCCAGGTCCACCTGCGAGAGCAGAACCATGTGTTCAGAACCAGGCACCTCTGAGCAAGCACAAATGCACCTGTTACGTGAAAAAACATGCAACCTTCTTCCGTGTATAAAGCTGCAGGATTTTCAAGCAAATTTCTCGAATTTCTTCTTCAGTTGCTCCAAACAAAAGAAACCAGTGAGGACGATTGGGCAGAGGGATCTGCAGACACAAACGGCCCCACATCAGCTCCCCAGCAACCACCACCAGCCCTGGGGCGAAGGGAACCCCGCTCGGCCGGTGCTGTGGCGCCAGCACCCTGTACAGGTGCCAACCGGTGTCCCGGCTGCTCCACTTCCTATCCAGCTCCCTGCTAATGCACCTGGGCAGGCAGCGTGAGACGGCCCAAGTGCTTGGGAGATCTGGATGGAGCTCCAGGCTCCTGGCTTCAGACTGGCCCAGCCCCAGGCATTGCAGCATTTGGGCAGGGAACTGGCAGATGGAGAACCAGCCAACCTGTCTCTCCCTCTGTCACTCTTTCCGATCAATGAAAAAAAACAAAAAAACAAAACCAGCCTGTGGGTCCCCAAGCAACCTGGGCCCAACTGGGCCCGAATTTTAAGTGTTAAGACACAAAGGTTTCCAGAGACTGGAGGAAGAATCGGACCCGGCCCTCCCAGCGGTGGCGCCACGCTGACCTCCAGTGTCCGGGCGGCGAGGTAAATGCAGGCACAGGCGATGCTCTCGGGCTGGAACCGCACAAACACGTCTGTGCGCAGACTGTCGTTCATGTAGTTCCTGAAAACCAAGGGAGGAGGAGCTGCAGCGCACAGCCCCAGCCCCAGCTCCAGCCACGCCTCCCACGGCCCTGCTGCTCCCTCCACTGCTCCTACAGCCTAGAGCTACAGGCCTGGGGCGTGAGGCTACCCAAGGACATCCTAGCTGCTTCCTACGCAGACAGGAGGACATATTACTGGGGGAAAAAGCTGGCTGAATGTCAGGCGAGTTGCTATGAAGAGAACCGACTTCAACTTGACTTTCCCTCAGCTCTGGCCTGCTCCATGCAACGCACACGGCCTCAGAGCAGCCTCCTGCAGCAGTCGGAATGCACTGATTAAAGGATCCAAACGCTCAACATCCACGGTGCAGAGACATGCAAACTCAAATGGACCGGCTGAGCCGCGGCCACGAGGCTGCCGGGAGATGCGCCGTCCTCCTGCGTCCTGCTCGTCCGAGAGTGCCCGAGGCCTGGTCCTTCTCTGGGCAACTGAGCTGCTACTTCCACGAGGGAGTCCACGGGCACCGGGGACAGTTCCCCTGGGCGCAAGGCGGGGCCAGGGGTGCCATGCAGAGGAAGCCAGTGCCCAAAGGGGCGTCCTCTTCTCGGGCTTAGACAGCCGTTTCCAAACTGTCCCCATTCAATAAGGAGTCTTAAAATGAACATTCACAGAATCAGACAGAAGCAACAAAATACTCCGTTTCATCACCGTAAGAACATCTTTAAAATTTTATCATACTTCAGAAGAGATATAGATACAAACTTTACATTTTTCAAAATGTTAAAACATTTAAAAACCATCAATATTTGTAACGTTCTCCTTTACATACATTACTTCTCTAATATGTAAGAAACTACATTTCTCTAAGATTTAATAGATTAAAATCAGATTTAAACTGGTTTCATCAGCGTTGTGACACAAACAATCCCATGAGAACACTCGAAAGGCCATAAGCGGCAGTGAGCCCGGGAATCGGCCGCACCCCGGGGGCACACAAGTCAGGCTGCGCCCTGACGGACTTCCGGCCCCCACCCCCACCCCACCCCAAATAAGCCCAGGAGAGGGCAGCAGACAAACCCACCCAGACCCCCAGGGACGGGTAAATTCTGGATTCTACAGACGCCTCTGGCAGGGCAGCCCGGCAGCCCGGCAGCCTTCTAGCCAGCCCTCAGCACTCAGGGCTGCGACGTCAATCCATTAACATTAAGTTCAACAACAAAGTCCTCAAATTACGTAAGTCACTGCCACGTTTGGAGTAAGTTCCCACAGTCGAGTGTCCGTGGAACTTAGACGCACACCTTTTCTAAGAATGCGTCAGCTCTAGAGACGGCCCCACAGCCCAGCCCCCGCCCTCGCTGTGCCCCAGAAGGCACGGCATCTTCCATGTGCATTTACCAGCTCTACGGATACGGTTACCAAAGCTCGAGAGGGTTAGCAAGGAGCACAATCGTGAGGGCCAGCAGCAGCGCCGGCCGTGGCCACTACCGCGCGTACCGCCAGTCTAGAGCAGCCTCCGCTGGACAGCCTGACGTCGCCGCTGTCCCTGCACCAAAGCGCTTGGACAGCACAGGAGAAGTCTTAGTCACTTACCCTCAGAGGCTACCCTTCGATTGAAAGAGTACAGAAAAGAAAGTCAAAACGGGTTCTCTGTGATCATAGCACCAGACAACTCAGTCAGCAAAGCCACGACCCTCAAGATTCAACTCCACGGGGAAATTCACCACGCGACCCCGACTCTGCACTGCTACGGCAGCTCACCCCAGCGCATGCAGCCGGCACGCGCACGCCGCAGCCGACGGCCCCGGGCCAGGGCTGCAGCCCCACAGGGACACCCACTGACTGCTCTGTCTCTCGGCAGGCCTGGGGGAGGCTGATGGGCACCAGGACACCTCCAGCCCACAACCACGTCACGGGGCGACTACCCACTGCCCTTGCTGGACATGCGGAACAAGGAGGTCAACTCACCATGAGGTCTGGACCAGGTGCTGGCTGCGCTCGCACTCTAGCACCTGAAGGTACAGAACGATGATCTGCAAGACACGGGCGGGCAGTTATCCCGGCCCCGCGGGGGCCGCAGCGCAGTCCCGCACCGCTCACGGTGCCGGCACCCCACCGAGTGCGGCCTGCGTCCCATCCAGCTTCCTGCTGTGCCTTGGTGGGGGAGGCCTGGATGGAGCTCAGGCTCCTGAGCGCTGGGGCCATTTCTGGAACCGCTGGGTGATCTCTCTGCTGCTCTGCCTTTCGGATCAATAAATGATAGCAAAACAGAACCTGTGCGAGCCCTCAGCAGCGGTCCCTGGTCTGGTGACAGCTCGGCCAGCTGGACAGCCCACGGCACAGGCGCCTCGTCCTCCCTTCAACACCTTTTCCATCAGCGACGTCAGCCTGCGCCAAACGTCTCTGTGCCCCAACCACCAACTACGTGGTGGGCGACTTCCTAAAGTTAGATGAATGCCAGCAGGTGAAGCGAGACGCAAACTGGGCGGCAGGGGAGACCCCGGTCGTGTAAGGACACAGGCGACGGCCACCGAGCCGCTCAGGGCGAACACGGGGCAGCCTGGCTCTGGCTCAGAATGTGTCCACCCCTGAGGGAGCCCGGGCACCACCAGACCACCTGGACCAGCTGAGGTCAGCTGCTGACAAGGTCGTTCCAGAAGATGTCACCTCTCAAACTCAGAGCCTGCACTAAGATGAGCAGCTCGGACCAGGACTGGCGAGCACAGGAGCGTCCGACACTGACCGGACTCGGCGGGGACACAGCGGGGGGGTGGCAGGGACACAGCAGGGAGGCGGGGCAGGCAGCCAGCCCGACACCCACCTTGTGAGGGTGCTTCACGTGGACGCAGAAACCCAGCTCCTTCAGAACCCGTCTCTCGGCCTTGATGATCTGGTTCTTCAGGTTGACGTAGTCTTGGTCCAGCAGCAGAGGCGCGGGCTTCCTGCAAACAGAACACGTGGTCTGCAAAAGGCTCAAAGGCAGGCAAGGCCACAGGGGCGCAGAGCCCACTCAGCCTGGGAGCCCACACACTCCCTTCACGCTCCGCGCTAACCCGTCGCTCTCTCCCCGCCGGCCGCCCTAGGGGAGGCGCGTGAACGCCCAGCGGGCCTCCCCTGTGCTAAGACCACTGTGACTCAAGGGCCAGGACGGAAACCGGACAATCGCTCAGAGCAGCACGTCACCGCCTGTGGGGCCAGTTCCAGCTGCTCCCCATTTACTAGGTCTGCAAACACCTGATCCACCGGGACGCGGCCCAGCACCTCCTCCCACCTCCTACACTGCACCTGGCTCTAGGGGACTCACAGCACCCAGGTGGGCACGTGGTCATAAACACTCGCCAGTGGGAGCGCCGACAGACCCCGTTCTGTCAGCGTTGGGGCTCGCAGCTGGCTGGACAGACAGCACCTGCATCCGAGACCAGGCGAGGCCGATTCCAGAGGCCTCTGTGGAGCCCGGGGGAGGCCAGGGCCCCGGTTCCGTTTCAAAGCCAGGGGCAGCCCAAGGAGGCATCTCTGGCCAGTGCCCAGGGCAGGGCCAGAAGCACGCGGGAGACCAGGGCTGATGTGGGCGGACAGGAAAGCCACCCCGCTAGGCTGTGCCCGCCCCAGGCCCTGGACCCACTTCTCTGCCCGCAGCTGCCGCAGGCGGTGGAACACGTTGATGACGTCCCGGATGCGCCGCGGCGCCTCCTCGATCTTGGAGGCCAGGTGGACACAGGCCATGGACACGTGCTGCAAGGCAGGCGGACAGACGCTTGGCCACGTGCCAGCGGACTCGGCACAGGGCTTGGACCGGGCCCGCCGGCTTCCCCTCACCTCCATGGAGTGCTTCACGAAGGACTTGGTGTAGAAGAAGCGCTGGAACAACACTTGCCCGGTAGCCATGGCCACCTGGAAAGGCAGAGAGAGCGTCTGTCACGGTGGCTCCGCGCGACCCGAAGCCTCGGGCTCGGGCTCCAGGGGGAGGTCCGGGGCGGGTGGGGGTCAGGGGTCGGGAGTCAGCCAAGATCGGGGGTCAGGGGACAGAGAGGGTACAGGGTCCGGGCGTTGGGCCAGGATCGGGGGTCGGGGTCGGGAGTCGGTATGGGCGTGGCCTCCGGGGGCTGGACCAGGATCGGGGGTCAGGGGTCTGGAGTCGGGCCGGGCGGGGGATCCAGGGATTGGCCAGGATCAGGGGTCTCGGCGGGCGCAGGGTCCGGAGGTCGGGCCGGGGCGAGGCTCCAGGGGTCGGAGGTCAGGGGTCGGGCCGGGCGGGGGCTCCGGGAGTTGCAAAGGATCGGGAGTCAGGGGTCGGGAGCGGGCCGCGCCGCGCCCACAAAGGCCCGGCCGCCCTGGCCGGCGCGGCGGTTACCTGGCCGGGGCTCGCGGCCGCGCCCTCACCTGCGGCAGGCGGAGCAGGATGCCGGCCGCCTGGATGAGCTCGCAGCCCACCACGCGGAGGTCGGTCTCCGTGTCGGTGTCCAGCCCGCTCGACATGGACGGCGTGAAGCGGAGCTTCTCGTCAGGCAGAAGGCAGTTCTCCAGCGTGATGAGCACGCCCGAGTACAGCCGGTCCCCGATGAGCACCCCCTGCGGCCCGGGCGCCGTGCCGCCCGAGCTCGGGGCGCCGGCTCCCGCCGCGGGGCCCAGCGGCCCCGGGACCGCCGCCGCCGCCATCTTGTGCCGCCGACTCGCCTTCAGACTCCTTCCCGGCGGGGCGGCTCCTCGCACCGCCTCCCGGCGCCCCCGTCCCCGCCCCCTCGCCGCGTGCCATTGGCCGGGCAGGGAGTCCGCCCCGCGCCATTGGCCGCACGGCCCGACCGTCAGCATCGCGTCAGGCGCCGGCGACGGAACCCGGCGCGGGGGCCGACGGAGCCGGCTCGTTACCCGGCGTTCCCCGCGGCTCCGGCCCGTCCCGGAAGCGCGTCTGCCCCGAGCGCCGGGTCCGCCGAACGCGGCACCCGCTCCGGGCTGTGTCCTGGGGCCCCGCGTCCACACGGATACGCCGTGTCGCGTGGGAGCGGTGACTCGGGAGCCCGCGGGTTCGGAGGTCTGTCTCTGCGGGGCCGGGCGCGACGGGACAGGGATGGCGAAGTGGCCGCGGAATCACGCGCGAGGCTGCCTGGGCAGGGGCAGGTCCTGCGGGCGCTCCCCGGAACACCTCGTGGGTGACCCCACGCGAGGGCAGCGGTGAACACTGACCGGCTTTCCTCTGCTTTGCCGCCAGGGTCGCGCTGGGGCCAGTCCACACCACCGCAGCCCAGGCTGGCAGCTCCAGGACAGAAGGGACTTGCTCTTTGCAGGATCCCCGCGCCCCCCTCCCCCCCAAATTCGTTTCTCCGTGGCATTCTCCAGGCCAGGGGAGGGAAACCGGTGCCTCCAGCCGTCTGGGCCCTGGGCTCAGGCGCACACCTGCAAAGGGAGCACTGGGCTGGAGGGGTGTGAGCTGGGGACACGCAGCAGTCACCAGGGGGCTGGCCGGACTATGCAGAGGTCACGCCTTGAGCGCCTTAAGACCCTCTGAGCAGGACCCAGCCCCAGCCTGTAGAAGCTGGGGTGCAGTGACAGGTCCCAGGAAGGGACTCCTGGGCCGTGCAGTAATGGGAACAGAAGCGTGGATGGAGAGTGGACAGCATGGAGCCGGCTCCAGGAGCGGGGTGTCCAGGTGCCCCTGGCGGGGACGGAGGACCCAAAGACGAACCCGTTGTTTTCTGGTTCCAAGGGGACATCTCTTGAGTCGCTGGGGGTTGTGAGATTTCCTGTGGACCTGGGCAGCGCCGGCCCTTACTGAGTGAAGCCAGGTACTACCCGGTGGCTTCCACTGGTGGGCTCACTGAGCACGCTCCTGGGCTGGAAGGAGTGGAACCATTGCTGACGGACCCTGCTGGGCAGCTGGGAGACCCAGGGCAATGGGCAGGAGTGGGGAGCGGTTCCATTTCACAGGCCCCCTGGGGAATCCGGGCTGATGGACGACCTCGGCCATCACACTCACTGGCATCTGTTCCTTGCCCTTGGACCTCAGCTGCATCTCGCACCCTGTGGCCTTTACACCCCTGTTCTTTCCCATGTCCCCACGGCCCCGAAAGACCAGTGCCAGGAATTCACCTCCGTCCCCTGCCCCCTGCCCCCACCCACCCCTCCTCAACTGTAAAAAGGCTGGGCCCTGGGCTGGGGGCCCTCTGCCTGTGTTCCGTCAACGTGCAGGTTTATTTTCTGAGCGAGTTCAGTCTGGCTGTGGTGCGCACAGTGCGTCCTCTGTCCTGACACCGCCCTCTACAACCTCAGAGCTGGACACGTGGGCTTTATTTGCAGACAGTGGAAGGTGGCTCTGGGAACAGTTACAAGCGACACTTGCACACTGCTGATGAATTCTCTCCCTCCTGTGCTTGCTGTCAGCACCAGCAGGCAGAGTGGCCTCCCAGCGCTCCCAGGTCAGTGGTCCCGCGCCACTCGGGAAAACACGCCTTCCGGCTCCCGGCCGTCCCCCAGGGCCGCAGCAAGTCCTTCCTGTCGCCTCCTCTCGGCCAACGCCGCCAGGGACTTAAAAGTCTTGGGTTCGTAGATGGCCAGGTCTGCGAGCACCTTCCTGTTGAGCTCCACCTGGCACTGGGAACAGCAACAACGCGCGGCTCAGTGGACGCAGCTCCCCGACCAACCTGCTCAGAACGGGGCAGCCGGGGGCAGGACCCGGACCTGGGACGGAGGGGCTCCCTGGGAGTCACTGTGTGAGTTCCCACCGGAGCGCAAAGCCAGACATCCTGAGGGATGAGACCACAGGGGATTCCGGGCTGCCGTGGAGGCTGGTGGGCTCTCTCTCTGCACCTACGGCCTGGGCACCTCGAGCACAGCCCCAGTCTCCACCAGGGCCGACCGCACCCCTATCACAGTGGCAGTGAGAGTCCTGGCTGGTCCCTGTCCAACCCAGCTCCCTGCTAATGGCCTGGGAAAGCTGCAGAAGATGCCCCAAGTGCTTGGGCCCCTGCACCCGCCTGGGAGACACAGAAGAAGCTGCTGCCTCCAGGTTTCAGCCTGGCCCAGTCCTGGCTATTATGGGCATTTGGGGAGGGAACCAGTGGATGGAAGATCTCATCTCTCCCTGCCCCACCTCCCTGTCACCATTCCACAGAACATTTCCCCTAAGTTAAAGCTTCATCCACTGTCATCAGAAATCAGTCAATGTTGGGGCTGGCACTGTGGCGCAGTGGGTTAATGCCCTGGCTGAAGTGCCGGCATCCCATATGGGCGCCGGTTCTAGTCCCGGCTGCTCCTCTTCCAATCCAGCTCTCTGCTATGGCCTGGGATAGCAGTAGAGGATGGCCCAAGTCCCACCCGCGTGGGAGACCCGGAAGAAGCTCCTGGCTTCGGATGGGCGCAGCTCCAGCTGTTGTCATCTGGGGAGTGAACCAGCCAATGGAAGACCTCTCTGTAACACTTTCAAATAAATAAATCTTAAAAAAAAAAAAAAAAAAAAACCAGGCCGGCGCCGTGGCTTAACAGGCTAATCCTCCACCTTGCAGCGCTGGCACACCGGGTTCTAGTCCCAGTCGGGGCGCCGGATTCTATCCCGGTTTCTCCTCTTCCAGGCCAGCTCTCTGCTATGGCCCGGGAAGGCAGTGGAGGATGGCCCAAGTCCTTGGGCCCTGCACCCGCATGGGAGACCAGGAGAAGCACCTGGCTCCTGCCTTCGGATCAGCGAGATGCGCCGGCCACAGCGGCCATTGGAGGGTGAACCAACGGCAAAAAGGAAGACCTTTCTCTCTCTCTCTCACTATCCACTCTGCCTGTTAAAAAATAAATAATAAGTAAATAAATCAGTCAATGTTAACCCTTTCAAATTAAACCTCGTCTTCCCTAGGTCTGTTTATTTGAAAAACAGAATCAGAGCAAGACAGAGATCTTCCATCCAGGGTCACACCCCAACTGGCTACAGTGGCCTGGGCTGGGCCAGGCTGAAGCCCGAAGCTCCATCCGGGTCTCCCTCGTGGAGCAGGGGTCCACACCCTCCGCGTCTTCACTGCTTTACCAGCACATGAGCAAGGAGCTGTGGGAAGCAGAGCAGCCGGGACTCCTGGCTCCTGCAGGAAGCTGCGCTGGCCTCTGCAGACGCTCAGGGACAAGCTCCTGCCCTCCCCTCCGTAGAGGCCAGCACCTCGGAGCCACACCCCGTGCGTCCAGTGTGCTGAGCCCCAAACCTTGCCAGGCTGGCTCTGGGTTGGCGTTCGCTGTTGGCAGGGCCGGATCCTCAACCATACCTTAATTAAATTGGAAACGAATGCTGGGTACTTCAGGCCGTGCTCCTGGGAGGCAGCTGTAATTCGGTTAATCCAGAGCTGAAATGAGAGGGGGAGAGGCGTCGGGAGGCCCTGCTGGGCACAGGCCTTCGGCAGAGCACACAGAAAAGCTGGTTTCACTGAGAGGGGGCGGGGGCAGGGGCAGGGGCCAGAGGCGCGGCTCCTCTTCCAGACCCCAGCTTCAAGCCCCGTAAGGCAGGGAAGGCACCACCACGGGCTCTGACCCAACACACGTCTGTCAGACAGAAGAGTGACAGACCCCGCGGCAGATACAGCTCCTGGTCTGGCACAGACGGGCACGAAGCCGGGGCCACCCGGCCTGCAGGGAGGAGGGGTGGGTGCCCGAGCCCGCGCACAGGAGCGAACCTGCTGAGAACAGCGCCCTCGGAACCGTGCCGGGCTCAGCAGCTCCGGGAGATGAACTGAAGCAGGTCAATTCTGGTGCAGAGTACTGAGCCCCAGGCACTGCTTTCCCACGATCTCCATTTTACTCGGCTTTTGGAAAAAGCGGGGGGGGGGGGGGGGGGCTCATCTTTTTTTTTTTTTTTTTTTTTTTTTTTTTTTTGACAGGCAGAGTGGATAGTGAGAGAGAGAGACAGAGAGAAAGGTCTTCCTTTTTTGCCATTGGTTCACCCTCCAATGGCCACTATGGCCGGCACTGCGCTGATCCAAAGCCAGGAGCCAGGTGCTTCTCCTGGTCTCCCATGGGGTGCAAGGCTCAAGGACTTGGGCCATCCTCCACTGCCTTCCCGGGCCACAGCAGAGAGCTGGCCTGGAAGAGGAGAAACCGGGATAGAATCCGGCGCCCCAAACGGGACTAGAACCCAGTGTGCCGGCGCCGCAAGGCAGAGGATTAGCCTGTTAAGCCGTGGCGCCAGCCCATCTTTTAAAACAGCACCGAAGGGGCCGGCGCTGTGGCCGCAGCGGGTGAAGCCACTGCCTGCACCGCCGGCTGTGATGCCCAGTTCAGTCGCAGTGGGTCTGAGTTGAGAGCCCCGACCCTTCAGTTAACGGGGTTTTTATAGGGTTTTCAGAGACATTCTATACATCATGGTACCATTTAGCAAATCATCTCATCCCGCGGGAAATTCAAAGGACATCCCCTAGAGCTGATTAGTGCATCCAGTGGCGGGAACGGACCTGCTAAAGGTGGTGGGATGGCTTGGGGTTGATGCCTTTTGAATTGATTGGCCGAAGCACGGGGGGTGCACGTGCCAAACTGCAGGGTCTCAGGTAGCTAGCAATCACCTTATCTGCCCTGAGAAGACGCCGGGGACTCCAGGTATTTCTCTGTTAATCGGCTGTTGCTAGGAGAGTTTATTGCAAGGTGAGCTCATTTACTTACTTCTGGCTTAGGGTTCGGGGCCTGGTCAGGCCCAAGTTACAAGATGGAGGCCTAATTTGACACAGTTACACCTTGATTCAGGCTCAGGTCTCACACCGGCCTCTCACAGGGGCGCCGGCTCCTGTCCCGCTGCTCCACTTCCGATCCAGCTCTCTGCTGGGGCCTGGGGAAGCAGTGGAGGATGTCCAAGTGCTTGGGCCCTGCACCCGCTTGGGAGACCAGGAGAAGCTCCTGGCTCCGGATCGGCGCAGCTCTGGCCATTGTGGCCACCTGGGGAGTGAACCAGAGGGCGGAAGACCTCTCCCTCCCTCTGCAACTCTGCCTTTCAAATAAACAAATCAATCTTTGAAGCCCATTTGCTCCCGCTACCCGGGTGACTCCTCAAGGGCGTGAGAACGCGCGGGGCCGCCGCTGACGTCGCCCCAGATCGGAGCCGGCGCGCGCGGGGCCCCCGACTGCCACCTCCCTCCGCTCGTCCGGGCCACACTCCTAGCGCGCGACCGCCCCGGGCCCTGGGGCTCAGCCCGCGCGTGGCGGCGGTGGGGACACGGGCAGGGCGCGTGGGGGCGCCGGGGACGCTTACGGTCCGCATGGTCCTCTTCTTCAGCCTGCGGGCCTGCGTGCATTTCACGAAGGCCCTGGTCACGGCCCGGACGGCCAGCCGGTAGCAGCGGTTCTTCCTACCCCGGAAGTGCTGGGTGGACAAACGGGAGAGCGGCGAGGTCGGCGGGCGGCCGCGGCCCGGAGCGCCCCGGCCCCGCCGGCGCGCGCGGCGCACTCACCCGGGCGTGCTGCAGCACCTCCTGCACCCGCCAGCAGCGGTCGGTGAGCCGGCTCCGCAGCCACAGCTGCGCCGTGAGGAAAACCATGGCGCCCCGGGGCCCCGCGGCTCAGCGCTCCCGCCGCCCCGCCGCCATGCCGCCCGCCGCGGAAGCGGGGCTCGCGAGCGCTTCCGGGGCGCCGGCGGCACGAGCACTTCCGGGGCGCCGCGCGTGCGCGTTGCCGTCCGGGGGCGGTGGGCGTAGGCGTGTGCTGGCGGGCCCGGGCGACGCGGCGGCCGGCGCGGCGGAGCGGGGACGGGGGAGTCGACCCTGGCCTGTGTTGGCGGGAAGCAGCCAGTCTACCCCGGGCAGGCCCCTGGAGAGCGAGGCCCGCGGGGGAGCCGCGCGCGGTGCCCGGCGCTGGGGTCCGCAGCCCTGTAACCCGCGGACAGAGCTCAGCTCCGGGGAGCCGGGCTGGACGCGGGAGGGGGGCAGTCCGGCTGCCCCGGCTGGGGGTCGGTCCTTGGCGGCTGCGCCCCGAGAGACCCCTGTGGACGAGGCGGCGGCCGTGTGGGAGGCGCGGCGTGGGGCGAGCGGCCTCTTGCAGCTTCGTACGCGGTGCGACTTTAAGTTGGAGAGAAATTGCCGGACCAGAGTCCCCGGGTCGCTTCCCCCAGGGGCACCGGCTGTTCACGCTTTGCCCCATTTTGGTTTTAAGATGAATTTTTCGGACGCACCTTCCGTCCGCTGGTCCACTCCTCAGTTGGCGGCACCGCCAGGGCTGGGCCAGGAGCTTCCCCCTGGCCTCCCACGTGGGGGCAGGGACCCACGCACTCCCCCGGCTGCGTTAGCCAGGCGCTGGAGCCGAAGCAGAACCTGCTGCGCCACACGCGGGGTCTTGGAGACCGGGGATAGTGTCTGGTAGAGGGAGTGGGGGCGGCAACACAGGCCGCAGAGACACTGCCCGGGGCTCCCACATCTCCGAGTGCTTGGCTACCCTGCACCTTGGGAAGGATGGGCAAGGCGTGGGCCCCCGGCACCCACGTGGAGACCCAGAGGGGGCTCCTGGCTCCGGCCCGGCCCTGGCTGTTACAGGCACTGGGGCAGTGAACCACCAGACGGGAGATCAAATAAAGCGAAAAGAGGACGTGAGCGATGCCGTGTGGCAGCTCTCCGGACCGGGCAGAGGGTCCGGCGGGCGTCCGAGGCCTGAGGGGCAGCACGCCTGCCCGTCTCAGAGAGCAAGGTGGCGACGGGGACGGGGGAGCCATGCTGAGTAACAGCACCCTGAGACGTGGTGGCCTGGCACAGGGCTCCCGCTCACCATCTCGCGAGCCGGGCAGTTCCGGGGCTGCCTCACGCAGTAGCAGTCGGGGAGGGGGAGCTGGGCCACCTGTCCCCTCAGGCAGTCTCGTCTCCGCATGCTATCTGTGTGGTCTTCCTGGGGCAGCAGAGGAGGCCATGGTGTCTGCCCAGAGCCCCCACCCGGTGCCCCGTCCAGTGCCCGCCCAGTGGGAAGGCAGAGGCAGCCTCACCTTTCCCACCTGGCCGGGGGGGGGGGGGGTCCCCGTGGCTACAGAAGCCACCCAGTGTCACCTCTGGGTACCCCAGAGTCCTCCACGTGATGGCGTGCAGAGGACACCCGGGATGGCAGGTGCAGGCACAGCCACACCACGTGAGCGGGAGCCACTGGCAGGCTGTGAGCAGGGGCAGCACAACCCAAGGTGTGGAACCGGGTGGTAGCTGTGTTTGGTGTTGGCTACAGGGAAGCCAAGGCTGAGATGGACCCACTGGGTAAGGTCTGGGCACGAGTGGGGCAGCTTGCACCACAGTGGACACAGCGGGCAGCTCTGCAGGGCCCGAGTGCTGGCCAGCTGGGTGTGTCGTCCATCCAGCATTGCCCCTCCAGCCCTCACCTCACTCCATCCTCTCCCGCACCCACCTGAGGGTCAGGCCAGCGCCTACCCAGGAGTAAGTGGTTGCCACCTCCCAGGTGCCGGCTGTGCCCAGGGCGCACACTGCCCAGCCAGCAGAGTCCCTGGCGGCCTCCCCTGCCCTGCAAGTTCAATCCCACAGCTGACCCGGGCTCAGGGGCGCCATGGTGCTGACCTGCCACACCAGCTCTGCCTCCAAAGAGGAACTGTGTTCCATAAAGAGCAATAAAACCCTGACCTTGCCAGCATTGTGGCTCAGTGGGTTAATGCTCCGCCTGCAGTGCTGGCATCCCATACAGGCACTGGTTCTAGTCCCAGCTGCCGCTCTTATCCAGCTCTCTGCTACGGCCTGGGAAAGCAGGGGAGGATGGTCCAAGTGCTTGGGCGCCTGCACCTGCACGGGAGACCCTGAAGAAGCTCCTGGCTCCTGGCTTCGGATTGGCCCAGCTCCAGCCACTGCAGTCATTTGGGGGAGTGAACTAGCGTATGGAAGACCTCTTGCTGTCTGTAACTACCTCTCAAATAAGTCTTTAAAAACAAAAAACAAAAAACAAAAATCCTGCTCTTAAAGCAACTGACGACCATGGCTCCTTTCCTAGGCGTCTGGGAGAGGCGGGCAGTCAGAGACAACAACCCCGAGTCTCCAGGTTCCTGGAGATGCCGAAGCCAGGGCACGGCGGCCTGGTGCTGCTGCAGGGAGAGATGGGGACACACGGGACACACCGGGGAGGGTGGGCTCAACCTGTACTGAGGTTTCTGTGGGCAGCTCAGCTGGCCTCTGTGCTCGGGCGGCCCCTGGCCCCTGGTCCCAGCCCTGGTGACACTGGTCCAGAGAAACCTGGTCTTGGGAGGGCAGTGAGGCCAGCGGGAGGTCCAGAGAATGGGCTCCACACGGCAGGGCGCACTCCAGCAACCGCAGCCCTTGGCTTGAGCACCAGGCGGCCAAATACAACATCTAAGAAAACACACAGCTGGGGGGGTGTCGGGATTTGGTCACAGCTGTTGCCACAACTCAGCCTTTACCAGAGAGCCTGCAGGAGCCGCAGGTGGGCACGCTGGGGGGGGGGGGGTTGCGCTCCATCCCAAGACCCAGGACCCCGTGTGGCTGCCGCCTCCTCTAGATGCCTCCAAGCTGAGGTCTGCTCTGCCCAGGCGCGTGGCCGGGAAAAGCAAGGGCTAGGGAGCCAGACGCCCCTCAGAGGGCAGGCGGCACGCGGGGCAGGCCCCCCTCGGACATCTGGGCCACCTCACCCCACCGTGTTCTCAGGCCAGGGCTGGCCCCTCTGCTCAGCAAAAGTCCCACGGTGGCACAGTGGTCATGCTCCGTGGCCAGGTGCAGAGGCGTCTTGTGCAGCCAGCCAGCAGCGTTGACCTGTGCTCCCTTGTCCAGCAGGTGGCTGGCGACCTCCACGTGGCCCCCCCGAGCGGCGTGGTGCAGGGGTGTGAGGTCCAGTGAGTCCCGAGTGTCCACCTCAGCTCCCCAGGCTACCAGCAGCTGGACGGCAGGCAGGTGTCCCCGGGCAGCAGCCCTGTGCAGCGCAGAGCGGCCATGCCTGTCCTTGAGGCTTGGGTCTGCCCCGTGGCCCAGCAGCACCTCAATGTCCTGGAAGGAAGGGGAGAACAGGGGCCACCTCAGCCTGCATGTGGGAGGGGCTGGGGCCAGGAGGAGCCACTTGTCAGCCGCCTGCTGACCAGACGCTGCCCCTCCTTGGTAAACGGCCAGAGCCCAGGACACCCCGGCAGGGCTCTGAGTGGAGGTGTCCACTGTGCCCCAGTGAGCCACAGATTCAAGCCTTGGGGCGGCTGGCATGGCAGGGTGCACCGGCATCCGTACGGGAGCGACAGCTCAAGTCCTGGCCACCACACTTCCCATCCAGCCCCTGCTGGTAGCCTGGGAAAGCAACAGGCGATGGTCCAAGTGCCTGGGCCCCTGCACCCACGTGAGAGACCCGAATGAGGCTCCTGGCCTCTGGTTTCTGCTTGATCCAGTTGGCTGTTGGGGGCATTGGGGGAGCGATTCAAATTCATTCTCTCTCTCTCTCTCTCTCTCTCTCTCCACACACACACCCTCACTTCCTGTTTGTCGCTCTGCCTTTCAAACAAATAAAAATATTTTTTTTAAAAAATCTCAAGAGTTGGTGGCGGCCGCTGTTCCTGGGACTGGGCTGGACCCCAGCACCGCCCGGGTCCGTGGTAACATTTTCCAGAAGGGAGCCGGAAGCAAGGCCGGGGGTTCCCTGGGGCTCTCCGGGGCGGCCACCCCCCTGGGGACAGCCGCACCTACCTGCTCGCGGCCCAGGCTGGCCGCCAGCCCCAGCGCCGTGGCCCCGGAGCCGTCGGCGGCGTCCGCCTGCGCCCCGCGCGCCAGCAGGAGGCGCAGCGCGGCCCCGCGGCCCGCCCCGGCCGCGGCCAGCAGCGCGCCGTCCAGCTCCGCGCCGCCCGCCGCCAGCAGCTCGAGCACCGGCAGCCGCCCGCCCGCGGCCGCCCAGTGCGCCGCCGTCCAGCCCCGCGCGTCAGCCAAGGCGGGGCCCGGGCCCGGCGCGGCCAGCAGGGCGGCGGCGAGCGGCGTGCGGCCGAGCGCGGCGGCGCAGTGCAGCGGCGTGAGCCCGGCCCCGCAGCGCGCCGCCGCCGGGGCCCCGCGCCGCAGCAGCAGCTCCGCCACGCTCGAGTGGCCGTGCCAGGAGGCCTCGTGCAGCGGCGTGCGCCCCGCGCAGTCGGCGGCCGCCGCCGGGGCCCCGCGCCGCAGCAGCAGGTGCACCAGGTGCGCGTGGCCGCGCAGCACCGCCAGGTGGAGCGGGGTCCGGCCGGCGCGGTCCCTGCGGGGAGGCAGCGGGGTCTGCGGGTGGCCGCGCCCCGCCGTACCCCTCGGCCCTCCCCTCCCCGGGAGGGGACCCTGCCCAGCTAAGATCCTGCGCCCGGCCAGGGGCCCACCTCTCCTCGACGCTGGCCCCTTGCCGCAGCAGCTGCAACACCAGCCCCACGGGGCCCCGCCACACGGCCCGGAGAAGGCAGCCAGGGCCCTGGGCGGCTTCCGCGGGGGCCTCCTCGGAGCCCAGCTCCGTCCACCGCAGCTCCTGCTCCGCGTCCTCCCTTGCCAGGTCCCACTTGCAGCACTCGGGTCTCCTGGCGTCGACCTGGGGAGAGTAGGGTCCCGCACCCACCCTACAAGGCCTCTGGCCAGTCCCGCCCAGTGTCAGCCAAGGAGGAGCCCCGCCGGGGCTTAGCCTGCCTAGGGGCTTCACTTACAGCTACCCTCAGGGTCTCTGTGTGGTCCGGGGTCTTCTCCATGGCTGGCCGGTCCCCCCTGCAGGCTCAGAGCTGGAGTACCTGCTCCCCAGACAACCGAGCTCACCTGGGGGGAGGGGCCGCCCTGGCTCCACCTCCTGCCCATGGGCTGGCGGAGTCCACCCAACACTGTTTACCCAGCAAGTTAGTGGGAGGCCCTGCCTGCCAGGCTGCAGCCCCCCGCCCTGGCATCCCGCCTGCCCCCCCCCCCACACCCCCACTCAGCCCCCCTCCCAGGGAACACAGGCCAAAGCAGGTAGTTCCAGAAAGACAAGCAGGAACTCGCCTGGGGGCCATGGGCCCCATCCCACCACCCCGAGCACAGCCTTCAATGTGCCCCGACTTGCCTTGGAGACCCCCCACCAGGACTCCTGGGGTCCCTGGGGCCCTGCCCTCCACCTGACCTGTCCCTGCTGGCTAAGGTCCCCTGGGGCTCTGGGGCTGCCCTGTCCCTGCTGCCTAAGGCCCCCCCTGCTCTGGGGCTGGCCTGTCCCTACCGGTCCCATGAGGTTCAGCCCTTTCTTCCCACACAGCGTTTACATGAAATCCAGCTGGATGGGGGGGGGGGGGCTAGGGAGACAGCAGCGGGGGCGGTACCTGGGCAGGGAGGCATCCCAGCAGAGCTGGTGCCCCCAGGGCAGGGCCTAAGTGGGCCTTGGAATCCTGCAAACCTGGGTCCAGGATACCTGTCCAGTGTCCAGACGGGAGACGCTGCCCTGCCGGCTGACCCCATGGCCTCTCCCCTCCAGTACCCGATGGGGGTCCACGAGGAGGCAGCAAAGTCGGGCCCCTTCCCATCCTGGCACCACTTGGACCGCCAGACGCCAAGGAGGAGAGGAGGTCCTGGGGTCCCCGTGGGGACCTGCAGCAGCCCTGGGCTCCCACCTGTGTTAGTCTCTCCTGAGCCCTTGCCATTGCCCGGAAATGTCTGCTTGTGCTGTGGCAAACGTCTTCCTTTCTCTTCTAGAACGTTCCATGGGGCAGGTCTCGCAGCCATCAGCCGCTGTGGATTGCTGTGAGCGGCAAAGGCAAGTTGGGCTGAATCCTCAGGCCCCTGCCACCCTGTGCCACAGGATTGGCTTCCATGCTGGCCCTGGCCCTGGAGACATGCCTGACTCCCAGGAGACAGACAGGCAGACAGAGGCCGCCTGTCTGCCCAGGGCGAGCTGTGGAGCTGTCGGAGAGCCAGTCCACAGGGCGCACCTGCAGGGCAGCAGCCTCCCCAGCCCCTTGGCCTGGGCTCCTCAGAGCCTCGGGCACTTCCTGGCACAACCTTGGAACTTGATCCCGCGTCCTGTCCTGTTGGTGGTGTTTGGAGGCGGGGGCTTTGGCAGGTGATCAGAGTTAGATGGGGTCATGCCCCCCCCCCCCAGCAGCTTTGTAAGAAGAGGAAGAGAGACCCCGCGGGCACCTTGCCCTGTGTGGCCCGGACGCCTGAACAGGCCCCGGAGCCAGGAGCCGGGTGAACGTGCGCTCTTCATGGGTGACCCCGCAGACACCGGGAGCCCCAGCAGCAGCCAGCGTCGGCCAGTGAATGAGGGCCTGGGGAGGGCGTGGATGGTGCAGCTTTTCTTTTTTAATCCCAAATTCATTATCTGAATAAAGAGGCACCGGGCACGCGGTGTGCACTCGGTGCGCCCCATGTTGGAGTGCCCGGTTCACGTCCCGGCTGTGGTGCTTCTGACCCAGCTCTCTGCCAACCCCGCGGGAGACCCAGCTGGAGCTCCAGGCTCCTGGCTTCAGCCTGGCGCAGCCCTGCCTGTTGTGGGCGCTTGGGGAGGGAACCAGCGGATGGAAGAGCCCTCTTCTCTGTCTCTTCCTCTCTGTGTCCTTTTGTCTGTCATATAAAATCTAAAAAAAAATAATTTTGAGAAAAGTTCTTGGCACATGTGTGCCAGTGAAAACGGGCTGCTGGTGAGTCGGGCAGGACCCCTCAGCTCCCGACGGGCGCGGCCATGCTATGCGTAGCTGTCGTCATCCTGTTTTCGGGCTCTGCTGGAGGCTGGTGTGCAGGAGCCTGCAGATGCTGGGAGAACAGTTGGAAGGGACGAAGCCGTGGAATCGAGCAGCTCACAGGAGACTCACTCTATTGTTTGTCTTTTTTTTTTTTTTTTTTTTTGACAGGCAGAGTGGACAGTGAGAGAGAGAGAGAGACAGAGAGAAAGGTCTTCCTTTGCTGTTGGTTCACCCTCCAATGGCCGCTGCGGCCGGCGCATCTCGCTGATCCAGTGGCAGCAGGAGCCAGGTGCTTCTGGTATCCCATGGGGTGCAGGGCCCAAGCACTTGGGCCATCCTCCACTGCACTCCCTGGCCACAGCAGAGAGCTGGCCTGGAAGAGGGGCAACTGGGACAGAATCCGGCATCCCGACCGGGACTAGAACCTGGTGTGCCGGCGCCGCAAGGCGGAGGATTAGCCTATTGAGCCGTGGCGCCGGCCTGTCTTTTTTTTTTTTTTTTTAAGATTTATTTTATTTGAAAGAGAGACAGAGACAGAAAGAGAGAGATCGTCCGTCTGCTGGTTCACCCTCCAAATGACTGCAGCGGCTGGGGCTGGGCCAGGCCAAAGCCAAGAGCCTGGAAGTTCTTCCAGGTCTCCCACACGGGTGCAGAGTCTCAAGGACCTGGGCCATCTTCCACTGCTTTCCCAGGCCACAGCAGGGAGCTGCACTGGAAATGGAGCAGCCGGGACTTGAACCAGCGCCCATATGGGATGGCGGCATTTCAGAAGGCTTTACCTGTTATGCCACAGCAAAGACCCCAGAATGAAATTAAAGTTAAAAATGCTGTATGTTGTGCAGGATGGTCACATGCTGGGATTTGGGGACAGAGTGGGAGGAGATGAGGAATGCTCTGCGCCCCCCCCCCCCCCACGGACACCTTCACCCAGCACTGGAAACCCACTGCTGTGTCAGCCCTGCTGAGCACTGTGGCTGCCGCCCCTGGGTACACCAGGTGCAGGGCCATGCAGACTCCCACAGGGCAGGCTCCCGTGTCACAGAGGCTGAGCAGCCGCCAGGTTTTCAAAAGAGGGGAGTAGCGGGGGCTAGGGCTTGGAGGTGGGGTGGTGGCACAGCTGTCAGTCAAAGCTCATGACATGGAGTCATTGTGTGTGGGAGCTGGGAGGGACCAGAAGGGAGGAGGGCCCCTGCCCTGGGCCTGTGCTGTGGGGACAGCCGTGCAGGGCCTGATCGGGACACACAGGAGCTCACAGGGAGACTGGACGGCTGCATCTCCTGGCAGGGGGAACTGAGGCAGGGGAGTGGCCCTGGGGGCCCACCGTCAGGGCTGGACCTACCCGGGCCAGGGTCCATTACCCAGTTGCCAGCATCTGCATAGGGGTGCAACCTGAGGAGGGCTCAGGGTCTCCTGCCTGACCCTGGAGGGCACTGGCCCTGCCTTCCCGCCAGCCCCGAGAGCCCCAGGCCCACCTGCAGGAGAGCATGAGTGAGCAAGAGAGGGAGGCAGAGGAGGATGAAGGAGAGGGCACCTCGGACACAGCACCCATGCTGCCCCGAAGGCCCCCCGCCCTGAGAGGCCCTGGGGGGCCCGGCCTGGCCATCAGAGGCCTCCGGACCCTGCTGCTGCCCGGCCGCGCCCTGGCTGGGCTCCTGCTGCACCTGCTGCTGCCCGGCACCGTCTTTCTTCTGGCTCTGCTGCCGGCCGCCGCAGTGGTCTACCTGGGGTTCCTGTGCCACTCGAAGGTGAGCCTCAGCTCTGGGTGGGTGGGTGGGGACTGGGGTCCTGCCAAAGGTCAGGGTCCATGAGGCTGGAGGCACAGGTGGCTTCCCGGGGAGCCCTTCTTCTGCCAGGCACCCCCACACGGGCTGGGGCGGCAGAGACAGGGCTATTGTCGCTCAGCGCCCGCCCTCCCAGGGCCTCCTAGCCCGGTACCAGGGGCCACCAGGGCGCGCCACGCCTCCCCGCTCCTCCTGCGGTTGGGCTCTGGCTTGGTCTGGGGCTGGGAGCTCGGGGCAGGCGGCCGCTGCATCCCCTGCTGTGGTGGGGGAGAGGCGACAGGCTGGGGACAGCGGGCAGGGGCTCGGGCCAGCTGCCCACACCGGGAGGGGGAAGCAGCAGAGGCGGGAAGGCCAGGCCCGCCGTGACCGCGCCGCCCGCAGGTGCGCCCCGCGCCCGGCGCCCGCTGCCGCGCGCTGCTGTCGGACCGCGGCTCCGCGGCGCTGATCGTCCTCGGTTTCCTCGCGCTGCCGCCGCTGCTCGCGCTCGCCTCGGCCGCCCGCGCCCGCCTGGCCCTGCGCCTCCGCGCGCTGCTGCTGCCCCCCGCGCCGGGCCCCCGCGCCGACGACGGACCGCAGCAGCTGTGCGCCCGGCTGTGACCCCTCCCCGGAGCCCCGCACGCGTCCCACAACCCCAGGAAGCCGCCGCAGGCCGGGGGGAGCCGGGTGCATCCGAGGTGCGGGGCGCCAGGCGAGCGTGGGGGCTCGCAGGCCCCGCTGCCGCCCGGGTCACCTCCGCGTGCTGGGACCACGCAGCCTGCGGTTCACAGACTTCGTTCTACCTGGAACGTTCTCAGCCGCCCCCCAGAGTTGCCTGCAGCGGCTGATTCCCCCCACTCCCCCTCCCCTCTCTCCCGCCTGTCTCCCAGTCTGGTGCGTCTCCTGTGGGTGCACCTGTTGGGGGCCTCGCCCTCTCCAGGGCCTGGCACGCAGCGTGGCAGGCCGGGTGAGCCCACCTGAGCGCCAGTTGCAGCTCTGGCCCCTTCACTTCCGGTCCAGCTCCCTGCCCATGGCCTGGGAAAGCATCCAAGGGTGGCCCAAGTGCTTGGCTCCGGCCACCGCGTGGGAGACCCGGATGGAGGTCCAGGCTCCTGGCCTCAGCCTGGCCAGCCCGGGCTCCTGCAGGCATGGGTGGGGTGAACCAGCAGATGGGTGTCTCTGCCTGATGCTCTTTGCCTTTTAGATGAACGAATAAATTCCTAAAAAATTAAATTTAGAAAGTCGTATTTCATTGCTTTTCAGATTTATTTGATCACTTTTGACGGTCTCTTGGCACCTGCCCGCCTTTTGGGTTCTGAGGGTCCTTAGAACGCTGTGGGAGACACGGGAAGATCCAAGCACCGCTTCCACGGGTTCTTGGACTTGTTTTATATTCTGTACTGGATCATGCCAGTGTCCTTGTCCTTGGGCGCGGAATCTGTTACCGGTCGTTTCTGACTGCCACGTGCGCTGCCTCTGCGGGCTGTGGGGACAGTCCTGAGGTCCCTCCCGGGGGACACTTCCCTCGGGGGGTGAGCCCCCTCCCCAGCACCTCAGGAGCCCCCTGCCTTCAGCCCCCCGGGGCACAGTGCTCGGGCTCGCCCCTCCCGTGCCAGGCACCTGCTCCCCTTCTCCCCCAGGTCTCTGTGTGTGTTTTTCATGTTTGATTTGGGGGTGACCTGGCGATCTTTGTCTTCCTGTAAGCCCAGCAGTGTATTAAATGTGATTATTGTGATTCGCCCAGAACCCAGTTTAGCTGAAAGGCCTCTTAAAGGGCCCGGAAACCATCCTGCCAGCCTGGGTGGACCAGGGTCAGGCCAGCCTGGGTGGACCAGGGTCAGGCCCAGCCTGGGTGGACCAGGGTCAGGCCCAGCCTGGGTGGACCAGGGTCAGGCCAGCCTGGGTGGACCAGGGTCAGGCCAGCCTGGGTGGACCAGGGTCAGGCCCAGCCTGGGTGGACCAGGGTCAGGCCCAGCCTGTGGTCTCAAGCAGAGACTGGTGTAGGGCTGCGTAGGGGCCAGCGGGAGTCCTGGGGTTTTCCAACCTCCATTTGTGTCCAGCTTTGATGCCTTTCCTGGTCAGACAGGAGCCGGGCCAGTGGCCAAGCTGCCAAGGATGGCTTCCCCCGCGCCAGGCGGCCTTCCCCTTCCCCCGCGCCCGGGGCTGAGACGGACTCTCCTGGGAGGCCCTGGCTGAGGAGCTGCCTGGCCCCGGGCTCATCAAAACAACAGCTGGGCTTGCGGGGGCGGGGTGGGAGGCCCCGTGGCCAGGCAGGGAGCGCTGTCTGTCCAGGGCAGCTGCCGGAGGCGGCCCACTTCCGAAAGGTGTTTCCCAGCTTCCGAGTCCTGCCCTGAGGGCCCGCACTGGCTCCCTCCAGCCCCAGGTGTCCCAGGCTGGGCAGTGGGGCGACCAGATCACACAGGACACAGTGGGCGCTTGTGGGAGGTCCACAGAAGAGCTCAGGGCTCAGTGACTGCTGGGGGGGGCAGGAAGAGGGAAGTCAGGGGAGCAGAGCCTGCACGCCAGGGGCCGGCGCTGACCTCCAGAGGGCCAGAGACAGGACGTGGGCCAGCAGACAGGAGGGTCCCGGCCCTTCCTTCCACTCAAGGCCCCCCAGGGCTCCTAAGTGGGCTTCCTTCCCTGTCACCATCCAGACGGCTCCTGGGAGGGGGGCAGGGAAGCTGGGGGTGAGAGGAGCCTGGCGTGTGCATGCACACGTGTGTGGGTGTACACGTGTGTGTGCACGTGTGTCCTCTCGCCTGCTCCCCCCTGGGCTCAGGGTGCAGGGCCCCTGCCCTCTGAGGGAATGCAAGTGTGTGCACGTGTATTTATGCACGCATGTGTACATGTGTGCCCACACATATGTGTTTACACATACATGTGTGTGGCTCAGGGTGCAGGGCCCCTGCCCTCTATGAGGGGGCGCATATGTGTGCACGTGTGTTTGTGCATGCATGTGTACATGTGTGCACACACGTATGCGTTTACACATAAATGTGCATGCGTGTGCGTGTCCTCTCGCCTGCTCCCCCTCACACCCACAGGTGGGACTGGCCCAGGTGTTTGCTCACCAGGCATCCGCAGCCCCACCTGCTGGGCAGAGCAGCCGGGAGGGGCCCTGTGCACTTGGCTGCCCCTGCTCCTGGCCCTACCCCAGCCCAGGCAAGAGGACTGGGTCTCGTGTGGGGCAGACACCGATTGGGGGAGGGAGCTAAGGCCCCTCCCCCCGGGGGCCCCTGCCCTGCCCACACACCTGCCCCACCCCCGCCGTGCACACTGCTCCTCTGCCCATCAGAGCCCCACCCTGGGCCCCCAGCTCTGGGGATCTGTCCCTTCCCTGCAGCCTCCTTCATCATCCAAGCTCCTGGCCCCGAGCTGGGCACCCAACCAGGGAGCCGGCGCCAGAGACCCAGCTCGGGGGGGCCTATTCAGTCGGCTGCACAGGCCGGAACATTCCGGCTCCTGTCACCCTAGGGCTCCCACCTCTGGGACTGCCGACGCTGAGGTCTGGCATCAGCTCCACCTGCCTCTGCTCTGCCCGTCCGTACACGTCCGTACACGTCTGTACACTCACAGAGTCCCGCCCTCCCCCACCCTGCCCCACCCCCGCCGTGTGCGCTGCCCCTCGGCCCACAAGGCTCTTCCTCCTGGCAGGCTCCGGGTTGCACACGGAGCACAGGCAGGCCTGGGTCATTGCTAACACGGCTTCCCTGCCTGTCCCAGCGGTGCCGGGGGTGGGGTGGGGGTCAGCCCAGTGCCAGTGTGGTGCCCAGTGTGGGGGCTGGCACAGCGGTGGCTGAAGGCAGATGGGGAGGCTTCCATCCCATGTCAGGCGGCCCACCTGCCAATGTCTCCCCAGCCACCCCAGCTGTCACTGGCCGGGGCCGGGGGGTGGGGGAGGTGGTTAGGGCCAGAGGGCGCAGCTCAGGCTCCTGGGATGTGAGCTAGGACCCTGGACCTCAAGCCCTGGCACGGCTTCGGTTTTTGTTTAAGATTCATATATTTATCTGAAAGACAGAGAGAGAGAGAGAGAGAGAGAGAGAGAGAGAGCGCTTCTCTCTGCTGGTTCACTCCCCGAATGACAGTGACAGTGGTGGCTGGGCCGGGCGGCAGCCAGGAGCCAGGAGCTCTGTCCAGGTCAGGGGCAGCCGAGCAGCCAAGGCTCAGACCTGTGTTCAGCACCAGCCCCAGGGCATGGGGTACTCTTGGACACCCTGCCCCACCCCCACTGACACTTGGACACCACCACCACCCCACAGGGCAGGGCCGCAGGGCTGAGCTCACCCCATTCCCTGTCCTCGTCAGCCACCCCCACTTCCTGTTTGTGACCCTGGGTCCATGTGTGAGATACAAACAACTTGAGAAACAGGCATGGGTGCGGCCCAGCCCCCTCCCCCAGCTGAGGTCAGGGGTGGGGTCAGAGGCCCCAGGAGTTGCCCTTTTCCCTGGGGTCAAACATGACCACAGCTGGCTGGGGACAAAAGGCCCTTTTTCTCGGCAGAAGCCTGGAATGTGTGCAGGAGGGAGTGTTCCCCAGGGACCCTGGGTGGGGGCTGGGCCCAGCAGGCAGCAGAGTCCCTGGGTGTGGGGGCCTCTCACCTGGCAGCAGGGACAGTCAGGGTGGTGAGGCACCGGGATTCCCTGGACCTTGGCCAAGGCGGACTTCAGCCACGTGTGTCCAGAGACAGGTCGGGTGGGAGCTGGGCCTGGGGGAGGGGCCTCGGCCCAGCCCCCCCACCCCGGCCATCTGGCCTGACCGTCCTTGCCCACGCCCACTCTGCCCCCAGAGTGGTGGCTTCCGGGCCATTACGCTTGTGCTTCCTGTGGCGTCCGGCTCAAGCTGAGCCCTGGCCTAGATCTCGGCACCCCTGGCTGACCCCACCATCCCTGGACTCCGTCTGTCTCCGTCCACCCTCCCGGTGTGGGGATGAGAGACCTGTGCCACCGGAGCAGGGGCTGGGGGCTCGGCTGTGTGGGGGAGGGAGCAGAGGGGAAGGGCGGGGTTCCCACAGGGGGCCACAGAGCTCAGCCAGAGTGGGGCAGGTGCCGGCTCAGCCAGGGCTGGCTGGAGGCTGAGCCTCCTGTGCCTACTCCCACCGCCGCCGGAGGCTGGGCTGCGGCTGGGCTGCGGCTGGGCTGCGGCTGGGCTGCGGCTGCTTCCTCCAGGGCTTGCATCACGGACGAGAAGACCCACTCACTTTTTCCAGGAGGGACGGAAGACGGAAACTCCCTCAGCCCAGCGGGCTGCATGACGGGCAGGGGTATGCGCACTGTACAGCGGCGAGGGGGGGCGGGGGGGTCCCCGGCCCTGCCCCCTGCTCAGGGAGGATGACCGGCCTACCTGGGCGAGTTGCCCCTGCCTGCGGCCAACTTGTCCACAGCCCCTCACTCACTCCCCAATGGCACAGCGGCCTTTGCATGCGGGGGGGGGGGGGGGCGGTGGTGGTGCTGGGAGCCAGGTAGCCAGGTGAGGCCCCCTGGGGTCCACGCCCATCTCTCCCCCTGCAGCACCCAGGAGGAAGCACCAGGCAGTTTCTGGTCCCAGCCAGCAAGGCCTGAGGTCTGTGGCGAGCAGCCAGCACCAGGCTGCCAAGATTCCCGGCAAAGGGGGCGGGGACGGCGGGGACACAGCCTGGCCTGTTCCTGCGCGGCTCGTCCAGCCTTTTTTAGGCAAAGTCTCGCTCCTGCCTTCCCAGGCCTCGTCTCACCTGCCAGAATAGGAGGAAGGAAGCCCACGGAGACCCATCCGCCTCCCCCCGGAACACCCCCGCGGAGAGGACGTCCTGGGCACGCCCCCCGCCCAGGGCCGAGGGAGGAGGGGCTCCGCGAGGGCAGGGAACCTGCGTCCCCCAGCCAAGGCCCCGGGGCCCAGCTCCCCGCTCACGCTCACGGGGGTCTCCCTCCGCTTGGGCCTCTCACTGCGGGCGCGGCACGGTGCCAGAGCCGGCCCAGCGGTCACACTGGACAGGGCAAGCATCTCCCGTGGCCGTGGCTCTCCCGCTAACAGCCCAGAGAGGAGGCTGAGGCGTCGCCTTCCCGAAGACCCTAGCAACCCCTGCTGGCCAGTCCCTGGGGCGCGTGTCCCGGCCCTCCCCTCCCAAAACCCAGCCCTCCAAGGTGAGGCCAGGGCCTGCGCTCGGGGGGCGCGGTCCTTGGTGCCACCCTCGGGGGTGCTCTCGGGCCGGGGGTCACAGGCGACGGCGGGCGGCCCGCCCAGGCACGCAGCCGGTGTCGCCCGCGCGGCCCAGCGCGCCGGGCGGGGCGGGGCCTCCGGGGGCGGGGCTCCCGGCGGGGCGGGGCCTCCGGGGGCGGGGCCGGCCCGGCGCGCGGCCGCACGTCCCGCAGCCCGGGAGTGAGCGAGCGGCGAGCGGCCGAGCGTGCCTTGGCCGTCGCGCGCGATGCTGCCCTGGACGGCGCTGGGCCTGGCCCTGAGCCTGCGGCTGGCGCTGGCGCGGAGCGGCGCGGAGCGCGGTGAGTGCGCGGGCGGCACCCGCGCGGCGCCGTCGCCGCTTCCCCGCGGGCGCGGGCGCTGCGGGAGCCGGGCGTGGGAGCCGGGCGTGGACGCCAGCGGGCAGGACTGGGCGCGTGGCCACGTGCGCCCCGCCCCCCACGGCGTGCCGTGCCTGCTTCCCTGCCTGGGGAGAGCGGCGGCGGGAAGGCGGGGGCCAACCGCGTGCAAAACCGGGCCGCGCCCTGTGCCGCAGGGGGTCTCCTGCGGTCTGGGTCCGGATGGAGACCTCTGTGAATGGGGTCACGGCCCCAACCCGGCCAGCGCGCCCCAGGCCTACACTGAGACTGTGAGGCCATCTCTGGGCCGTCCCGGGGCCCACGCCAGGCCACCTGGGCGCAGTCCCTGGGAGGTCCCTGGGAGGGTGTGGAGGCTGGGAGGGGTCGGCCTTCCCGCCCAGGGGTTCAGGCCACGCGGCCAGCGTGCACAGGGCACTCTGGGTTCAGAATGCTCCCCACCACCCCCTGGGGTGCTCCCGAGGCCTGGCGAGGGGCTGTCTCGGGGCCACCACCTGGGACTGAACCCTGGTCCTCTCCCCCAGGCGCCCCCTCCTCAGCCCCCCTGGGGGACCTGCTGTTTCTGTTGGACAGCTCGGCCAGTGTGTCTCACTACGAGTTCTCTCGTGTCCGGGAGTTTGTGGGACAGCTGGCAGCTCTGCTACCTCTGGGCCCCGGGGCCCTGCGTGCCAGCCTGGTCCACGTGGGCAGCCGGCCACACACGGAGTTCCCCTTTGGCCAGCACAGCTCAGGCCAGGCCATCCGGGACGCCATCCGCGCCGCGGTCCAGCGCATGGGGGACACCAACACCGGTCTGGCGCTGGCCTACGCCCAGGAGCAGCTGTTTGCAGAGGGGGCCGGTGCCCGGCCAGGGGTGCCCAAGGTGCTGGTGTGGGTGACGGACGGCGGCTCCAGCGACCCCGTGGTGCCCGCCATGCAGGAGCTCAAGGACCGGGGCGTCACCATCTTCATCGTCAGCACCGGCCGCGGCCACCTCCTGGAGCTGTCGGCCGCCGCCTCGGCCCCAGCCGAGCGGCACCTGCGTTTTGTGGACGTGGACGACCTGCACCTCATCGCTCAGGAGCTGCGGGGCTCCATTCTCGGTGAGCGGGGGAGGGGCTGCAGAGGGGAGCCCCCACGGGACGCCCTCCAGCTGGGGAGGGACAGCGGGCAGGCTGCCGGGTTCCTCCCTGCTGACCGGCCCAGCAGGGTGGGTGTGGGGCTGTGTCCAGTGGACTGTGGGGGAGGGGAGAGAACCAGGAAGGAGGTTGCCAGTCCAGGGCTCTGTACCACGTCCTCCAGTGTGTCCAGGGGCCGGATGACCCACAGGCCACCACGCCTGGACAGAGGAAGGTCAGGGCCTGCCGCCCACTGGGCAGGAAAGAAAGGGCCTGCTCGCTGGCTTGGCCAGCGGTGCCCACGGACAAAGCCACTCCGGGGCTCCTCGCGAGTATCCACCTGTGGGTTAATCATCCACACAGAGCCACCGTGGCCTGGGGAGGGTGGCAGGGCAGGACGTCCCCGGGGACACTGGACCAGCAGCCGAGCTGGAGGGGACAGGAAGAGAAAGGGCCGCCCGCAGGACCACACAGGACCTGGAGGCTGTAGTGCGGAACAGCGGGGCCTGATGCGGGTGGGTGGGGAGTGGGTGCCTGGCTGGGAGCCCAGCACCAAGCACGGAGGTCAGAGGTCCCGCTGCAGCACCACGTGGGACCCTCCTGGGGTCGCCCGGCCTCCCCTGTGCTGACCACAGACCCTGTGCTGGTCACTCGGGCCTGGAGGCTGCTCCTCTGCTGCAGATGCCACCCTGGCCACTGGCCCGGTGTGGAGTGACCGCTGTCCCTGCCCCCGCAGCTGTGTGCGGGCTGAAGCAGGCAGGAGAGCTGTGGGGGCCGCACCCCTCTGTGCCCTCCCTGGCTCCGTGGCGTCTGCTCGGCCTGGCCAGGTGTCCATCAGGGGCCAGGGGCGACCTCTGGCCGCCCTTCGCTGACCCCCGGCTCCACTCGCAGAGGCAATGCAGCCGCAGCAGCTTCGTGCCTCCGAGGTCTCGTCCAGCGGCTTCCGCCTGGCCTGGCCGCCCCTGCTGACCGCTGACTCCGGCTACTACGTGCTGGAAGTGGTGCCCAGCGCCGGCCCTGAGGCCGCCAGACGCCTGCAGCTGCCCGGGAACGCCACGGGCTGGTCCTGGGCCGGCCTGGAGCCCGACACGGACTATACCGTGACGCTGCTGCCGGAGTCTAGCGCGGGCCCCTCGAGGCCGCAGCAGCTGCGGGTCCGCACGCTGCCAGGTGGGCCGGGCGCGCCGGGGCTGGGCGGCGCGGGCTGGGGCGCGGCGCGGGGCTCACGGCGTCCTCTCCCCCCCTCTGCCCCGCTCCCCGCAGAGGAGGCCGGGCCGCAGCGCATCGTCATCTCGCACGCCAGGCCGCGCAGCCTCCGCGTCAGCTGGGCCCCGGCGCTGGGCCCGGCCGCCGCGCTCGGCTACCACGTGCAGCTCGGGCCGCTGCGGGGCGGCGCGGCGCAGCGCGTGGACGTGCCCGCCGGCCGCAACAGCACCACGCTGCAGGGCCTGGCGCCGGGCACCGCCTACCTGGTGACCGTGACCGCGGCCTTCCGCTCCGGCCGCGAGAGGGCGCTGTCGGCCAAGGCCTGCACGCCCGACGGCGCCCGCAGCCGCGCCCCGCGCCCCGCGCTGCCCGCCGCTGGGCTCCGCGGGCCGTGAGCCGGCGGGCCGGAGGGCTCTGCCCCAGCCTGTTGTGAGGAACGCCTGCCGCCTGGGACGAGGTCGTATGCCAGCGCCTGTTCCCGGCCCAGGGCTGGGCGCGCGGTGGCGTCCAACGGACCGCGTTTCGCCCGGAGGTGGACCGCGGCCCTGGGGCCAGCCGGGAGCGTGGACAGTACCGCCTGGAGCCCACGACCAGAGCCTGCACTTCGCGCGGTGTGAGGAGCCAGCCTGGGTTGCAGGGAGCTTGGTCTGACCACTAGGGTCCTGGGTGATGATGGAAAGTGGGTGGGGGGAGGGGAGGATCACCCCCCCCCCATGGCCCAGCAGAGGGGTGGTCACCAGGGTGCCCCAGCAGCTGGAAGGGCAGTGCATGCTGGGGACTTGGGGCCCGTTTGCCCCTGCCGTGCTCAGAAGTCAGCGCTGGCAGGGAGACCCCCTGTCCCCCCCACCCTGTGACCTGCAGGGGCCGGGGAGAACCTGGCCCTGTGGCCGTGTCGGCTTGGCCTCACTGTGCCAGGACCACCGGCAACCACTCCGTGCTCACCCTGCCTCCCCCACTAACACCCAGACCTTCAAATACAGCGAACCAGACAGGTGGTCTCCTCATTCGCCTTCCTGCTCTCCGGCCGGTCTGGACCAGATCTAATGCAGGGGGTGGTGTGTGCAGGGGGCTGTGCCCTCCTGGGAGCCTGGCTCTGCTGTCTGGAGGCACTGCTTGTCTGTGGCCAGCCTCCTGCCCGTCGCCTGTCCAGGCCTTCTGGCCTTCTGCTGACCCAGGAGCTGGGGGCCCAGGGGGGCCTCGGGGCCACACGGCACCCCCCCCCCAGCCTGCGTGGTCCAGGGGGCCTCGGGGCCACACGGCGCCCCTCCTCAGCCTGCGTGGTCCCACGGCGTCCCCCCTCAGCCTGCGTGGTCCAGGGGGCCTCGGGGCCACACGGCGCCCCCCCTCAGCCTGCGCGGTCCCACGGCTCCCCTCCTCAGCCTGCGTGGCCACCACAGCTGTCAGATGCAGCCCAGTATTTGTTGATGGGTGACCACGGCTGGAGACTGAGCGGAAGGGTTGTGGGGGGGCCACTGCTGGGGGGGAGGATTTGAGTTTCCTCTCCATGCTCCCCCAACCCTGGGAGCTGGGCCATGTGCCCACACTCTCTATGGCCAGCAGGTGGCTGGGGGGCTCAAGACCCCTGCGACCTGTGCAGCTGGCCTGGGACCTGAGGTCCTCAAGGCCCCTGGCTGGGGCCACGGGCCTGGGGCTTGCAGAGGTCGCCACCCTGCCCCACTGGGCGGTCACTGGGCTGAGAAGGGCCTGGAGAGGAGAGGTTCCTCTGCCGCTGGGCATGGGCCTGGCTACCAGAGTGCCCAGCGGGACTCCCATCCTGACCGCTGAAGGGGCTCCCTGGGCCCGGAAGAGCCCCCGGCCCGGAGTGGAGCAGGCTGGAACGGACAAACTCCTGCCGCCCCTCCCCTCCAGCAGAGGCTCTGGCTTCACCTCTTCCCTGGACGGTGCGGCCGGGCCAGCCGTCCATGGGTCTCTGCCAGGGAGGGGGTTGTCTGGCTGAGGGCTGAGCAGCACAGGTCCTGGGGTGCAGGCGGGTCGGGGTCTCCCCGTGACCCCCTCATGCCACAGCCCCTGTCCCCAACACTGGGTCCTTTCGGTCCAGGACATTGGGCAGAGGTGACACTTGTGGGGCTCACACATACCACACCTTGCCAGCCCAGACAGGAGGGCTGCCCACTGTGCAGGAGGCCAGGTGGGCAGCGCCCTGGGGATCCTGGCCACTGGGAGTCCCCAAGAGGAGGCTGCTGCCTCGTCCTGCCCTTGGGGCCCCGCACTCACCCACCAGCGGGAGGGGCGGCTCTCCAGCCCCCCCGGGGGGGTGCGTATGGTGACCTGGGTCTGCAGCCCAGCTCCCTGGGACGTGGATGCGGGGTGTCCAGGAGCAGCCTCCGAGGCCAGAGCCACTGGGTGCAGTGCAGGAGACGTTTGCACGGGGACAGTAAAGAGCGCCCGATACCCAGGAGCACGGCCCGCGGGATGGGGCTGGGAGAAGGGACAGGTGAGCAAAACCGACTTCTGCTTCCCGATACGCCCTGGAGGTGGGGACCCTGGGTGGGAGAGGGACTCGGCCCTGTAGGAGGACCTCTCGTGTCCACTGACTGCCCGTGGCAGTGAACTCACCGTGACAGCGCGTGCCTGCTGTGCCAGACTCCAGAGCTCTCCAGGGAACAAGTGCCTTGTGTTCCCCTGGCACAGGGACAGGTGTGGGCAGAGCCTCGATGCCTCTGGCCCCTGGAACCTGCCCCAGGAGGGAACTGGCGGCCACGGCACGGCCCAGGGAGGGGCGAGAACCGTGACCTCTACTTACCCCACGGCTGAAGCCGGCACCTCCGACTCCCACTGTCGCTTCCAGCCCCACCACACCCCAAGGGAGCCCTCCAGGGCTGGGGTCGCAGCCGTCCTGGACACGGAGGAGCCCGATTGAGGGCTTGCTCCCAGACCACACTGCTGACCGTGCCTTTCTCCCAGGACGGCGGGACTTCCCCGGTCAGCAGGCGCTGGCATGGCACCACGACCCCTGTGAGCCCCGTGGCTGAGGTGCAGGGCCCCTGCTGGGGGTGGTGCTGGCTCTGCTGCCCTGTGTGTGCTGAGTTTGCAGGTCCAGCCAGGTCAAGGCTGTGTCGGGGGCAGGGCCAGTGCTCCCTGCACACAGGCTACAGGGCCCTGAGGAGCATCCCAAGGCCCTCTTGTCCTAGTCACGGCCCCACTACTTCTACCAGCTCTTTCACCACTCGCCTGGGCGGGTTGAGAAGCCTGTGGGGCCTCAGCCTGGGAACCCGCCCTGGGGTTTGCTCAGTGTTGGGGGGAGAGGCTCAGGAGGAGCAGCCTGCAGGTGCACGGGGAAGGGTGAGGGGGAGAGAAGGGGAGGAGGTGTCCCCTGCTGAGGCCGCTGTGGGACAAGCAGCCAAGTGATGGCCCTGGGCTGACCACACGAGGTGTGGCCTCTAGCAGTCACTGGGCAGGACACGCAGCCTCCCTGGAAGGCCAGGCCCTGCTGTGCCGCACTGCTCCCCGGGACTCAGGAACCACAGTGGCTGCCGGGATTCTGGGAGCAGAGGGCTCTGTCCACTGCCGCATGGCACACGCGTGCACACACACGCTGTGGGGCCTGTTCTGGGACTCCAGGAGGTGGCTGTGTCCCCGGTTCAGAGCTCAGTGCAGCCCTAACTTCTGTGGGCTCTCTCCAGGCCTCCGTGCTGGGCACGGCTTGGGAGGAACCCCCTGGGCACCCACAGCTCGGCCACGTGCTCCAGCAGAGCCCACCTCGTGGTCCTTTTACTCTTTTTTTTTTTTTTAAGATTTATTTGAAAGGCAGAGTTACAGAAGGGGAGAGATCTTGCGTCCGCGGGTTCACTCCCCAGCCGACTGTGGAGCGGGGGCTGCGCCCGGAGCTTCTTGGGGTCTCCCACGTGGGTGGGCGGTCGTCCTTGCTGCTCTCCCAGGCGCACCAGCGGGGAGCCGGAGCGGCCGGGGCGCAAACCAGGGCTCCTTTGGGTCCCCGGTGTCGCGCCGCTTGGTTCTTAGGGAACGGCTCCCAGCCGGGGCTGACTCGGATTTCTCAAGAATGCAGTTAATTAACCCGAATCTGCAGACATTTTCCGGAATGGAGTCAGGTTAAATGAGGCCGTTCCGCTGCGGGTTCACAGAAATCAGAACCTGGCTCGGCGTTGGCCTGCGGGCCCGGCGGGGGACGCCTGGCGAAGTCCGGGGGGCCCGGGGACGGACAAGGGGGTTCTTAGCATGCGGGGCCCGGCCTGCTCCCAGCAAAGCTCACGCTTGCCTCCGACTCCGATCGCTCCGCCGGCCGAAGCCCCCGTCGTGTGCGCCGGGCCCACCGCACGGCCCCGGCCCTGGGTCGCCGTGGCCCGGAGTGTCCCCGCGCCGGCCCCGGTCCAGGGGAAGTTTCTCCCGCGGCCGCTCCCTTCGTAAGGGACTGCAAATGGCGTCGCCAAGCTCTCCGCCACCTCCGCACCTTCCACGCTGCAGACGCGGTTTGGACCCCGCAACGCGCATAGCAACCGGACACCAGCCGAACAAACGCTGCCTGCGGCGCGCACACGTCCGCCCCGCAAGTTTGTCCTTGCGTGGCTTCCGTCACCCAGCGTCTCGCCCCGCCGACCCCGCCCGCCGGCTCCCGAGCCACTTCTGGCCGTCGCGGCCGATAGCGTCACGAGCCTAGCGGCCAATCCGAGGGCGGCGCGCTGCACTGCCGTCACGCGCTGCCTCCGCCCGGGAGGAAGGGGTGTGCGTCGCGCGTGCGCAGTGGCATCGGCGCCGGCTCACGCGTGTGGAGGCGCCGCCGCGCCTGGCTGTAGTGGCGCTCGGCGCGGGGTCCCGGCGGCTGCGGCGGCGCGCGGGGTCGGCGGGGTCATGTCGTGGCTCTTCGGCATCAACAAGGGCCCCAAGGGCGAAGGCGTGGGGCCGCCGCTGCCGGTGCAGCCCGGGGCCGAGGGCGGTGGGGACCGCGGCGCGGGAGACCGGCCGGCGCCCAAGGACAAATGGAGCAACTTCGACCCCACGGGCCTGGAGCGCGCGGCCAAGGCGGCGCGCGAGCTGGAGCGCTCGCGTGAGTGCGGCGGGGCGGGGGCGGGGGCGGGCCCGGGTCGCGGGAGGCTCCCCCGCGGGGCGCCGGCGTCTGACCGCTTTCCCGTCTTGGCAGCCGAGCGGGCAGTGGCGGCCGCAGCCCCGCGTCTCGCGGGAGGAGCCGGCCCCGGGAGTGCGCAGGGCCGCTGCCGTCTCTTGTGCCCGGAGGTTCGCAGCCCGCCTGTCCCCTTCGCGCACCTTGCCGGCTGCTAGAGCGCCTCAGGTGAGCAACCCGGGGCAGAGGCGCTTGCAGAGGCCCAGGTGGCAGGTGCAGGGCCGGGCCCGGTGTCCGAGGTCGCCCAGGGCCTACGCGTGGCCGGATCCGGGGATGCACCTGGGAGCTGCTTGGCACGCGCTTCACTTAAAGAGGAAGCGTGTGTGCGAGTCATTGTAATTATTATTTTGTAACTTATTTTATTCGAGAGGCAGAGCGGCAGGGAGAGACGGAAAGAGACCCTGCTGGTTGGCTGCGCAAGGCCAGGAACGCCATCGGGTCTCCCACGTGGGTGCAGGGGGCCGATTACCTGGGGCGTCCTCCCCTGCTTCCCCAGGCGCCTTAGCAGGGAGCTGGGTCAGAAGTGGCACCGCCGGGACTCAGCCGGCAGCGCGATGTGGGATGTTGTCCAGCGGCACCTGCCGGCCACTCACCAGCCTGAGGGCCGTCAGCCTTTAGGGAGACCGCAGAGAGCAGGGGCCTGGCCCTGCCTGATGGCCTTCAAGACCCCGGCGCTGTCCTGGTGTGGAGGTTTCATTGTATCGCTGGTGTAGTGTCAGTGTTTCAGAGCTTGGCAGGGCCGTGCTGATGAAACAGCGGGGGCTCCTCCCCCGGAGGAAACGCGGGAAGGTGGGAGGAAGGTGCGAGCAGGAGCCGCTGGCCTGGCCGCAGGCTCGGGGGGCCTGGCTGGGCTCCCCCTCCAGGGCACCTCGCAGAGTGTAGGGCCCTGGGGTTCGTCCACCCTGCCCACCCCCTCGCACTGCTCAGCCCTGGTCTCAGGGGAGCAGCTTTGGGGCTCCTCCCCGTCCTTGTGCTCCCCAGGCTCCTGCAGAATCCTGAGCCAGCCAGGGCCTCAGGTCCCACCAAGCAGGGTCTGGCAGAGCACCCTGGAGGGCTGTAGCCAGGAGACCAGGCCCTGCCCCATGCGTGGTGTCCGAATTCTGTTCCAGGAGTGGATGTGCCACCCTTTTGTCCCTGTCTGTCTTCCCGTCCCCAAACTCTGCTTCCCCCGATGCCCCGTGCCTGGCTGCCCGAGAGCCCCCGTGCCAGGCCTCTGGGCGCCCCGGTCCCCAAGCCTCCGCTCTGAGCTCCTGGGCCGGACAGCAGGGTTGCTGTGCGGCCTGAGCTACTGCTCTCCGCAGGGGCGTGGGGAGTGTGGCTCAGTGGCCCCTGCCCGCGCACTGGCCGCTGCTCTCCGCAGGGGCGTGGGGAGTGTGGCTCAGTGGCCCCTGGCCGCTGCTCTCCGCAGGGCCTACGCAGGGGCGTGGGGAGTGTGGCTCAGCGGCCCCTGCCCATGCACTGGCCGCTGCTCTCCGCAGGGGCGTGGGGAGTGTGGCTCAGCGGCCCCTGCCCATGCACTGGCCGCTGCTCTCCGCAGGGGCGTGGGGAGTGTGGCTCAGTGGCCCCTGCCTGCACACTGGCCGCCTTCTCTGTCCTTGCTGCTCCCTCTGGCCCGGCCGTGGAGACTCCCGCGGTCCTGGCGGCCCTTGACTTCGTGGTGGAGGGAGGTGAGGCCGGGCCTTCCCTGCTGCCTCTCAGCTCAGAAGGCCCTCCGGGCCAGGGCACGGCCTGCAGACCCATCCACAGGGCGTCTGTCTGAGCACGCCGCGGCTCCAGGGTGTCCGGCGCTGGGCCTGAGTTCGCCGTGTGTGCGTCAGTGTTTGCAGCCTCGGAGGCCAGGGCTGGCGTTTGCCGCCTGGCTGAGCCACTGCTAGGCGCCTGCGCCTGAGGTTGAGTCCCGCCTCTGCTCTCACTGACTGCTGGGGCCTCTTTGAGGAAGCCCTGAGTTTCTGGCTCCCAGCTCCAGCCTGGCCCAGTCCTGGCTGTTGCAGGCTTGTGGACTGAGCCAACGGCTGGGGACTTCCTTGTTCTCTGTTCTTTTCTGCCTGAACTAAATAAGTAAAAGCAAGGTGGGGAATACAGAGTTAGGCAAGAGGGACAAACCAGACGCATTCCGGCACTGGGTGTGGCTCCCAGGTGTTCCCACCTGTCCACGTTTTTGTGTGTTGGAAGGGTTTTTAAAAATTTTATTGAGGTCCCGGTGCTGTGGCATAGTGGGTAAAGCCGCCGCCTGCAGTGCTGGCATCCCATGTGGGCGCTGGTTCCAGTCCCAGCTGCTCCACTTCTGATCCAGCTCCCTGCTGTGGCCCAGGAAGGCAGTGGAGGATGGCCCGAGTGCTTGGGCCCCTGCACCCGTGTGGGAGACCCGGATGAAGCTCCTGGCTCCTGGCTTTGGTTTGGCTCAGCTCCAGCTGTTACAGCCATTTGAGGAGTGAACCAGTGGATGAAAGACTTTCTCTCTCTCTCTGCCTCTGCCTCTAAGTCTCCCTTTAATTAAGTAAAATAAATCTAATTTTTTTTAACAGGCAGAGTGGACAGTGAGAGAGAGACAGAGAGAAAGGTCTTCCTTTTGCCGTTGGTTCACCCTCCAATGGCTGCCGCGGTAGGCGCGCTGCGGCCGGCGCACCGCGCTGGTCCGATGCCAGGAGCCAGGTGCTTCTCCTGGTCTCCCATGGGGTGCAGGGCCCAAGGACTTGGGCCATCCTCCACTGCACTCCCTGGCCACAGCAGAGAGCTGGCCTGGAAGAGGGGCAACCGGGACAGGATCGGTGCCCCGACCGGGACTAGAACCCGGTGTGCCAGTGCCGCAAGGCGGAGGATTAGCGTAGTGAGCCACGGTGCCGGCCTAATTTTTTTTTTTTTAATATCCACTTAAGACCACATTAAGAAGGACCAGCACTGTGGCATAGTGGGTAAAGCTGCCTCCTGCAGTGCTGGCATCCCAAATGGATGCCAGTTTGAGTCCCAGCTGCTCCACTTCCAATCCAGCTCCCTGCTATGGCCTGGGAAAGCAGTGGAGGATGGCCTAAGTGCTTGGGCCCCTGCACCTGCATAGGAGACCCAGAAGAAGCTCCAAGCACCTGGCTTTGGATCAGCCCAGCTCTGGCTGTTACAGCCATCTGGGGAGTGAACCAGTGGATGGAAGACTTCTCTCTTGCTCACTCTCTCTCTGGCTCTACCTCTGTCTAGAACTCTTTCAGATAAGACAGAATCCAGTACCCATATGGGATGCCGGCGCAGGCGAAGGATTAGCCATGTGAGCCACAGTGCTGGCCCTAATAAATAAATTTTTTTTTAAAAAAAAGATTACATTAGGCCAGCGCCGTGGCTTAACAGGCTAATCCTTTGCCTTGCAGTGCCGGCACACCGGGTTCTAGTCCCGGTTGGGGTGCCGGATTCTGTCCCGGTTGCCCCTCTTCCAGGCCAGCTCTCTGCTATGGCCCGGGAGTGCAGTGGAGGATGACGCAGGTCCTTGGGCCCTGCACCCACATGGGAGACCAGGAGAAGCACCTGGCTCCTGGCTTTGGATCAGCGAGATGCGCCAGCCGCAGCAGCCATTGGAGGGTGAACCACCGGCAAAAAGGAAGACCTTTCTCTCTGTCTCTCTCTCTCACTATCCACTCTGCCTGTCAAACAATAAAAATAAAAAAGATTACATTAAGATATCCACTTAAAAATTTTTTTGTTGAGCAAGCGAGCGAGTGAGCGAGCGTGCTTCCGTCTGCTGGTTTACCCCCTGGGCTGGGGCCCAAGTTGGGAAAGACGGGGACTGGACCCAGGTCTCCTGTGCTGGGGGATGGGCCCGGCAGCTGGAGCGCTCACTGCTGCCTCCTGGGGGCTGCGTCCGCTGTGGAGCTGGGACCCGGATCCCCGGTGGCTGGTGCCAGGCTCTCCGAGTGCCGTCTTCGTCGCTGTGCCCAGCCTCTGCCTCTGGGCTCTGGTAGAGCAGTCAGGGAGCTGCGGCGCTGACTTCCAGACGCCCAGCGCGGAGAGGTGCAGACACCAGCCCGAGTGCGCCGCTCTTGGCGCCTGGTCCTCGTTCCTTCTGCCTCGGCCTTGGTCACGGAGCCACAGGCGTCGGTGTGAGCCGAGAAGACAGGCGGCACGGCACGGCCCTGGCCTTTAGCGGGGGAGTCCCGGTGTTGGCCTGGCTTTCGGCCCTCAGTGAGCTTGGGTGGTCTGTGGTGGCAGTTACCTGGGCTAGGACCACGTGTGGCACCAGGCTCTCAGTTGGGGTCGGGGCAGCAGCCTTTGGATGCAGAGGTCATAGGCAAGGTGTGACCAGGAGCGAGGGTGGCAGGCCTGCTTGGCTGCTCGTCTGGGCCTCCTAATGCTCTGTCCCCCCGCAGGCCACGCCAAGGAGGCACTGAGTCTCGCCCAGATGCAGGAGCAGACACTGCAGCTGGAGCAGCAGTCCAAGCTCAAGGCGAGTCGTGGCTGTGCCGTGGCTGCGGGAGGTTCCGTGGGCGGGTTCCGGCCTCCACACACGTGGCAGGGGAGGTGAAGACAGCTGTCCCCGGGTCTCCAGTGGCGTGTGGCACTGTCATGCGGTGCAGCAGAGGCTGGTCTTGGTGGGGGGTCTGCCCCTCTTCTCCGGTTCCTCTGCACTCGGAGCACGGGCTCTGCCCTTGGCTCTTGGCTCTTGTGAGCGTAGATAGCTGGAGTCCCAGCCTGGAGCAGGGGTGACAGATCCCCTCACAACCAGAGTACCCTGGGTCTGGTCTTCTCCTGGCCCTGGGGTCTGGCTTCCTCCTGGGCCTAGGCTCCGATGTGATGGCTGACTTGGGAGCGGGGGGCACCCCGGCCCTGCCCAGGTCAGCTGGTGTAGCACGTGGCGGGTGAGCCCTGGGCGGCAGCCCTGAGCCGCGTGTTCTGCAGGAGTATGAGGCCGCCGTGGAGCAGCTGAAGAGTGAGCAGATCCGTGTGCAGGCTGAGGAGAGGAGGAAGACCCTGAGCGAGGAGACCCGGCAGCACCAGGCGGTGAGGGGCAGGAGTGAGCCTGGCGGCCCTTGGCAAACCCCCGAGGCGTGGATCCTTGCGGGCTGAGCCGAGTGCAGCGCCCTGCTCGGGGGTCCAGACGGCGGCTTTCGGCAGCTGTGGGAGATGATGGCCCGGGGAGGGCCTGTGCGGCTCTGGCTAAGCTCTGGCGTCACCCCCTCTTCCCCTAGAGAGCCCAGTACCAGGACAAGCTTGCCCGGCAGCGCTATGAGGACCAGCTGAAGCAGCAGGTGAGCAGGGCCACGCCCTCCCGGGGTCCGCAGGCCTGTGTTGCCCCTGGGGGGTCTGTGCTCAGTCACGGCTCGCAGGAGGGTGAGAGCACGCATGGGCACACAGCTGACGCTCAATGCACACACGCAGGCCCAGTGCCTTCTCTGTGGGCTCCACACAGAAGATCTTCCAGTTTTTCTGAGGACTCTAACTTTTTAAAATTTACTTTTGCTTATTTGAAAGGCAGAGAGGAAGAGAAACAAATTTCCCACGTGCCCTGCCTGTTGGTTCCTGAGTGCCAGAGCAGCCGTGGCTGGGTCAGGCCACAGCCAGGGTCCAGGATTCAGCCTGGGTTTCCCATGGGCGTCAGGGCCTGAGTGCCCGAGCCATCACCTGCTGGCAGGACGCTGGAATGGGAAGTGCAGCCTGGACTCCATCCCCGGCCCTCCCTCCGTGCGGGGTGCAGGTGCCCCCAGTGGTGTTTTAACCCCTGTGCTGAGCACCTGCCCCTGCTCTGAGGGTCCTGGCCAGGTGCAGACTCCCGTGGGCACACGGCTGTGACTGGCTGAGGGCAGGGTCCCAGGGCCGGCAGAAGCCTGGTGAGTCTCCCGCGGACGCCGCTCGTCCGTCTCTGGTCCGCAGGGAGGCTTTTGTAGGTATTGTTGGCAGTTGTGGGCATTCCAGCTTTGAGTCCGGTAAGAATAAGACGGTCTCCCGTGAGAACCGTGCTGGCCACGCGGCAGCACCAGGAGGTCCCGTGCCCCACAGGCCGTGGGCTGTGGGGGTGGCTGGGCGGGTTCCCAGCCTGCGGAAGCCACAGCCCCTTGGACGGGTGTCGTTCTGATTGTGCAAAGCCTTTCTCTGGCTTCTCCGCAGCAACTTCTCAACGAGGAGAATCTACGGAAGCAGGAGGAGTCCGTGCAGAAGCAGGAGGCCATGCGGCGAGGTGGGGGCACGGGGCAGTGGGGCCTTTCGGTGGGGCAGGGGCTGCTCTGGGCGCCTCCATCCCCAGGAAACATTGAAGCAGCACGCAAGGGCCTGGTGTTCTGCGGCCACTCGGCCTTTCTCTGGGCCTGGCCCCCTCGGGGCTCTGCAGGGAGTTCTGGGGCTGCTGAGCGTGGGTGGGAGTGGTCATGTGTGTCAGAGTTCTGTGGCGCAGTTTCCGTGACGTCAGCGCCGTGGGGAGGACACGGATATCATGCCGCGTGCATTTTCTGCCGTTTTGATGGCTACGTTTCAATATGCGTGGGTCCCGTTTGTAGTTCCCCACGTTGTTTTCTGTCTTCAAACCCATTGTCCCAAGAAGGGTTGCTTGGGTCCAGGGCCTGGTGTCAGAATCGCTGGCCAGGGCCGTGGCCCGCTGCCGGGGCCCTGACCCTGTCCGTGTGAAGCCAAGGGCCTTGTGTGCACATCTCAGTGTGAGCGGAAGTAGCTGTGGCCCTAGGCCAAGCACCGCTCTGCCTTCTCCCGGACAGCCACTGTGGAGCGGGAGATGGAGCTGCGCCATAAGAACGAGATGCTGCGGGTGGAGGCTGAAGCCAGGGCCAGGGCCAAGGCCGAGCGGGAGAACGCGGACATCATCCGGGAGCAGATCCGGCTGAAGGCCGCTGAGCACCGCCAGACCATCCTGGAGTCCATCAGGTGGGCGCAGCCGGGCCCGGTCCTCCGCCTCCCCGTGCCCGAGGTTGGCAGGTGGAGCTTGCGAGTGCGAGGCGGCGGTCCTGGGGCCCTTCAGACCCCTTCTGCAGCCGCTGTCTCAGCAGGGCCGTCCTGTGCTGGCCTCTGGGCTGACCTCAGCTTGGGAGGCTGTGGCAGGGTCTTGGTCTGGTCCAGCAACCCCTGCTGGGGTCCCCGAGTCCCCCCAGTCACCTGACTGCTTTCCTCTGCAGAACAGCTGGCGCCCTCTTCGGTGAAGGCTTCCGTGCCTTTGTGACAGACTGGGACAAGGTGACAGCCACGGTGAGCGCACAGTCTGCACGGGAGCCCCTGTGGGCCAGTCCCGTGTCCAGTCCACGCCCGGCTCCAGGTGCAGGCACACTGGATCCTGACGTGGGGCACGGCCTCCTCTGCCTGACCCCATGCCGCCCTGGTTCCTCAGCTCGGGGGAGGAGCACGCAGCCAGATGGAACCCAGCCTCTGGGCTGGGGGCACTGTGGACCCCTCTGTGTTAGCTGTCTGTCTCCTGTTTTTGTAACAGCGCTGAGGCTGGGTAGCTTGTGAGGTCAGCCTTGTGCCCTGAGGGGCGCCATGTCCTGGCCAGTGCCCCTGGCTGCACACAGAGGGCCCAGCAGGGAGCTGAGTGGTTAAAGCCCCCGGTCCCCAGGCCCCTGGCGTCCTGTCACAGACCCTGAGAGGTGCCCGTGTGGGCTCGAGTCGTGGGTTCCTGTCACCCACGTGGGAGACCTGCATTGAGTCCCAGTGTGAGCACTGGGAGTGAACCAGTGAATGGGATCTGCCTCCTAGGTGAGCTTTACAAGATGAGTTCCAAAGAAAGGGGCCCTGCTCCTGGAACAGTAACCTCGCTGCTTTCCAAAGCTGGCACCCTGGCTTGGAGTGGCCTTGCTGGTGACACCCTGCCCCCTGAGCCAGTCACAGCACACCAGCCCATCCTAACTGTCCCAGGACCTCCACCCCCGCCCTGGGGCTGGAGACCATGTTCACACCATGGCCAGTGGGAAATGGGCTCAGTTTCCAGCAGGGGGCGCTGCTGCTGCTCAGACCGCCTTCCTTACGAGGTTCTGTGCTTGGGAGAGAGGAGGTGGGTGGGTGTTGCCAGAGGTGGGGGCAGGAGGTGGCCTCTGACCCCTGGGCCTTGGGGACGGACACCCTCTGGGAACCAGGGTTCTGTGGCTCCCCGTGCTGGCTGCACCTGGCCGGTGAGGGGAGAGCCCTGCACACGCCCCCTCACTGTGTGCAGGGAGCTGCTGGCTGCTGACCAGTTCGCATGCAGCTGTCGGTCGGCTGCGCTCCAGTGGCCACAGAGCGCTTCCCTCTCAAGCTGCAGAGAAAGTCACTCAGGCTGGGCGTTCGGTTCCGTTTCTTCCTAGATCAACTCCGACGGCAGGAGGGGTGGGAGAGTGCTTCCCCCCTGGACCCCTCCCCAGATGCTTGCCCGCCACGGGGGCTGGGCCGGGCTGCAGCCAGGAGCCAGGGACTCCATCCAGGCCTCCCCCGGTGCGGGGCCAGGATCTGAGCCCGGTTGGGCTTTCTGATGTCACGCCTGCAGACGGTCGAGCGCTGCGGGCTGCGGGCTTGGGCCGAGTTCGGTCGGCGTGGCGGCCCGGCTCCTGCTGCCCCTCGCGGAGTGGTGGACGCGGCCCTGCTGTCTCCGCTCCAGGTGGCCGGGCTGACGTTGCTGGCGGTCGGAGTGTATTCTGCCAAGAACGCCACGGCTGTCGCAGGCCGCTACCTGGAGGCCCGGCTGGGGAAGCCGTCCCTGGTGCGCGAGACGTCTCGTATCACAGTGCTGGAGGCCCTGAGGCACCCTGTGCAGGTGATGGGCGGGCACCCTGGGACCCCACCCTCCCCCAGGGGCTCTCGCCTGCACCTTGGTCAGTTTGTTCTCTGCCCGCTGCTGGCCACGGTCCTGTCACGGCTGTGTGGGGACCCCCACCTGGCCGGCCCCTGGGTGCACTCAGGCAGCCGGAGTTTGCCACAGGGCCTCCATCTGGTCTTCACCGGTCAGAAATGGCCCAGACCCACAGCAGGTGGCCAGGTTGGCCAGTGACTCCGGGGCAGGGGGCCTGCCCGCCGCTGTGTGGCCGCTGTGGCTGCCCTGCTCCCACCGAGATCAGTGGCCATGCCGTGGCCTGTGCTGCCAGCCCCCATGCTGCTGTCCCTGCAGGTCAGCCGGCGGCTCCTCAGCAAACCCCAGGATGCCCTGGAAGGTGTTGTGCTCAGTGTAAGTGGCCGCTGGGTCATGTGTGCCCCAGGAAGGGTGTGGGAGGAGCTTCTGCAGTGCCACTCCCCAGGCTGTCAGGGGGCGGAGCTTTCCCCCATCACTGTGGTCTTCTCTGGACAGCCCAGCCTGGAGGCACGGGTGCGGGACATCGCCATAGCAACGAGGAACACCAAGAAGAATAAGAGCCTGTACCGGAACATTCTGATGTACGGGCCGCCAGGGACTGGCAAGACACTGTTTGCCAAGGTGAGAGCTCCCAGCTGCGCAGGTCGGGGGTGGCTGGGGAGTGGGCCTAGGCCAGCCCCTGGGGTCAGAGTGCCGGTGTGGGCAGCCCACCCCCTGTTGTCCTGGGCGGGAGCTGGGGCCGTGTGCACACCGGGCAGGGGGCACAGCTGCCATCTCCCCACTCTGCCCAGAAACTGGCCCTGCACTCCGGCATGGACTACGCCATCATGACGGGCGGGGATGTGGCCCCCATGGGCCGGGAAGGCGTGACTGCCATGCACAAGGTCTTTGACTGGGCCAACACCAGCCGGCGAGGGTGAGATGCCGCCCCCCACGCTCGCGTTGGGGCGGGTCGTTCAAGCTGGGGCTTCTACCAGACTGGCCATGAGGGAGGGCGGCTGCTGGTTCTGAGCCCTCCCTGGCGAGTGCCCATTGCTGGAGCGCAGTGGACAGCAGGGCTGTGAGCGTGTGGCTGCTGCACACCCAGGGACAGGCGGACGGACGCCGTGGTGCCCCCATGGCCCTGCACGGCCGGCCCGCCTTGCTTCCTCTGCCCTGGCCTTTGCCTTCTGTTCTGGCTGACCCTTGCCCAGGTGTTGGCTTCAGCAGCCCCCAGCCTGCCCTGGCCTGGGGAGGGTTGGTGGGGCCTGCCAGGAAAGAGACGCTGCCACGGTTCCCACAGGTGGCCAGGAGCAGGGCCGCACTGTGGAGCCCAGAGGGGTGGGGTTCACGGTTGGAGCCGCCTAACAGGTGGGGCCTGCGCACGGAGTGGCTCCTCTCCGGGGCCTGCCCCACCCGCGGCCCTGCTCCTGGTGCTCCCGGGTGCTGCGGCTCAGCCGGTCCCTCGCCGGGACGCTCTCTGGTTCACAGCCTGCTGCTCTTCGTGGACGAGGCAGACGCCTTTCTGAGGAAGCGGGCGACCGTGAGTACTCCGGGGCCGTGGGCAGGGCCGGGGGCTCCCTGTGCAAGGCTGTGGGCTCTGTTTCGTTGCCTGCTCTTGTGTGTTTGAATCGGCTTGAAGTCAGGCTGCAGCCTCCCAGCTCCGGCTCGCGCACGTGTGGTGGGGGCCCCGCCCCTCCCTGCAGCTCCGCCCTGCTGCTCAGTTCTATGCCCAGGCGCACCTGCTGCTGGGCGCCCTCACAGAACGTTCTCTCCACAGGAGAAGATAAGCGAGGACCTCAGGGCCACCCTGAACGCGTTCCTGCACAGGACGGGCCAGCACAGCAGCAAGTAAGGGCGGCCTCGCTGGGCAGGGCCCGGGTCCCCGCATGAGGTGCGCTCGGTGCAGCAAGGCCGGGGGGGACACCCCCGCACAGCTGGGCAGTCGGACTGCAAGGAGGACCGCGAGCTGGGGGCTGAGCGGCGCAGCCGGGGTGGCGGCGGCACACCCCCCAGGGCCTTGGCCTTGCTGCTCTGCCCTGGCAGGGCCCCTGCAGTCCCCCGCTGGCCGGGGCCAGTGTGCGACTGCTGCCTGTGCAGGCCAGGGTGAGGGCCCTGCCCAGCTGCACCCTGACCGCGGGCCCCTGCTCTCCTGTTTGGACCCCAGGGACCCTCTGTGCTCTTCCCATTTAAGCCCACGAGTGTCCACGGGGTTGGATGAGGAAGTGTGGGGGTGAGGGTCAGACCTTGGGTGGCCAAGGGTTTGGGCACAAAGGAGTGGTCGGGCCTGTGGGGCTGGGTCTTCCAGCATTTTCTGGGCTCGGGTGCCCCTGGGGTGGTCCGCGGCTGCTCAGTGCTGCCGTCTTTCGTCGTAGGTTCATGCTGGTCCTGGCCAGCAACCAGCCAGAGCAGTTCGACTGGGCCGTCAATGACCGTATCGACGAGCTGGTGGGCTTTGAGCTGCCACGGCGGGAAGAGCGGGAGCGCCTGGTGCGGATGTACTTCGACAGGCACATCCTCAAGCCGGCCACGGAGGGAAAGCAGTGAGTGTCCGCGGCCCACAGCCCGCCCCTGCCGGACGGGGCGCCGGATTCTGCCCACGGTCCTGCTCCCTCACGCCTGGGTGTCCAGATGCCCACAGGCATCCCCAGCCGGGACCGGGGTGGGCAGGCCAGGCCTCGCCCCAGAGTCCTGGGGTCAGTGAGGGATGCATCACCGGCCCCTTCCCTCTCTGGTCAAGGCCTGACCAGCTGCACCTGTGCGCCTTGCTCAGGGCCCCTGTGATTGGGGGGGGGGGTGTTGGTCGCTGTTGTCCACTGCTGACCCAGCAGCCCAGCCCCTACTGTCCCAGGACACAAGCGCCTGCCGCTCCCGAGAGCTGCTCCAAGGGGCTGTGACTGCCTCCCAGGGGCACAGGCTGCCTGCGGCCGGGGCCCCTGTGCCTGGCAGTTGACTGCCGTGGTGGTGAGGGGCTGGGGTGGCCCCGTAAGCAGAGGCTGCTCTGGGGCCATCTCCAGGGGACTGGGTTTTTGCACACATGACCTAAATCCCCCCGGCGCCATTTCTGTTCTAGAAGAACTCGGCTCCCCTTGCCGCCCCCACGGCTGCTGCGGGTCCCCTGGGACCCACTTACCTGGGCCTGTCCTTCGCCCGTCCCTGTCCCTGCCCGGCAGGCTCCTGCTCCCGGTGGCTGTTGCAGCCCGAGCGCCATGGCCTGATTTCTGTGACCTCTTTGCCTGCATTTTCCTCGGTCCTTCAGCCGAACGCTGTTGGCATTTGTGTGCTGTCCTCGGGTCTGGCTGCCCGTGTGCCGTGTGCCGAACACGCGGGGGTGAGGGCAAGGCTGCCCCACAACAGCTGAAGACCTGGGCCCTCTCCTGTGAGGGCCGCCCCAGCCCCCGCAGGAGGGAGGAGCAGAGTTTGGCTCACGGGGGTCTCGGGCACAGACTTGGGCAAGGGTAGGGCAGGTTTGCAGCCTCCCTCCCGCTCCTGTGCCCGCGGGAGCCCATGGCCTGTAGGGCTCTGGCCTTGCCCGTGGGCTTCAGCCCTGGCACCCCTGGGACCCCTCCTGCAGGCGGCTGAAGCTGGCCCAGTTTGACTACGGGAAGAAGTGCTCAGAGGTGGCCCGGCTGACGGAGGGCATGTCGGGCCGAGAGATCGCCCAGCTGGCTGTGGCCTGGCAGGTGAGTGGGGGACGTGCCCACGGGTGCCGCGGGGTCAGGCCCTCAGTCATCCGCTCCTGGTCCAGGGGCCCCGTGCTGAGGACGGCGAGGGGTGCTGGTGGCTTCACACGGATCAGATGAGGCCCAGCACGGCTCCCCAGCCGCGGGCAGAGGCGTGAGGTGGGTTCCCGTGATGTCAGAGCCAGGCCACAGCGGGCTCCGCGCTGTCAGTGCCCTCTGGTGGCCTGCCGCCATGTGTGTCCTCACGGTGTGCCCACTTCCCAGACCAGGTGGGGCCAGGCACGCACGGCCCTCTCTGTGGCCCCGGGAAGGTCCCAGCCCCAGCTCCACGGCTGCCCTGGGGCCGAGGAGCCAGCGTCCCAGGTGGTGCTGTCCCAAGCTCTGGGTGCCAGGAGAGCAGAGCCGGCGAGCGGTGGATGCCCCCGGGATGTGGGGAGGGGGATACTGCAGCCCGGCTCGCAGTGGGTGCTCGGGGTCCAGGGCTGTCGCCACCGCCGACTGGACAGGAGAGGGCGTGAGGCCCGGGCTCCCGGGAGTCCCAGGCGGGGAGGCCATCCTCTTGGGTCCTGGTGCAGACGGTGCCTTGCTGTCCCTTCGGTCTCCAAGCACAGCCTCCCTGGAGGCAGCGTGAGGAATGACTCAGTGCCCCCTGGCTCGGCACCGCCTCACAGCTTGTGGGCCAGAGCAGGTGACACCCACCCAGTGCCCGGCTGGCAGTCGGGAGAGGCTGTGGGCGCTGTCTTGGGTACTGTCCTCACCAAGGGTGGGGTGGGGGCGGCAGTGGCCTGGGGGGAGGGGCACCTTGCTTCCCACCTGGTTGGGCAGGACAGGGACAGGTGGTCTCGGTGGGCAATGCTGCCTTGACTTGAGCGGAGTGGCTGCTCCTGGGTGTGTCTGGTGCCGACCAGGGCAGCCACACTGGTGTGAGGTCTGTCGCTCACCTCCGTGGCGGGGTGGTGGGCGTGCACTGTCCCTGAGCACGGAGTCGGGGCAGGTGTCGGGGTCTCCTTCCTGTTCAGGCTGGCAGGGTCCCACTGTGGGCGTGAGCTGGGGAGGGCTCCATCAGCTGCGGTGGACACGTGCAGGCGTCCGTCCTGAGCACTGGCCGCAGGAGTGGCCGGACCGCATGCTGGTCTGTTTAACTCTGGCCCCCTCACCCCCACCCGCAGTGCACAGGCCCCAGCTTCTCATCCTGGGGGTGTGGCTTTGGCACTTTCTGATCATTGATCTCTTGGTGTGGTGATTGGCCATGTGTAATATCATTTTCCCTGGTTCATTCTTCCAGTGGCTGCAAGAGCTGGGCCTAGGCCAGGCTAAAGCCAGGAGCCGGGAGCTCCAGCTGGGTCTCCCACGGGGGTGCAGGGGCCCTGCTTCCCTGGGTGCTGGGTCAGGTCTGGAGGATACAGAACGTGGGCGTCCTGAGCTGGGCTCAGCCTGCGCCTCCACACGGGCCCCACTTCCGATCACTTATTTACTCATTGAAAGTCAGCGGGGCTGGCGCTGTGGCACAGCAGGTAGAGCTGCCGCCTGCAGTGCCGACATCCCATATGTGCGCCGGTTCGAGTCCCGGCTGCTCCACTTCTGATCCAGCTCTCTGCTGTAGCCTAGGAGGGCAGTGGAGGATGACCCAAGTGCTTAGGCCCCTGCACCCACGTGGGAGCCCAGAGGAGGCCCCTGGCTCCTGGCCTCGGATCAGCACAGCTCTGACCATTGTCATCTGGGGAGTGAACCAGCAGATGGAAGACACCTCTCTCTCTCTGCTTCTCCTTCGCTCTCTGTGTAACTCTGACTTTCAAGTAAATAAATAAATCCTTTTTTTTTTTTTTTTTAAGTTACGGAGAGAAAGAGCTCTTCCATTGGCTGGTTCGCTCCCTAGGTGGCCACAGTGCCAGCGCCAGGCCAGGCTGGAGCCAGGTGCTCCCGCTGGGTCTCCCACGTGGTTGGCGGAGGCCCAGGGACTCAGCCCATCTGCCTTCCGTAACAGGGAGCTGGGTCGGAAGCGGAGCAGCTGAGCCTCCAGCCAGTGCCTCTGTAGGTGCTGGTCGTGGGAGGCTGCTTGTCAATTTTTTTTTAATTTAAAAATTTTTTCAAAAAGATTTATTAAATAATTAGAAAGGCAGAGTTTTGGTGGGGAGCTTCCGTCGCTGGTTCACTCCCGACGGCTGCAGCGACTGGAGCTGAGCCGACCTCCCACGGGCCGTCTTCTGCTTTCCCTGGCCATTGGCAGGGAGCTGGGCAGGAAGTGGAGCAGCTGGGGCTGGAACTGGTGCCCACGGGGTGCCGGCACCGCGGGCGGGCCTTAACCGCCGCGCTGTTACACTGGCCCCGGTTCTGTTATTTTTAAGAAGTCTTTGGCTATTCAGGATCCTCTGAGACTCCATGTGAATTTTAGGGTGAGATTTTCTAGTTCTGGGAAGAACTGGCACTGGGATTTTGAAAAGCACCAGAGGGAGGGAGGGAGGGAGGGCCAGGCGAGGAATTCCACCGGGGTCTCTTCACGGTGGCAGTGTCCCCACCTGCTGCCTCCCAGGACGTTGACAGGGAGTGGCCAGGCCCAGGCCAGCGGAGAGGGTGCACGCGGCCTGCGGTTGCTCTGGGGTGCTGAGTTCCCTCCTGGGACAGGTTTTCTGGAGCTTGGCTAACCCTGCGCATGGGACTTGTTACACCACCGTGGGTGGGCGGCTTTCAGCGGCCCCTCTGCGTGCACCCACGTGGCCGTGGCCTGCCTGCTGGTGCCATGGGAGGGCCTCTGTACCGCCCTGCAGCCCGGGGGGAGCGGGTCCTGGGCCCTGCCCCAAGCAGAACCGTGTCCTCCTCCCTGCCAGGCCATGGCGTACGCCTCTGAGGACGGGGTCCTCACCGAGGCCATGGTGGACGCCCGCGTGCAGGACGCCATCCGGCAGCACCAGCAGAAGACAGAGTGGCTGAAGGCCGAGGGGTCGCTGCCCGGGGCCAGCCCCCACCCCAACCCCTGAGCCCACAGGACTGGGCGGGGCTCGGACCCCAGCCTTTGCAGCAGCCGCCCTTTCCCTCTGGGGGCCTCCTTCCTGCCCCTGGGGAGAGGCGTCCCCAGGCCCCCCCCACCTGGGCCCCCCAGGCACAGCAGGTGCTAGCTACACCCCCAATGGGCTGCAGGATTGGGGTCTGCTGTGGGAGGGCTAGGCCGGGGGCAGGACCCACCGGGACACCAGGCGGGTGGCCTGGGCCCTCCCCGGGGCGTGTGGGGCCTGCTGGCTGTGCCCGGGGCCTACTGCTCCCCCAGGGCTGGAGCTGGGGTCTTTTTATCAGAACTGAATAAAGCCATCTGAGCTGAGCGCTGGCTGGTCGTGTGTTTCTCCAGCCACACTGTGGCCCTAGGGTCGGGGTGACGGACGAGGCAGAGGCTGGAGCTTTCTGGAGAGTTTACTGACCAGGCAGGGTGGGCATCACAGGGGGGCCGTGGCCGAGGACCCGACCTCCGCCCCCGCCTCTCGGTCGCGCACGCCGCACGCACATGCTCCCGTGTGCCGGGCGCTGGCCCTCGGTGCCTCCCTCCCCTCCAGACGACACGATGGACAGATGGACACAGCTCACAGGAAACACACAGCGGCTTTCAGCTGGACGCGGCCGCAGGCCAGGTGAGGCCCCTGTGCCCTGCCCGGCCGGGGCCCTGCCCCCCTGAGGCCCGGCAGCCTCCCCCACCCCAGTCCCCGCCCCTATCCCCTGTATAAAAAGGAGAGACAGCACCTTCCGCTGGACTTGCCTGGTGGGCGGCTACGCCGGGCACGGCCCCAGGCGCCCCGGGCCCGAGGCTGCCATCCAGTCCCACCGGCCCGGGCGCCCACGAGGTCCCTTTGACGTCTCCGTGGCCGGCGGCCCTGGGGCCCCGGCGAGTCCAGTGCACGGCTCACAGGTGCCGCGGGCTGGGGTGGCCGTTGTGGTAGAGTTTCTGCTTCACGTGCACCATGTTCCCGGCCGCCTCCTCGAAGGGCCTGTGCGGCCGCCGCCCCAGCTCCCGCAGGCTGCACAGCTTGGGCAGCCACGTCCACGAACCATCTGCAGGGGGATAGGGCAGGTGAGGCGGCCGGGCCGGGTGGGCCGCGGGTGAGCTGGCCGTGGCGGCGGGTGTGGGGCACTCACCGTAGCGCCGGCCAGCCCTCCAGGCGCGCACCGCGCAGTGCAGCACGCCGTCCACCCACACCAGGAACCAGCTGATGCAGAAGCCGAGCAGCAGCCCCAGCATGAGGTCGATCTCCTGCTTGGTCACATTGTCCGTCACAAAGTAGTTCTCCGCGGCGTCCACCACCGACTGGTCCCCGTCGTACGGGATCACGTAGTGGACGTGGTGCCTGCGGGCGGCAGGGCGGGCTGGCACCTGTCCTGCCGGCCCCGGGCCCTCGATGGAGGCGCTGAGAGGGGACTTGGACCCTCCCAGGCCCAACCCCCAGGCAGGGGAGGAGTGGCTGGCACAGCTGTGGCCTGAGCAGCCGGGCCAGGTCACAGGAGCCGCTGCAGGGGTCACAGCACCCTGGCCCGGGGTTGCCAAGCCCAGACACCAGCTGCTCCCCAGACCCGGCCCCTGGCCCCTTGTCAGCTCCCTGGGGGCTGCCGTCCGTGGTCAGCCTTGCCCTGGGCTTCCGGCCCCCGCTTCACCCCCAGGCTTCCCCTGTTCCTGGCTTCTCCCTGCTCTGCCAGGCACTGTGCCTGCTGCCCACTCAACTGGCCCTGGAGTGGACAGCGCCCCAGCTGTGCAGCCCCCCCCCCCCTCCACGTGTCCTGCCGCCCACCACGGCCCCTGTTTTCTGGACCTGGGCCCAGGCTCAGGCCTCCAAAGCATCCAGCCCTCATCCCCTCCCCGACGGCTCCCTCCGAAGCTGGGCAGGCTTCCTCCTCCAGAGGACCCCTTGGACCCCTGACCCCAGGTGAGGGGGCCCTGCAGAGGGCGCTGGCAGCCTGGCCTCCCAGGACAACGGGACAGGGAGCCGCCCACCCTGCCGCACGCTCTCTGGCCAGCGGCATCTGGCTGTGCCCACCCATGGCTGCCTCTCCTGTGCCCACGCCCCACACGCCCACGCCCAGCGCAGCTGCAGGTGTGGCTCCACGGGGGCTCTGGAGCGCCTCTCTGCAAGGCTGCAGCTCCCGCCTCCCCGAGGAGACGCAAGCACCCCCACCCTCCTTGTCCCAGGCTCCACACCTCCCCCTCGGGGACCCTCCCTGAAGGACCCGGACTCTCGCTGCCCCTGCGGCCACCACCCTGGTGCCCTCCTTGGAGTTGGGCTCGGGGGACAGGAAACAGCCCGGCGGTGAGCAGCGGCAGGAGCTGACACCAGCACCTCCCACGCCACTGGGCGGGCCAGGGTGGGGCATGAGGGAACGCCCCCTCCCCCCTGTAGGGACGGCCAGGCAGGGCCCCAGAGCCCCCGGGGCTCGGGATCTTCAGGGGTCAAAGGTCATGACCAGGGCACGCCCCGGCCTCCTCCTCCCTAGGCCCCAGGGGGGGAATGGGGGGGAGGGGAATAAAGTCTCCCAGATGAAGCAGAACAAGATGTGCTGACTGCACACATATGTCTGATGTGTACATCCATGGGTCCTGCCTGTGACACACATGCTCCATGTGGGCGTGTCATGTATACACGCCAGCCACATGCACAGGACATGGCATGTATACAGTGGCCACGGCCCTGTAAGCTGCACACCCAGCAGGAGTGGGGTGCACACATGCACGTGGCTCGGCACACGCATCCTCGGTGGAACACTGAGGTGTGCACACGGATGCTGCTGGCTGACATGCGTGATCTGGAACATTCACCTGCATACATGTATTCCATGTAGTCCACGCACAGGCATGTCCAAGGCATTAGCATGTGTGCCCAGATTCTGCACACACATGTACACATGGCAGAAGCCACTGCGGCAGTGCCCACGGTTCACACACGGACCCCTCACGTGGCAGCGCGGAACCTGCACACATGCTCACACGCTCACATGGAGACACTGCCGTGTGCTGTATCACACATGTACCCTGTGGACACACATGTTGTCAACACACAAAGTGCCTTGTATGTAGAGATGTGTGCAAAGCATGTACATGTAGACGCGCACATGCAGAAACGCTCCATGTGTAGTGCGTCTGTGTGCAAACCTGCAGCGCCCAGCCCTGCGTGCTGCCACAGCACGTGACATGCGTGTCCCTGACGCGTGTGTGCAGCCCGCCTCGGGAGGGTCTCAGGACCCCGGGGGGTGGAGCTACCTTTGTGCCCCTCCTTGGCCCCCAGCAACCTCTGCCCCTCCACACCTGGCACGAGGGAAGGGCGTGTTCACACCCCCACCCGCTCTAATGCACACGTGTCCAAGCCCACAGCCACGGAACACGCTCTGGGAGACACGTGGCTGGCCTCACCCCCACGCTGGCCACCCACGGCCGCAGACTCTGGACCGGGGTGAGGGCGGCGGCGTGGGCGACCTTGGGCGCGTCTGCGGGCAGCTGCTGCCAGCACCTCCACGCGTGTGTCCAGCGGAGGCCGGGGGCCCCGCGGGAGGAGCATGCGTGCCTGCGTGTGCGCACACGTGTATATGCACAGATGTACACACATGCGCGTCTCATGAGAACATGTTTATTTCATACACTGACGTACAGACATGCACGGCCAGGACGGCGCCACCACGCCGCGTGCACAGGACGCCACACACCCACAGGTGCCGCAGGCCTGGGCTCTGCCTGGCTCCGAGTGACCTTGAGCAAGCCCAGCCAGGCCCCTGCCTCACTGCCCTCCCACAACCAGCAGGGGCCGGGACCCCGGGGGCGTCTTGACCTTGTGCCTGCCTTCTCGGCCCGGGTCAGCGCTGGGCAGCACAGCCTCCCCGCCCAAGGCCTGGGCCCGGGAGGCAGGGCCGGCCCTCCACAGGGTGGACAAAGCCCAGCCTGCTGCCCAGGCCGCCGGCCAGGAGGCCCCAGGACCCGCAGGGCCCCTGAGGCGGTGGGTGAGGGCGGGGGTCCTCGCTCACTCACCTGTGCATCCCCAGCGGCGGGCTCCCTGGGGCTCCCTGGGGCTCGGGTCGGACTGCCCCTCCCCCCGCGCGCCTGGCAGGCTGGGGGGGCCTTCGGGTCTTGCGCGTCTCTGGCCCAGCCTGCGTGGGACTCCCGCTCCGAGGGGCCCCGCCGCACGTGCGATCCCGCGTGTGTGCCCGGCCTCGCGGACTCACCGGCCGCAGTTGCAGTGGCAGACGCGGTCCTCGCCCCGCAGGTGCGGGAGGATGTAGTTGTGGAACCGGTCCAGCAGCGCGTTCATGTCCATCAAGCAAGCGATGGCCTGGAAGAGCCCATGGCGGGTCAGCGGGAGAAGCGGCCTGGGCGGAGGTGGGGGCTGGGGTGCGAAGGGGCGCCCGGGCTGGGGAGGGGGCGCGGGGCAGGAGCGGAGGGGAGCGCAGGCCGCGCGCTGGTAAACAAGGCGCGGGCGTGGGGGGGCGGCACGCGCGAGCGGCGGCGCAGGGGGCGTGCGGGAAGCCCCCTCCCGCTCACCATCACGATCGACGCCCCCAGAATCATGAAGATCATGGTGTTCGCGCTCATGGGCATCGGGCGGGGCCGGGCCGGGCCGGAGCGCCGCCCCCCGGCCCCGGCGCCCCCCCGGCCCCGGCCCGATGCTGAGCCCCCGCCGCCTCCGCAGAGGGCAGCGCCTCCCGGGAAGCGCCGCCGAGCCGCGGCAGCCCCTTGGGCCGAGGAAGGGCCGCGGGCGGGGGCGCCCAGAGGAGCCAGGGGCCGCTGCGGGGTCGCTGGGCCCGGGCCGGCCCGCGCGCTGCGCTCCGCCCTCCGGTCCGCCCTGCGCGCGGCGCGGCGCGGCGCGGCGCCCTCCTCCCGCCTCCTCCGCGCGTCCCTCCGCCCTCCGCGCCGCCGGCCTCCGCCTCCCGGGAGGGACCTGCGCCAGCTCGGCGAGGGGACCGGGCGGCGGCTCCCAGGTCCTCCCCGCCCCGGGACCCGTGGAGCCTCGTCCCGCCCCCATCCGCTCGGGCCCGGCCGCCGTCACCTGTGCCCCGCGCCCCTGGAAGCCGCCTCGGTCCGGGGCTGGCAGTCCGTCCTGCCCCGCTCGGTCCCCCAGGGCGCCAGGTGAGGGATGCGGGGCGGGCCGGGCAGCTCCCGCCGGCTGTGGGACGGGACGGAGGGGCCCGCAAGGTCACAGGGCCAGAGGCGGGAGGGCCGCAGCTGCGGATGGAGGGGGCGGGGGCAGCGGCCGCCAGGTCACTGGTCACTGCCAGGCTGGGTCAGGCCCGGGTAGGTGGGCTCTGGGCCCAGGGGTCTGGCTGCCCCACGCTGGGGGCTGGGCGCCAAAGCCAGGCCCCCACTCCGCGCCCCACGTGCACCACCGCTGACGTCACGGGAGCCCCCAGACCCCACCCTGCTCAGTAGGACCCGAGGAAGCCCAAGGCGCCAGCGCCGACGCCAGGGCCCCGTCCGTCTGCCTGTTCCCGCGGTGGCACCTGCTGCGGGCTGCAGGCTGTGGCCGAAGACCCCTCCCCCAGGGCAGTCTGAGGCTGGGGCCCACCCCTGCCTGCGGCCTCGGGGGGCGGCCCCTTCCTGAGGGCGGGCAGGGGCAGGGATGCCAGGGGCAGCGGCACACGTGGGGACGCGCCGTGACTCGCACATGCACACGCGTGGGGACCCATGACCCGCACAGCACTCGCACACTCGCATACGTGTGGGGACTGTGACCGGCACAGCACTCACACACGCTCGTGGACCGTGACCAGCACAGCACCCGCACAGCAATCGCACTCTCACACACGCGCGGGGACCGTGACCGGCACAGCACTCACACACGTGTGTGGACCGTGACACGCACAGCACTCGCACATGCGCGGGGACGGTGACCGGCAGAGCACTCGCACACACGTGGGGACCGTGACCCGCACACCACTTGCACACGCGCGGAGACCGTGACCCGCACACCACTCCATGCACCTGCTCGGTTTCGGGTACAGTTTATTTGGGTACAAGCAGGCGTCGGGAGGGGAAGCCGCCAGCAGGGGGCGCCGGCCGCTCAGGAGGAGCACACGGTGCGCAGGGGGCGCCGGCCGCTCAGTAGAAGCACACGGTGTGCAGGAAGGCCCGGCCGCTCTTCTCCTCGAACTCCTGCAGCAGCTCCTCGATCTCGTTCTCCATGTCCTCCGTGTGCTGGATCTGCGGGGAGGCCTGGTGAGCCGGGGCGGCGCCAGCTGCCGACCACCAGTCCTGGGCGAGGCCCCCTCCTGGGCGGAGCCTGGTGTGGACGGGGAGGGGCCCCTCACCCCTCACAGGACACCGCGTGCCCTCTGAGCACGTGGGGAGAGGGGTCAGCCTCGGTGCTCGGTGGGCAGCCCCGCACAGGGTGCAGGGGCCAGAGAGCAGAACCTGTCCGCACACCGGACACGGACAGCGCCCGGCCCCCGGGACCACAGAGCTGCCCAGACACCGCCGGGTGCCCCAAGCACCTGTCCCAGCCCGGGCCTCGGCCGGCTCCGGTCAGCGTGAGCCACCCGCGACCTGGCCTCCCCCTGGTGGCCGGCAGTCACCTGCTGGCGGGGAACGCAGCCTCGCAGCCAGAGCCCCTTCCTGTGGGAGGAGCCCCGGGGGCTCCCTCACTCACGGCTGATCGACATCAGCAGGCTCCACACCGCGACCCGCTCTAACCCGTGGGTGCCGCCGCGTCTGCGGAGCCCGCAGTGCGTGGCCTGGCCGGGTACTCACACACTGGCAGAGCTCACAGATGAGGAAGGCCCCCAGGGTGGCCTCCTCGTGGTTGTCCTGGATGTCCACGTTGACCACGTGCACCGGCTGGCAGGTCTCCTGCTCCCGGGAGTTCAGGTCTGATGGGGACAGGGACACAGAGGTCAGAGGTGCCGGAGCAACGTGGCTGGGGCACAGGAAGTGAGCAGCAGGCCAGGCCTGAGACAGGAGGAGCCCAGAGCAGTCGGGGGCAGCACCCAGCCCCCCCCCCCCCCCAGCGTGAGGACCACATGGGCCAGGCTCTCGCCCTCGGCGCTCCCAGCCCCCGCAGCCAGCAGGCCCAGGTGCGCGTACCCTCCACCACCTGGTCGTAGACGCGCTCCTCACAGGTGAGGATCAGGTCAAACAGGTCTCTGCAGTTCTGGAACCTCTCTGGCCGGGGCTTGATCCGCTTATTTCTGTCCAGCATGTGCAAAATGCCGTTCTGCGTGTAGCTGAGCGCTGGGGTCAAGGAACGTCAGTGACGACGCGGGCCTGCCACCGGCGCTGTGGTGGCCTCCCCGCTGCTGGAGCCACATCTGGGCAGCTCTGGGGAGGGGCCACACCACAGGCCTGGACCACAGTGAGGACGGGAAGGCCCAAGCCCAGACCAGCACCCTGGCCTGCCCCTGGGCACGCCCGTCTCAGCCCGGACAGCTGCCCCCGGGCCTGCGCTGCCGAGTCCTTTGGCTGCCTCTGTGGCGCTGACCCCTGCTCACCGTTCCCAGCACTGCTGGACGCCCCAGCGCCCCCTTAGACGCAAGCCCCAGAGAGCCAACAGCAGGGGGCAGCCACCCCCAGCCCGGCCAGCTGGTGTGGGGTGGTCCAGGGCCAGCAGCCCCCATGGTGCCTGAGAAGGGGCCGGGGAGCCAGGTCCCCCTCCGCACCATCACAGGAAGAACTGACTCTGCCCCAGCCGCTACCCCGTGCAGGAGGCAGCAGGGGGCAGAGGCTGGGAGAGCAGTGGGCTCTGGGTTGGATGAATGACAGGGGTGCCACCCCCTCCGCCCCCAGCAGATGCCCCCACCGGACTGCGGCTCCCTTTGCTGATTATAAAGCCCAATAGTGTGCGGCCCAGGGCTGGGTGGGCCCCGCCGTCAGGCAGAACCAGCGGCCACCTGTGAGTGCGGCGTGCCTGCGGGCACAGGACTCACTGGCTCGCTCCCCAAATGCTCAGACCCAGGACTGAACCTCCATCCGGGCATCCCACACGGGGTGGGGCAGGAACCCAGCACTGCTGCCTCCCAGAGCTAAAGCTGCAGGTCAAACCTCGGGCCTCTGGCATCACCAGCCGGAGCCCCCCGCTGGACACACGCCGGCTCTGCACTCTGCGACTGCACTGCTGCTTCGGGTGCACAGTGAACACAAGGTGCACAGACTTCTGGAGAGGGAGCCCCAGCGTCCTCCCAGGGGGCGTGGCGCTAAGACGCTCCCGGGGTCCTGCTGGGCTCCCCATCCCCTCTCCTACAGCGGGGTCACCAGGAGCCACCACAGCCAGCCACGCAGCGCCTGGCAGCCGGCACTGTCACCTCACCAGGCTGATACCCAGGATGCCCAGAACAGCCTCCCCCCCCCCAGTCTACAGACCTGCGACCCCACAAGGGGGGCCCAGCCCAGCCCTTCTCATTCAACTCCACGGACACTGCCGTCAGGGGCAGAGCCACAGTGCACCCACGGACCACCCGGTGGACAGTCAGCAGGGGCCCCGCCCCCTGCAGCTGCCGTGCCCCAGCTCCTGGGAACAAGCCAAGTGTGGAGGGAACATCACACAGTCGCCACACCTGCTGGGAGCAGGATGGGACCTGCCCACGCCGCCCGCAGCCCGCAGGGCCTGCAGCAGTGCGCTGTCGACAGCTGGGGCCCAGCCTTGGCTCGGCTACTGAAGCCAGAGATGATGTTTTTTTCATAAAACTTTTACTTGAAAAACACTTTCCCAGAGGGCACATGTGGCTTCCGGCCTCAGGTGAGAATGACATTCACAGTGAAGAGGCTGAAAAGCAGCCACCTCGAGACCTGTGAGAGGTTTGCTCAAAGCGCCTTTCAACTAGGAGAATCTGTTCTAACAAAACTCCAGGGCTTAGCAGGAGCCTCCCGCCCCGCCCAGGGGAAGCGCGGTGCCCGAGCGGCAGCCCTGCCAGGCCCCCCTCCTGGCCCAGCCTGAAAGCTCACAAAGACACTGACGAGGATCTCAAGCTAAGCGGCAGGGCCACTGTGTGCCTGGGCCACGCGCACTCACGGGAGTGCTGACAACGCGCCAGGGTTCCCGTATCACCCGCCATGGACTGGAGGTCTGCGTCAGCCCCTCTCTGGGAAGCAACATCACTTCCGTAAGAGAGAGCGAGAGAAATCAGAGAGCCCTCTCGGGGCCAGCGCTGTGGGGAAGTGGGTTAAACCACAGCCTGTGACGCCGGCAGCCCACATGGGCACAGGCTCACATCTCGGCTGCTCCACTTCCAATCCAGCTCCCTGCTAATGTGCGTGGGCCCTGCACCCCTGTGGGAGACGGGGATGAAGCTCCTGGTTCCTGGCCTCGACGTGGCCCAGCCCTCACCATCACCTGGAGATGACCCAGGGATGGAAGACCGCTCTAACCCTCTCAGTGGCACAGTGGCCGAGAGCTGCCCTGGGGGAGCAGGGGATCCCACAGGTAGCCTAAGGGAAGGCACTAACCACAGCAGGGGGCCGCTGCCTGCTCTCCAGACGGAAGTCACGTTGCTGGACTAAAGTCTGCAGAGCGAACCACAAAGCAGAAAACGATGCTTCCTTGTGTTCAATTTTTACATGTGTGGACCGCGTGGACCCAGGTTCCCTGAACCTCCCCAGGCAATGCCTGTCACCTGGGCTACACCCACTGGGCTCTGTGGCACCTGTCTACACAAGCAGGCCACTCCACAGGCCCAATTCTGCAAAGGTGCCCCCACTTTACGTGCCACTTAACCACGTGTGGGCAGGACCTGGAGACCGTCCGTGGAAGCCCACAGCACAACAGAGGCCCCCTTAGCTCACGGGAGGACACTCCAACAGGGACAGATGCTCCCCAGTGTGGACAGCCCACCCCTCACCCTGACCGTGGTGGGCACAGCAGTGGCCCCTAAATCTCCTTACAGAATGTGTGAAAATCCTTAGGAAGCCCTGCAGGAGCCAGTGAGAACCAAGCCGACTCATTTGTTCCCAAGAGCTCTCCTGCGGGAGGCATTCCTGTCCAGTGCCCTGGCATCTCCTGAGGGACCTGGAGGAGCTGACCAGCACCTCAGAGTGGGGGAGGCGTGTGCCTCGGCCACTGTGCAAGCCGCAGGGTGCAGGCCCCTGGGGCAGGCACCACCTGCCTAGGGCAACAACCAGGAAATTGTTCAGCAATAACGTGGCTACCACCTGTCCACAGTCAAACCTGAACTAAGTTCAGGGGAAAAGTTAACCTTTAATAAATAAATTAGCTGAATTTTTTTTGAAAAAAGATGCATACGCAAACATCTTGCATTTTTATTTCGAATAGTTCCCTTTCACACTGGCTGTCTTTGGGCTCAGGGCTGTAAAAACAGGCGCACGAAAGGAAGTGGGGTCGGAAGGCAGCGTCAGAGACCTTCCACCAGGGGGTCACTCCCCGACAGGCCAAAGCTGGAGCTGCCTCCTTGTCTCCCATGTAGGCACACGAGCAAGCCTCTGGACCACCTTCTACTGCGTTCCCAGGCCACCAGCAGGGAGCTGGGTCAGGAGTGGAGCGGCCAGCGTGTGGGCGGGAAGGTTAGGCCTGACACGCACACCAGCTCCTTGCTTTCAGTATCTCATGAATTAGTCTCCAGCACTGGATCACAGCAAATGGCTCAAACACCAAGTCCCACTGCACACACCAGGCCAAGGCACTGCCCAGCGGGATACAGGCATCGGCCACGAGGCCCCGGCTGGCGCAGCCCCCGAGCTCTGGGAAGCACCAGACAGCCTCTGGCTGACCCACTGCAGGACCTCTGGGTTCAAGAACAGCGGGGAAAGGGGCTGCTCGTCTCCCCAGGAGATTCAGGGTGATTTGTGATTTAAGGAGAACAGCTGCCTTGCCAAGAAGTCAAGTGTGCGGCCAGCACTGTGCTGCCGTGGGCTAAGCCACCACCTGCAAACGAGGAGCCCATGTTGTCGGAGTGCCGGTCCACTCCAGCCTGCTCCAATCCCAATCCAACGTCAGTGACGATGGCTCAAGTGCTTGGGATCCTGCACCCATGGAGAAGACCCAGAAGGAGCTCCTGGCCCGGCCCAGCCTTGGCCACTGTAGCCATTTGAACAGTAAACCAGTGAATGGAAGATGTTTTTAAAATATTTATTCATTTGAAAGGCAGATTTACAGAGGCAGAGAGAGAGGTCTTCCATCCAATGGTTCACTCCCCCAGATGGCTGCAATGGCCAGAACTGGGCTGATCTGAAGCCAGGAGCCAGGAGCTTCTCCCAGGTCTCCCACGTGGGTGCAGGGGCCCAAGCACGTGGGCCATCTACTGCTTTCCCAGGCCTTAGCAGAGAGCTGGGTCAGAAGTGGAAGCCGGGCCTCAAACCAGCGCCCATATGGGATGCTGGTGGTACTGCAGGCGACGGCTTCATCCGCTATGCCACAGCACCAGCCTGTCAGCCTGTGTCTGTTTTCAGACACTCAAACATTTACAGGACAACATGACTGGACAGGACTCACACGGCCCCCACACTTCTCTGATGGACAGCACTAAGCCATGACACTGTCACAAGCTTGTAAAAGGATCTGAGTTGTGTACTCAGCAATACAGGGCTGGTGGTATGGTGCGGAGGTTCAGCTACCACTGCCCACGATGCCAGCATCCGTATCAAAGCGTCAGTTCAAGTCCCAGCTGCTCCGAGTCAGGTCCAGCTTCCTGCTAATGTGCCCGGGGCAGCAGCAGGAGATGGCGTGGACACGGGGCCTCTGTACCCCACTGGGAGGCCGAGACAGAGCTCCCCGCTGCTGCCTTCACAAGGCCCGGCCCGTTTGTAGGTGTCTGGTGACACTGTGGCTCGGTGAAACCATCGCCTGCAGTGCCTGCACCCCACACTACAGTGCTGGTTCCAGTCCAGGCTACTCCAACCCAGCTGCTACCTAACACTGGGGAAGGCAGCCGGGGACGGCCCGAGAATCTGGGTCCCCCCTACCCATCTGGGAGACCAGGATGGGGTGCCTGACCCTGGGCTTCAGCTGGCCAATCCCTGGCTGTTGCAGACATTTGGGGAGTAAACTACTGGATGGAAGCTCTCTTTCCCTCTACCTGCCTTTCAAGCCTTGTATTTATTTAAATTGGGGCCAGTGCTGGAGCGTAGCAGGTTAAGCTGCTGCCAGCAATGCTGGCATCCCGTATGGGCGCTGGTTCAAGCCCCAGCTGCTCCACTTCCAATACAACTCTGCCAATGAGCCTGAGAAAACACTGGAAGATGACCCAGGTATCCGGGTCCCTGCCACCCACGTGGGAGACCTGGATGGAGCTTTAGGCTCCTGCCTCCAGCCTGGCCCAGCCCCAGCCTGACACTGAGGCCATCTGGGGAGTGAACCAGCAGACAGAAGGTCTAATAACTAAAAGCTCTCTTGACGCTGGCGTGGGCCCAGCCCATGAGGCTGCTCTCAGGATAAACCTCCAGGGAAGGGCCCAGACGCGGCTCAGTTTCCCTCCCAAGACTTCGTTTCATTTCCCGGGGCTTGCTCAGCCTGCAGTGCTGTGACGGCCTAGGAGGGAGCAGAGCCTGCACCTGCAACACAGCTGGGCAGAGGCCCAGATTAACCCCGCGTCTTCCTGAAGGTGCTGAGCTGTACTTCTGGGGGTTCCTGGGATGCCTGCCTCATCTGAGAGGACAGCCTATGAAGGGTTCAGAGGTCACGGGACCAAAGTAAGCCCCCTCCCCTAGCAGGTATATGCAGGATGGGGCTCTTGTGGGGAAGAGAGGCACAGTCAGGTGGACTGGGAACGCACTAAGAGACAGCCTGGGCCACTGCCCAAGGTGTATGGAAAAGTGGCCCCCTTGGCCGGCGCCGTGGCTTAACAGGCTACTCCTCCACCTTGCGGCACCGGCACACCGGGTTCTAGTCCCGGTTGGGGCGCCGGATTCTATCCCGGTTGCCCCTCTTCCAGGCCAGCTCTCTGCTATGGCCCGGGAAGGCAGTGGAGAATGGCCCAAGTGCTTGGGCCCTGCACCCCATGGGAGACCAGGAGAAGCACCTGGCTCCTGGCTTCGGATCAGCGAGATGCGCCGGCCACAGCAGCCATTGCAGGGTGAACCAATGGCAAAAAGGAAGACCTTTCTCTCTGTCTCTCTATCCACTCTGCCTGTCCAAAAAAAAAAAAAAAGAGAGAAAAGTGGCCCCCAAGGGGCAGCTGAGCCTATCATTACTAGGACACCCAACAGCGGCTTGGTCGGCCTCATCTCGAGTCCGTCTTCCCACCCCACGCCTCCGCCCGCCTACTCTGCCCCAGCTCCTACTTCTGACGCTCCCCCCGCTCTCCACCAAGGTGCTCCCTGCACTGGACACAGCTGCAGTGCTCCTAGTCCCGTTCCACTGTGCCTGGAGGGCCACGGTCACCCAGCTCCACCTACACGCTCCAGCCGCCACGTGTCCAGCAGCACACACAATGCCTCACAGAATACGAAAGCAATGGAGTGTGGCCCCCGCTCCCCAACATGCTCCCCGGGGAAGGCCTGCTGAATCCTGGGGGCCACACTAGTTGGGTGACTGAGTGAGTGACCACGTGTGGGAATCCCAAAGCGCTCTCTGCTGTGGCCTGGGAAAGCAGCAGAAGATGGCCCAAGTCCTTGGGCCTCTGCACCCATGGAACAAGCTGCTAGCTCCTGGCTTCAGATTGGCGCAGCACCAGCTGTTGTGGCCAATTGGGCAGTGAACCAGCAGATGAAGACCTCTCCCTCTCTCTCTTTCCCTCTGTAACTCTCTCAAGTAAATAAATCTTTAAAAAGAGAGAGAGAGAGAGAGAGAGAAAGAAAGAAAGAAACCGGTGCCGCGGCTCACTAGGCTAATCCTCTGCCTCGCGGCGCCGGCACACCGGGTTCTAGTCCCGGTCGGGGCACCGATCCTGTCCCAGCTGCCCCTCTTCCAGGCCAGCTCTCTGCTGTGGCCAGGGAGTGCAGTGGAGGATGGGCCAAGTGCTTGGGCCCTGCACCCCATGGGAGACCAGGAGAAGCACCTGGCTCCTGCCATCGGGTCAGCGCGGTGCGCCGGCCGCAGCACGCCAGCCACGGCGGCCATTGGAGGGTAAACCAACGGCAAAAGGAAGACCTTTCTCTCTGTCTCTCTCACTGTCCACTCTGCCTGTGAATGAAAGAAAAGAAAAGAAAAGAAAAGAAAAGAAAAGAAAAGAAAAGAAAAGAAAAGAAAAGAAAAGAAAAGAAAAAAGAAAAGAAGAAACCAGGTTGCTCAAGTATCCACAGAGCGGGAGCAGTGACTGCAGGAGCAGGGATGGGGCCAGACAGGAGCGCCCCGAGCGGGCACGGCCGGCACAGCAGCGGCTGGCGCTGGGGAGGGGCGCCCTTCCCATCCACAGCAAACATGCAAAGGCCCCAGAGGGGCGAGAGAGGATGGAAGACCACCTGGGCCCCTACTGTGCCTGGCACTCACCACACCCAAGGCTTAGGCGGCTTCTAGGCTGCCACGTGGACAGCGAGGAACAAACCCACTCCAGCAGGCACTGCCTGCACAACACAGACAGGAACAGGACTCCGAACTGCTGAAAGCAGCCCAAGGCCTGGCTCCCGGAGCCACCAGCACCCACCTGGAGCAGCCCCACAGCACGAGGAGGCAGGAAGCTCAGCAGCCGGGCGCTCTGGCAGGGTCTTCAAGGTGAACCCTCAGGAGCAATCCTGCAGCTGCCGACAGGATGGCGCTCCGCACGCCGGGAGGCCGCGCGCAGGGGCCCAGCCCGGCTCTGTCCAATGCCTGAGCCCTCATCAGACGCCAGGCTGGGCAAGGGTCTGACACAGCAGTGGCTGCTGCGGCCTTCCCTGGACACCCGAGGCCACAATTCCTATCTCAGCCTGAGCACTTTGCCGAAGCTCTAGAACAGAAATACACACCAGTCAGAGCCCCTCCACCCGGCTTGGGGACGGGAAGCAGCATTTCCACACAGCGCATGCCAACAGCTGGGGACCAGACGAGGACGAGCCCCCAGGCGCCAGGGCACACGGGCAGCAGAGTCCAACATGCCGCCAGCCGTGCTACCCACTGGGCAGGCAGACCACAGAGACGTGTGCCCAGCTGACAGGAGGATGCTGGAGGGTGGGGCTGGGCCGGCTCCTGTCCGCAGGGTGGAAGCCAGGCTCTCACTGGGCAAGCAGAGGAAGCATCTTTTATTCTCCCTTCCCCCACATGTCAAGAAGAAGTAAAGAGAAATGGACAGAGGATGCCGACAGCTGTACCCCACACTGGAGCTCCAGTCCCCAGCCCCCACTGCCTGCCAATGCAGACCCTGGGAGCAGTGACAGCTCACCCCGGGTTCCTGCCACCCACAGGGGCCCTCAACAGATCGCCCTCCCTCAAATTAAAAACAAACAAAATCACCACCCCAGTAACCTACACCTCAAATGTAACTACAAGACACAGGAGAACGCAGCCAGTTACAGGCCTGCGCTGCACACCAGACCCAGGAGGCTTGTGAGCTCATTTGCCTCTCCAACACCTGGGCCACAGAGGGCAGCCTCAGGGTGGCAGCCACACCCCTCTCCTGCATCTCCCAGCCAGGGGCTGTCGCTGATTCCCTGCCTGGGATGGGTGACACGGATCATCGGGTACAAGTGACTTCTCTTCAGGCAGACTCGCAACAGGAGGGCTGGGCCAGGCACTGCATCCAGACCTCCCCCACGGGGGCAGGGGCCCAGGTAGCTGCAGCCTCCCCAGGCTCATTACCAGGAGGCTGGCTCAGCAGCAGAGCAGGAGTTGACCCAGGGTGCTGGTGCCCTGAGTGGTAGCTGACCTGCCACACCCCAATGCCAGCCCCACCTGGCCATTTACTTTTTTTTGACAGGTAGAGTATAGACAGCAGAGAGAGAGAGAGAGAGAGAGAGAGAAAGGTCCTCCATCTGCTGGTTCACCCCCCAAATAGCCGCTATGGCTGGTGCTGCACCGGTCTGAAACCAGGAGCCACGTGCTTCCACCCGGTCTCCCATGCAGGTGCAGGGCCCAAGCACTTGGGCCATCCTCCACTGCACTCCCGGGCCACAGCAGAGAGCTGGCCTGGAAGAGGAGCAGCCGGAACAGAACTGGCGCCCTGACCAGGACTAGAACCCGGGGTGCTGGCGCTGCAGGGCGAGGATTAGCCAAGTGAGTTGTGGCGCCGGCCTCCAGGTTTTCTGACATGTGTGCAAAGACCCCAACACTTGGGCCATCTTCTGTTGTTTTCCCAGACGCATTAGCAGGGAGCTGGATTGAAGTGGAGCGGCTGGGACTCAAAACTTTTGCCCACATGGGATGCTGGCATAGCAGCTTGCGGCTTCACCCGCTACACCACATCCCTGCCCCCAGGATACTGCCCACTGCCTGCGGAGGCCAGGCAAATTCACAGTCCCTAACACGATCAGTAGACAGTTCCCAAAAAGCAAGGCGAAATGGTGAAACCAGTGTAGCTTCATCAGCAAGAAGCAGGGGAAACAGCTAAACCCAGCCCCACCCGCCCCCAGAGCCCTTGGCAGGACCAGCGCTGCGGCACAGGCAGGACAGTGGTTCCTGTCCCAGCTGCTCCCTGCAAGACTGGGCAAAGCAGTAAGACGGCCACACGCCTGGGCCCGCACTACCCACCCGGAGATCCAGGGACACTCCTGGATCTGGCCTGCCCAGCACTGCCAGCATGGCCATGTAGGGAGTGACCCAGTGAATGGGAGATCTCAATCTCTCCTTCTCTTTCTGTAACTCTTTCAAATAAATAAATCTTAAAAAAAAAAAAAAAAAGAGGCCAGCGCTGTGACATAGTGGGTAAAGCCACGACCTGCAGTGCTGGAATCCCACATGGGCACCAGCTCAAGTCCCAGCTACTCCACTTCTGACCCAGCTCTCTGCTATGGCCTGGCAAAGGGCCCCTGCACCCTTGTGGGACACCCGAAGAAGCTCCTGGCTTCCGATCGGCCCAGCTCCGGCCACTGCAGCCATCTGGGGAGTGACCCAGTGGATGGAAGACCTTTCTCTCTGCCTCTGCCTCTCTGTAACTGTGCCTTTCAAATAAATCAATCTTAAAAAAAACAAACAAACAAAAAAAAACAACCACGACCCTCCGAACACTCTATGGCAGGTTCCACAGGGGTGGCAGGCGTGACTGTCCCCAACGGTCACGTCTGCTTCTGGAGAGAAAACCAAAACCCCAATCACCGACTCACGGCCACGCTCGCAGAACTCGGAGACCATCGCAGCAGCTCCGCCGTTCAGGGTGCTCGCTTCACACCGCTGTGCAAGCGATTCCCACTCCCCAGTTCTCAACTCGGGTCTCACCCTGGGCTCTCAGCACATGGCCCCGCCCCCTTCCGTGACAGCCAGCCTGGTGATCGCGGGATCGTCACTGCTGTGTGCGCTGTGCTGCTGAGCTGGGAAGAGCGAGGCTGGGCGTGCTCAGACTGCAGTGGGTGGATGGACAGAACCCAGCGCTAACCGAGAGCACCACACTTGGTACAAGCAGGACTAATGCCCAAAATGTATCAAGAATTTAAAAACAGAGCCCCATGCTCGGAGTCTGCACATTCTGATTTACTGGGAACCAAAGCCCTGCCACGCAGTGACAGAAGGCAGTGCCCACAGCCCCGCACCCAGGGGCTTCACCCTGCACCTAACCACCTGTCCCTGCACACGCCAGTCCTTTACCGAATGCCGTGCAACACAATCCTTCTACCACAAAACCATCACTTCTGCACACAGGTCACTCCACTGCAGGGTTCTGGCTCTTGTCTGCAAGGACATGACGCTCGTCGAAGTGGAGTAAAGACGAGTCTGTGTTTTGGTGCCCAGCCGTGGAGCGGAAAACTCGGAAGCGCGTTCTCACAGAACGCAAGCTCCTCTGTACCCCCTGCTCCTCTTCACATCACTCAGCAGTAATATTCGCAAGGCAGCCCAGGCCGAGCACCCGCCCAGGCCCTCAGCCCGCCACGTGGAAGACTGGCGTCCCTGCTGTGGCTCTGAGCCCACGGCCCCTTTCCCGGCTAGGCACCAAGCTAGCTGCTGTGCCTCCACCCTACCCCAGTGTGGAAGACAACCACCTCACTCCAGAGGAGATGCAGACCAAGTGTCCCTACTCCCAACCCCTCCAAGGGTGATCAAAAGGTGACTTTTCCGCAACTCAGGGTCCCCAAGGAACAAGCACTGTCAGTGACAGTGTCACCTAGCCACCTAAATGGCCCCAAGCACCACCTACTTAGCAAATGTGATGCCCCGAGGAACAGAGAGCACACGCGCACACACACTCGGTGCTGTGATCGCGGCCTGGGTAACGGAGAAGACACGGCCCCAGACGCTGCACACGTCCCCCTGAACTGCTGAAGCTGCCGCCACCCTCGGAGGTGTGTGAAGTATCGGTGATCAGAGCTCCCTCTGATACCAGAGCTGAGCTTAGGATACAAACGTGTGCACCGGCACCTGTTTCTCTTTCCCATTGAGCATAAAATAAAAGCTTTAAGAATGAATGTAGGGGCTGGCACTGTGGGACAACGGGTAAAGCCACCACCTGCAGTGCCAGCATCCCATATGAGCGCCAGTTCAAGTCCCGCTGCTCCACTTCTGACCCAGGTCTCTGCTGTGGCCTGGGAAAGCAGTGGAAGATGGGGCCAAGGGCTTGGGTCCCTGCATCTGCATGGGAAGACCCTGAGGAGGCTCCTGGCTCCTGGCTCCTGATCAGTGCAGCTCCAGCCATTGTAGCTAATTGGGGAGTGAATCAGCGGATGGAAGACCTCTCTCTCTACCTCTCTGTAATTTTAAAGTAATAAATCAATTTCAAAAACAAAAAAAACTGCTAGAACGAATAATGGAACACACACATACACACACACAGAATGCAGGGGCCAGCGCTGTGGCACAGCGGGTAAAACAGCTGCCTGCAATGCCGGCATCCTATATGGGCACTGGTTCAAGTCCCTGCTGCTCCACTTCTGATCCAACTCTCTGCTATGGCCTGAGAAAGCAGTAAAAGACGCCCCAAGTCCCTGGGCCCCTGCACCAGTGTGGGAGACCCAGAGGAAGCTCCTGGCTCCTGACTCTGAAGTAGCCCAGCTCCAGTTCTGGTGGCCATTTGGGGAGTGAGCCAGGGGGTGGAAGACGTCTCTCTCTCCCCACTGTCTCTCTATAACTCTTTCAAATAAATAAATCTAAAAACAAAATAAAATAAAAAAGCAACAATGAAAATCCAGTTTTCAGGGCTAAGAACAGAACCCAGCCCCAAAATGGAATCTCAGAGAGGGACTGTGTAGGTAGGCTTCTCTGCGGCCAGGATGGGGCCCAAGCCACTGCCCCGTCCTCCTTGGCCAAGGACAAGAGCAGAGCACACTCTGCTGTGCCCAGCAGGGAGAAGATGGACCCCACACAGTCCCACAGTCATGAAAGCCCTTAGGGCATTCCCACATACAGGTTCCTGGGCTCCCGCACTAGAGAACAGAGGGGCTCGAGAACCCTAGGAATGGAGCTCCCACAACCACTGTGTGCAGGTCCCACCTAGCACAGGCCACACTGGGGTCCTGAAGAGAGGGGAATACTCCTGCTTCTGCCCAGGGCCCACCAGGACCCAGCTTCCCTTCTCGCTAGGGTGACCTTGGGGACCCTCCGCAGCCCACCTACAAATGCGCACATGCAGCCGCTTCCACTGGATGCTTGTGGTCCTTTGCACGTGAAAACACGTGTGTGCTCTCCTCTGTGAACTACAAAGCACTCATGACAACAGGAGGACCAGAAATTCCCAATGGGCACCGACGGTGACTAGAATGCTATGTTCCACCCTGGGGCAGGGTGGGTGCTATGGCACTGCGGGTCGAGCCAACACCTGCAATGCCTGCATCCCACGTGGGCGCCAGGAAAGTCCTGGCTGCTCCACTTTCCATCAGCTGCCTGCTAGTGCGCCTGGGAGAGCACAGAGGGTGGCCCAACTGCGTGGAGACCCACAGGAAGCTCCTGGCTTTGGCCCAGCCCAGCCCCAGCCATTGCGGCCATCTGGAGAATGAACCAGCGGATGAAACTCTCTCTCACTCTAACTCTACCTTTCAATTAAATAAATATATATTTTAATAAAACAAAACAAAAAAAAAACACTGGAGCACTATCACCAGCATCAGGACTTGGGGTCACAGTCACAAACCTAGTTGGAAAATCTCTCTTCACACGAATGTGAAATAGCAGATCCAGCCTGCAAAGTTCCTCTTGAAATAAAGTTCTCTCAAATTATCTCACATACTTTGTTCTGCAGCAAACCTGGCCCTCTAGGAACCACGTGTGTGTCAGGCAGTCACACAAGTGTACAGCACATGCCTATTGCACAAGCGGGCGGTGAGCTCTGTATTCTCCACTTCCCTCACCGGAGCTTCCCTGGCCAACACCGCGTCAGAGTCGTCTGCTCCACCGTGTCCAGGCATCAAGCCCTTGCACCGTCCACTGAGCACCAGGAATAGAACCAAGTTCTCCTGGGGCCAGGGTTGCAGTGCAGTAGGCTAGGCCTCCACCTGCGATGCTGGCATCCCATACGGGCACTGGTTCCAGGCCCAGCTGCTCCACTTCCAATCCAGCTCCCTGTTAATGGCCTGGGAAAAGCAGCGGAAGATGACCCAAGTGTCTGGGCCCCTGCCGCCCACCTGAGAGACCTGGAAGAAGCTCCTGGCTCTGCACAGGCCCAGCCCTGGCCATTGTGGCCATCTGGGAAGTGAACCAGAGGATGGAAAATCTGTCTCTCCTTCTCTGGTGTAACTCTTTCAAATAAATTTTAAGAATCTTAAAAAAAAAAAGTTCTCTGAACTCAAAGGAGCGGTTGCATCACCTACACTGGCACAGCGCAGCTCCTGTGCCTGCCTTGCAAGACTGCCGGCCTGCATGGTGGAGTCGGTGAGAGGCACACCACACAAATGACACCTGCCAGGGATGGCCACAGAGCCTTCCAGAGGGCACCCTGCTGGGGGATACAGTTCTTTGTCTTTCCTAAGAAGGTCATTGTACATCTGATCGTATGTGGTTTTAAAATCGTAAACATTGGGCTTGTCGGGTGCTGGTCCTGGAAGCTTCACGTGAGTTCCCGTTCCAAAGGATCGGACGCTAAATCCTCGTTTGCTGAAAGACACAAAGAAGAGAAGAACAGTGGGATTCAGACACAAAGTACCAAAGGGACACGAAATGGAAGACACACAAATCGAGTCATTTACTTTTATTTATCTTCATTTACTTGAAAGGCAGAGAGGTAGAGAGAGAGAGGTCTTCCACCCACTGGTTCATCCTGCAGCAGCCAGGGTGGGCCAGGCTGAAACCAGAAGTCCAGACTCAATGCAGATCTCCATCAGGAATGTCAGTGGAAAGGAACGTTTATATTTTGGTACCAAAAACCTGGAGCAGAAGCTTTAAAATCCACGTGAGCCATCACTTGCTGCTTCCCAGGGCGCCATTAGGAAGAACACAGAACAGAAGCAGAGGGGAGGGGCTGGCGTCATGGCACAGTGTGTAAACCCACTGCCTGCAGCACCAGCATCCCATATGGGCATCTGTTCAAGTCTCAGCTGCTCCACTTCAATCCAGCTCCCTGCTAATGGCCTGGTCCAAGTGCTTAGGACCCTGTACCCACGGGGGAAACCCGAAGAAGCTCCTGGCTCCAGACCGGACCAGCTCTGCTGCTCTGGCCACCTGGGAAGTGAAATCAGCAGATGGAAACTCTCTCTGGAAATGAGGGACCAGCGCCAGCATCCCATATGGGCACCGGGTTCTGTCCTCTTCCAGGCCAGCTCTCTGCTGTGGCCTGGGAAGGCAGTGGAGGATGGCCAAAGTGCTTGGGCCCTGCACCCGCATGGGAGACCAGAAAGAAGCACCTGGCTCTTGGCTTCAGATCGGCTCAGCGCCGCCCATGGCAGCCATTTGGGGGGTGAACCAACGGAAAAGGAAGACCTTTCTCTCTCTTTCTCTCTCTCACTAACTCTGTGAAATTAAAAAAATAAATAAATAATCAAATAAATCAATCTTAAAACAAACAAAAATAGTAAATTAAAAAAAAGTAGAGGTGAGACTCAACACTCAGGCAGTGATTAGAGGGCCCAGGCGTCCCAGGCAGCACCCTCACTGCTGGAGGAAGTGTTTTCAAAATTGGAATCTAACAATTTTATTTTTGAAATATTGTTTCAAAAGCAAGTTACAGAAAAGCTAGGGGATCCACATGAACACTTCGGTTATTTAAATGCTGTTCCCTCTGAACCCCAACACAGAGGCTGACAGACACGCAGGGGGTCCTGTTTACGTCCTGGCCGTCTGACCACCGTCCTGGCCTTCCCGCTGGACTGCAAGACGTGGCCGCCATCTCCATACCTCTCCGCGAGGCTGGCCACCAGGTAAACTGTCCCCGCGGCTTCCTGATGTCCCTGTGACGCCACAGCCAAGGGAAGTAGAAACAGGCAGCCAGCGGGGTCCTGCACGCGAGGACACCGGGGGCTGAGAATGGCCGACAGCCCCCGCTAGAGCTACAGGGACGCAGCACAGACAAGGAACCCGACCCAAGAGCGTCAGGAACTGGGGGAAACGGCCTGAGCCCTGTGAGCTGCAGAAACAGGAGAAGGGACGCCTCTCAGACACAGTGATGCCACTGTGAGGTCTGGCAGTCACACGGCAAACATCCGTCTTGGACAGAACTCGCTCACCCTTGGTAAAAGTGTGGGACACCTTGTCCTGGCTTCCTATTTACAAATCACTTTTCTGCATCCAAGGGGACTCCGTTTCCACAAACACCCAAACTCACAGGCCACAATCAATATTCAAAGAACCAGCTGGTGATGTGAGGAAAGTGCTGGACTATTTGACAACTCCGGAAACATTTTCTTTGACTGTCACCACCAGGGGTCACCACTGGCATCAGAGGCACAGCACAGCCACAGCAGCCAGAACCACGCCGTCCAAAACGTCAACACTGCCCAGGCTGAGAAACCCGGAGGTGTCTAAGAGCTCATCTGAAAGTAAGATGACGAGCAGCCCTCAGAAGGAGCCGTGGTGAGGGACAACTGACTTGGTTAAGACGCCCCCAGGGATCTCGCTTCCCATGCTGTGTCTGGTTCAAGGTCTGGTTCCTCCGCTTCCAATTCCAGCTTCTGCCACCTTCCACCCACCTGAGTGGAAAGGTCAAAGGCTGCTGCAGGGTGCGCGCTCACTGCTGTCCAGCACTGAGGGGACGCGTACGTCCCACCGCTCAGTCCTATCTCCAGCTCAAGACGCTGGCATGCAGCAGGAACACACTCCCTGGCTGAATGACGGGTGATGGACAGAGTGCGGACAAGCGACATCCCACAGTGCTGCTGGGCGTGGACCCAGGAAGCCTCCATGTTGATAACAAGGCCACATGTGGTGAGTGGAAGCCACCAACCGGCAGCTTCACCCCAGACACAGCCGCCAGGAATCCACCCTGGGGGACACAAGCACACGTCTACACTCACTGCAAGGCTGATTTACAAGAGACCACACATCCTAAACGTCCATCCACAGAGCAGAGCCGGGGCCTGAGGAACACTCCTGCCACCGCCTCTCTCCCTGTGGCACACACAAGGTGGACACAAGGTGGACAGGCAGTGAAACACCGCCCCAGAGCCCACTGAGGAGACAGAGGCCATGTCAGGCCCTGCATCCCCCCAGCCAGCCTCCTGGAACATCCCACGCAGTAAGGAACAGAGTCTAACAATAAACGTTCATGACTGAAAAACTCAGGCCACACACAGCCTTAAAATAGGTCTGAGGGCCAGCGCCGCGGCTCACTAGGCTAATCCTCCGCCTGTGGCGCCGGCACCCCGGGTTCTAGTCCAAGTTGGGGCACCGGATTCTGTCCCAGTTGCTCCTCTTCCAATCCAACTCTCTGCTGTGGCCTGGGAGTGCAGTGGAGAATGGCCCAAGTGCTTGGGCCCTGCACTGCATAGGAGACCAGGAGAAGCACCTGGCTCCTGGCTTTGGATCGGTGCAGCGCCAGCCACAGCAGCCATTTGGGGGGTGAACCAACGGAAGGAAGACCTTTCTCTCTGTCTCTCTCTCTAACTCTGCCTGTCAAAAATAAATAAATAAATAAAAGGCCTGAGGACACGAAAAACAACGTCCAATGTTCAGTTGTAGCTAGAGGGCAAGAGGCACCTGCTGGTGAGACTGGACAGGCCCGACGGGGCACACAACGTCAGCCCACCTGAGGCAGAGCAAGCAGATCCTTTCCACCCTCACAAGTCCAGGAGGCGCACGAGGAATGCTTCCCACCAAGGCACTGACAAGTCTGCAGTCAAGGTCATCACACCAGCATCTCCGGGAAGTGAGCCTCGCGGAGCCCTGGGCACCACGGCCACACCTGCAGCCAGCTGAGGCTGGCAAGGCCCAGGGTAGCTGGGCCGGCTGTTTGGTGGAGAGCCTGCTGCCTGGGACCCTGGCATCCCACCCCAAGCGCAGGCCCCACGTCCCAGCTTCACGCTCCACTCCAGCTTCCTACTGGCGCACACACGAGGAGGCACTTGGCTCCCAGTACCCATGCAGGAGACCAGGATGGAGCTCCAGGCTCCTGGCCTTGGCCTTGTCCTGGCCTAGCCCTGGCTGTTGCAGGCATTTGGGGAGTGAACCATTAGATAGGAGATTTCTCTGTCTTCGGGGTGGGGTGGGGTGGGGGGGTGGCGAGGAAATAAAAAAAAAAAAATAGATTCTGTGGCCAGAGTGATGGCACCTTAGGGGCAGGGCAGGGCAGGTCAGCCATGTGCTCCACCAGCTGCTTCACAGAATAACCACAACAGCTTCGATCTGTGGAGAAGCAAAACGCTTCCAGAACAGTGCGTGCAGAACTCATTTAAACAAAACGCAGCATTCTTTTTTAAAAACAAACTTATGGGGGCTGGCATTGTGGCACAGCAGGCAAAGCTGCCGCCTGTGATACTGGCATCCCACATGGCTGCTAGGACCAGCGCTGTGGTCAGCAGGTTAAAGCCTCAGCCTGCAGCACCAACATGCCATATGGGCACCAGTTCGAGTCCTGGCTACTCCACTTCTGATTCAACTCCAGTGGAAGACAGACCAAGTACTGGGCCCCTGCATCTGCAGGGAGGCTCCTGGCTCCTGGCTTTGGATCGGCTCAGATCCAGCCACTACGGCCATCTGGGGAGTGAACCAGCGGATGGAAGACGTCTCTCTGCCTCTGCTTCTCTCTAACTCTGCCTTTCAAATAAATAAATAAATCTTAAAAAAAAAGGCAGTGGGACTGCTGGTCCCAGGAAAGCTGGGGAGAAGGACCCCTAGCAGCCGAACCCTCCTCACCCCACCCCAACTCTCACAAAGGCTGATTCATTGGCAAAAGGCTAATTAGCAACAGAAGCAAGGTTTCTAAGGGCGTGCAACTGTAACAGCCCCCCTTGTACTATGGCAACTTGTCTCTAAGGTCAAAAAAGTACATGCTAAAAAGCCTTCCTGGAGGCCCAGGCTGTGGCGTAGGGGTGAAGCCGCCCCTGCAGCGTGAGCGTATCCCATATGGGCACTGGCTGAGTCCCTGCTGCTCCACTTCCAGTCCAGCTCCCTGCTAATACACCTGGGAAAGCAGCAGAAGACGGCCCAGTGCTTGGACCCCTGCACTGGCGTGGGAGACCTGGAAGAAGCTCCAGGCTCCTGGCCATTGCAACCATCTTGGGGGGTGAACCAGCAGATGGAAGACCCCTCCCTTTCTGTCTTTCAAATAAACAAAGCTCTCTCTGGAACTCTGCCTCTCAAATAAATAAACTTAATAAAAAAATTTTCCTGAAAACCAATAGGCTTTGTCCGATGGGCCAACTATTTTTTAAACTAGTCTTCCAAACAATTATTTGCTTGATGGATCAAATAAACGCCTTAACAAATATCAAAAAACTCCCATTAGAGAAGCTATCAGGCGGCTGGCACTGTGATGCAGTGGGTTAAGCCTCCACCTGTGGCGTCAGCATTCCATAAGGTCGCTGGTTCAAGTCCCAGCTGCTGCACTTCTGATCCAGTTCCCTCCCCGTGACCTCCTGGCCTTTCAGACCTCACCAGGGAGCCTGCGGCAGTGCCGGCTGGTGACAGAACAGCCCCACCAGCCCCGTGGAGGGGTGGAGGGCACAGGTCCATGAAGCGGTTGGATACCGCCGGGATCCCCACCCCCCATCCCAGCTTGGATGCCACCTCCTCTAACGCCGCACGCTGGGAGGCCGCCATGCTGGCTCAGGTCCGCGGCTCCCAGCCGCCCACAAGGACCTCAGACTGGGTCCCAGGTCCTGGCTGGCTCAGCCCTGACCGCTCCGAGCACCGGGGAGGTAACCAGCAGGTGAGAGACCTCTGCCTCTGCTGACACACGCGGCGCCGTTCGCGCTGTCAACTACGACTCCTCCCAACAGCCCAAGCTCTCCTGCAGGCTCGCGCAGGGGTGACGACCCGGCCCCGGCTCCTCCCCGCGTGTTTTACAGGCTGTCTCAGGCCAAGAAGCCACGAGCCTGCGCGCTGCCCGCAGACTGTGCCGCACCTGCTGCGCATTCCCAACCCTGGGACGGCCCAGCACCAGGCACAGCGGCGGTTTCCCAAGCGGGACGACCGGAGGCGGCCGCAGCACCGGCGGGGGCCGCCCAGGCCGCGGGGAGACGGAGCTGCTTCTCCGCGCCCGCCGGGACGCGACCCGCGGACGTCACCCCGCACGGACACGGCGGCCGCTTCTTCCCCGTGTTCGGCCACGTCACCCGGGCCGACAGCCGCCGGGGGTACGAAAGTTCCCCAAAATCCACGTCGCAGCCGGGCAGAGGAGCCGTCCCGCACCCCCGCGGCACCTCTCGGCCCGGAGCCGTCACTCCGCGGACGGACTGTCCATCGGCGCTCGCAGACGGCCCGGGGCTCCCAGCGCCGTGCGGGGTCCGAGCGCCAGCCTGCCGCAGCGGGCAAGGCGACGCCGTCTGCGGACGCCGACCCCGCTGCCGCCCCGCGGGCTCCGGAAGGGAAGCGCCGCGCGACGCACCGCGCCGCGGGGACAACGGGCTCCCACGCGGGGCGCGGCCCGGCCTCGGCTCCTCCGCAGGCCGCGCCCCGGAACCCCGGCCGGGCCCAGCCCCTACCTGAGGATGTTGTGCGCCTCCATGCTCCGGTTCTGGTTGCTGGAGCACACCACCGCCACCCGCAGCGGCGAAGACGGCATGACTGCCGCACAGCCCGCGACGCCCAGCTCCGGACCCTCACCCAGCCGGGGCCGCCCCGCGAGCAAGATGGCGGCAGCCGGAAGTCGGCAACCCGGAAGCGCGGCAGCGACGTAGTGCGTGCGGACGCACGGCGCGGCCCTGAGGCGAGGCCCCGCCCCTCGAGTGGGCGGTGTTCCCGCCGGGGCCACCGAGCGGGGTTCCCAGCCGGGGGCGCCGCAGCCGGCGGAGGAGACGGCGGGGTCGAGGTCGCGTCTGTCGCCGCGCGTGCCCCACCGAGGCGCGCCCTCCTCACAGGCGCTGCCCGCGGAGCCGGCGCCGCCGCACTCGCGCCGTGACGTCACACGGGTGCGCCCGCAGTGACGCGCTGTGCACCCGCCGCGCGCGTCCTGCGGCCCGGGCCCGGGTGCGGCGCCGAGGGCCTGGTCCGGCAGACGGAGCTGCAGGTGCTGCCGCCCGACTCGTTCCCCGAGGCCCACCGGAGCTCCTGCGGCCGGGCGTGCAGGCTGAGTCTTTGCCCAGCGTTCGCGGGCGCCGCCGGACGGGGGACCCCGCGCGGGGGCCGGCGGCGACCGGGGTCTGAACGCCCGGCGAAGCCGCTCGAGGTTGCGGAGCCTCCGGCCTGGCGCTGAGTGCCTCAGAGAGGGCAGCGAGCCAGTGGCTGGGACCCCTGGGGCCGTCGGCGCGGAAGCAGCGCGCGCTCGGCGGACCTGCGGTCCCGGTGGTGAAGGGGGCGTCTCCCCGCCCGCTCCCAGGGGCGCAGGCGTCTGGGTGCTGGGATTAGGGGTGCCTGTGGGGGAGGCGGCCCGCAGGGGCGCCGCGCCCACGTGGGAGACCCAGAAGGGCTTCTTGGCTCAGCCGTAGCCGCATGGGGAATCTCCCCGCTGTAAAACTAAAAAAGTGCTTTCAATGCCTTTGATGCTTCTGAGTTCTCATTTAAGGTTGTTTATTTGAGAGGCAGAGTCTCCCACCCACTGGGTCACTCCCCAGATGGCCGCAACGGCCGAAGCTGGGCCGATCCGGAGCCAGAAGCTCCCTCCGGTCTCCCACGTGTGCACGGGTCCAAGCACTTGGTCATCGTCGGCCGCTTTCCCGGGCCCATTACAGGGAGCTGGATCCGAAGAGGAGCAGCCGAGACTCGAGCTGTTGCCCGTGGGGATGTGGGTGCTGGCGGCGGAGGCTTTACCCGCACGCCCCGGCCCTTCGGCTGATCGTCGTAGCTGCACGGGGGTGCCTGCTCCTGCCCCAGGCCATCCGCAGACCGCGGTCACCAACAGGGCTTCGCTGCCTTTTGTCCCACGGACTTAGAACTGCTTTGCCTCTGGAGGCCTCCCCGTTGGGGGTCGCAGAACCTGTGCCCAGCAGGTGCACCTGAGACAGCTGTGCCGACCCGGAACGCCCCCAAGGCCCCCAGGGCTTTGTCCTGCTTCTCTGCGTTCGCGTTCACCCAGCGCCCCCGCATGTCCGCCGCCTGTACTGCAAGTCCACCTGGAGGTGTTCGAGAACCGCACGACCGGTGCTCCGCGTGCCGTATGCGTATTTGGCTCTTTTTTTTTTTTTTTTTTTAAAGGTTTGTTTATTTGACAGGCTTACTGATAGGGACAGTCAGAGATTCCATCCGCTGGTTCACTCGCCAAATGGCCACACTGCCAGGGCGGGGCCCAGCCAAAGCCAGGAGTTTTCCACGTGGGAGCTGGGTCCAACGCCTGGGCCACCCTCTGCTGCCTCAGGCTCCTTAGCAGGGAGCTGGAATTGAGCGGGCCTCGGGTCCAGCGCCAGCGCTGCCCAGCGGCTGCTCACTGACCCACTGACCACAGCGCCGGCCCCTTACGGGCTCGTTTTTAATGCTGATTTGCATTTCCTCGTGTGGCAATATGACGTTGTGTCCAGCCGTCCATCTGTTTGGACAGCGGGGCAGTCTCCATCTGTTGGAAGTGAAGCTGATGCCGGGGCCAGCGCTGTGGCGAAGTGGGTAAGGCCGCTGCCTGCAGTGCCGGCATCCCATGTGGGCGCCAGTTCGAGTCCCGGCTGCTCCACTTCCAATCCAGCTCTCTGCTGCGGCCTGGGAAAGCAGTGGAGGATGGCCCAAGTCCTTGGGCCCCTGCACCCACGTGGGAGACCAGGAGAAGCATCTGGCTCCTGGCTTCGGATCAGCACGGTGCGCCGGCCGCAGCGGCCATTGAGGGGTGAACCAATGGCAAAAAGGAAGATCTTTCTCTCTGTCTCTCTCTCTCACTGCCCAATCTGCCTGTCAAAAAACAAATAAATAAAACGCCACTTGGATGCCCACATCACATATCGAAGCCTCTGGGGTCAGAGACCAAGCTCAGCTTTGAGTTCGGCTTCCTGCCGATGCACACCCCGCCAGGCAGCAGTGTCTGGAGCTGAATGTGCCTGTGTGGGGGAGACCGGCTGCAGCCTGGCTGCAGGGGGACATTTGGGTGGTCAGCCAGCAGATGGAGCGCTGCCTCCGCCTCTTTGCCTTTCAAATACAATTTTAATGAACGCCACACCTGCCATGTGTCAGCTGTTTCCGTGATGACTTGCTGCTCCGTGGGCTCCCTGAGCTCCCGTGGGTTCTGTTGGTGCCCTGACCCTGGTAGAACATGGCCCTCCTGGTCTGGAGCTTCTGCACAGCTAAGTACATGGGGTCTCGGGGGCCCTGCACCCTGGTGTTTCTCTGGAGGCTCGGCTCCATGGTGAGGACGTGCTGTGGCCAGGCCCAGGGAGCAGGAAGGGGGTGGGCTCTGCTCTGGACACTGAGGGCAGCAGAAGTCCCAGGAGGGGCCCCAGGTCTGAGCACGGACAGGGCGGGGAGGCACGCGGAGGGCTTCTGGCTCAGCCAGGATCCGTCCGTCTCTGCCGGGGTCTGTGGTGCAGGGGCCATAGCTGTGCCCCTCGCCCACGAGGAGACACGAGGTTAGGCTCCTGGGAAGCCTGCGGCGTCTCAGAATCAGCACAGATTACTTCTGCCCCTGCCAGGAGAGTAGAAACTTCCAGAGAGTTCCATTTTCACCTGCTTGAAAGGCAGAATGAGAGGGAGGGAGAGGGCCCCAGATGTCCCCCAACCCTAATCCTTACAACAGTTTGGGCCAGACCAAAGCCTGGAGCCTGGAACTCCATCTGGTCTCCCACGTTGGTGGCAGGGGCTGAAGCCCTGGAGCCGTCGCCGCCGCCATCCCAGGTGCACTAGCAGGGAGCGGGATGGGAGGTCGAGCAGCTGGGGATGGCTGTACCCCAACACCTGCCCGGGAAGTATAAACTCAAGATTCTCGGGCACCAGTGAGAGAGAAGTGAGAAGAGAGAGCCTATGGACTTCACTGCAGGGCGGAGGGAGGCCGTCCAGGTGTTGCGAGGACAGCAGCACACCCACCACCCCCACCTGGACCTGGTCACCAGGACAGCAGCGCCCCATGGTCCGCAGAGATGGGCAGGGAATGTTCTGGACGCGACTGGGAGGTGCACTTGGCCTCCCAGCTGCCCTGGACTGGAGGGGAGCCCAGCGTCCAGCACCCTATGCCCTGGGAAGGTGGGGCCAACCCCAAAGTGGCCGCCTACAGGGCTGGTTTTGGAGAATGACCGTGAGCTCACCCTGGGCCTGGTCACCAGCTCCAGCCCCCTCCTAGACCCTGCAGATGCAGGGCCGCTCGAGGCTCAGCTCGGCAAACCTCTCGGGGACGTCCCTCAGCTGGAGCCGACTGGAGCCCGAGCCCACAGAGGCCGGAGTGGGTCGAGGGCCACAGGACACCTGTCCCTTTTCTGAAACCCGAATGCACCTGAGGAGCTGCAGGCTGGACGCTGGGAGGCTTCGGGCAGGGCACTGCCGGGAGTCCCACATCTCAGGCGACCTTTGCCCTCGCAGAGGCGGCTGGAACCAGACCGCCTCCCGTCCCTCCCACAGCTGTCTAGATGTCCTGGTCCACCCCACCCCCTGGGAATGAGTCACTGGCAGAGCCGAGCTCACCTCCTCCCCCGCTGCTCTCGCCTCAGGGTCTCAAGGACAGCCTGCACCTGCGGGAGCCCCCAGCCTGCAGGGGGAGTCACCTGATGCCACTCCCAGGGCTGGGCTCCTAACTGCAGGGGTGCCGCCTCCACCCTGCCTGAGCTGCTGCCCCCGGCGGCGCGGAGCAGCAGCTGGGGAGAGAAGAGGTGTCTGGCCTTCCCTCCCACCTCCCAAATAAACACACAAAGCAGTATTCAGTGTGAGAACAATGGACATTTAGACACCAGCGCCACGCCAGGGCAGGCAGAGCAGAAACGGAGAGGTAGGGTGTGGGTGCTGCGGGGGCACCAGCCAGGGCCCAGGGTCGTTGGCTTCTCTCAGTGAGGGGAGTGGGCTACAGTGACCAGGAGGTGCCGGAGCTCACAGAGCCAGGCAGTGCCCAACCTCACCGAGGTGGCTGCCGCTCGGGTTTGCCCATAGGAGGGCAAGGCTAGCCTCAGTCCGCGGAGGGTGGCCGGGACGCATCGCTGGTGCCTCACCGGATTCTCGGCCTCTGAGTGTGAAGAGGGTTGGGACAGCGCAGTCAGTCGTGCCGCCCGTGGCCACCGAGGTCTCCTGGGTTGGCCGAGGCTCGGGCTTCGGGCCACAGCGGAAGGTCCCCCAGGCGAGGCTAGCAGCTATACTTCTGCCCACAGGTTCCGAGGATGGCCCCCAGCCCCCTGCCCCCACTCCCACAGAAAGTCCTGGTCAGAGACAGCACACACGGACGAGGAGCTGGCCCTGGGAGCCGCCGGCCAGCCTCGGCGGAGGACACTCACCCTGGACGCAGGAGCTGAGCTACCGCCTGACTCCCGCTTGTCTCACACCCACATAGGAAGACATCACTGGGCACCTGCAAAGCTTGAAGGGCGTCTCCAGGGGAACTCCAGAAGCACACTGCGGGGCCACAGACCCCCGGGGACAGCAGCAGGACGGAGGCCAGCTCTGGCAGTGGGCCTGGGACACTAAGGCACAAGCTAACCCAAGCCCACCGGGAAGGGGTGGGGAAGGTCAGGCTCCAAGGGCCAGGTCCTGGGTCTGCAACACACACAGTGACCAAGCAGTGGCTACTTGGCGCAGGACAGAGGGGCAGGGCGCTGATCTGGGGGTGCCCGATGGCTCTTGCTGGATGGGGCCACGTGTCCTGGCCGCCCCGATAAAGGCCTCTGGAGAGCGGGGTGGGCCCTGGACGCGGCTGGCACCGCAATCCGGGCCCAGTGGTCAGTCCTGAGCCCGGAGTCCGGGAGGCAGACGCCCGGCTGGGAAGCTCCTGTGATGTTGCTAAGGTCCCAGCGCAGGAAGGAGGCCGGGCCCTCGGCGGGGGTCTGAAGGGGAGGGAGCGGGAATGAGGGGGAGCGGAGAGCGAGCCGAGGGCCTGCGGCCGCCCCGCGCCTCAGGGCTGCCTGCGCAGGCCGGGGCGCAGGCCGGGGCGCCCGAAGGCAGGGCGCATGAGGTTCTCAGTGATGTAGGCCACCAGCAGGCAGATGACCACCAGCATGACGCAGATGGAGCCGCCCACCGCCGTCATGGCCACCACGATCTCCTGCATGGCGGCCGGCTCCGCGGTGAACTCCACGCACTCGGCGGGCTCCGGGGCGGCGGCGGCGGCGGCGGCGGCGGGCCCGGCGCGCAGGGGCAGCGGCTGCAGGCACAGGCGGTAGCGCACGCTGTCGTGCACGTCGTTCAGCAGGTAGTCGCGGCAGGACGCGCCGAGCAGCACGCGATCGCACGGGAAGCGCGTGTAGGCGCCGCGCCACGAGCAGTTGAGAGCGAAGGCGCGCACGCGGCGCGCCTCGGCCGGCGCCAGGCGCCACTGCAGCAGCACCGTGCGGTTGCGCAGGACGCTGGCGCGCAGCGAGCGGCCGGCCGAGGCGTGCACCGCGCAGCCCGGCGCCTGGCAGCTGAAGCCGCGCGCGGGGCTGCGGAAGCACAAGCGCCCACCGCCCGCCTCCGGGCCCTCGGGCAGCACCTTGTAGGGGCACCAGGGCGCATCGGCGGCCGGCTCCCAGCCCGGCGGCGTCGGGGCGGCAGCTGCGCAGGGAGGCGGCGCGCAGGCGGCCAGCAGCAGCAGCAGCGGCGGGGCGCGCATCCTGCGGCTGGGCCGGCCGGGCGCGGGGCGCGGGCTCGCGGGCGCACAGGGCGCAGCGTGGGTCACGCGGGCCGCGCCGCCGCCTCCGCCGCCGCCGCCGCCGCTGCCCGCGCTGCCCGCGCTGCCCCGCGCGCCGCGCCCTCCGCAGCCGCCCGCTCCGACCCGCCCCGCGCCCCGCGCGCGCCCGGATCCGCCCAGCCCCCGTTAACCCTCGCTGGGCTGCGGCGCGCTGCGTGGGCGGGGGGCCTGGCTTCCTCGCCGTGCGGACGCGCGAGGCTGGCGGCGGGCGGTGGTTCTGAGCCGTGCAGCTCGGTGGGTGCCCCGGGCCACGTCAGCCGGGGGCTCAGGGCGTCCCGATGCTCCATCCTGGGCCCGCCTTGAGCGCCGGCGGGGGAAGGGTCCCGCCTGCCCGGACGCTGACGGAACCTCTGGCCCTGGAAGGGCTGGCCGAGCCCACCCCAAAGGGGCACTGCCGACTGGAGAGTCGTCCCCGCCTCGCCTCACCCGGGCCCCAGCGGGGAGGGGAAGGACGGTGCCCCACCTCCCCAGACTCTGCACCCTCAACGCGTCCAGCGCTCTGCCTGCCCAGCTCCAGTCCTTCTGTGCAGGGGAGCGCCCGAGGGGTCTCCGGCCAGCTCTGCGCCGCTTGCCCTCCTGCTGCCCCCTGCCAGGGGCTCCTCCACTGGGTGAGCTGCGGGGGTGCTCGCGGGGGCGCTTGCTTCTTGGGAGTCCCCACCCACACCAGGGAGCCGCTGCCCTCGGCCTCACCAGCTCCTGGCCATGCTGAACATCCCAGCCAGCGCCCAATCCCAGGGGCTCTGGGCAGCCTGAAGCCAAGTGTCAGGTCCCCTCCCCCGGTCCCCCTGTGCCTGCACCGCCACACCTGGCTTGCAGGACCTGGCCCAACGCCGGCCCCCTCTCCTTGCATCCTGGGCCTCTGAGCCTAGTGGGGAGCGGTTTTGAGAGGGGCACTGTCTGCCCCGTGCCCACCTTCCACCCTCCCCTGTGGCTGGGCAGCCCCTGGGCTCCAACTCGCCCTGGCTTCCTGAAGGGACTCCATACTCCCCTCCCCCCAACCCCACCCCACTCCCCAAGACCACAGGACAGAGCCCTCGGGGTGGGGCACAGGCCATGGGTGGGGCCAGGGCCTGGCTGTGGGTGGTGGGGTGGGAAGGACCTATCCTGCAGGAGGGGCAGACAGAACTGGATGCGACCTGCAGGGGGTGCCTCTGTCCCTGCCCTGAGCCAGGCCTGGGGCTCCTGCGCTGAGCTTCCCACCAGGGCAGTTCCTGGAGGGGCCTGGTGCTGATGTCTCTGCTGCCCCGCCCCCGCCCCAGACCCCCGTTTACAGTGCCTTGCCTCTTTCAGGCAGAGGATGAGGGTGGGGGAGGGCTGCGCCCCAGGTGGATGGGTGGGAGGCAGCCCTACTTCCACCCAAAGTTTCTGGGCAAAGGAGATGGAGCAGTAGCCTCACCCCTCATCCCCTCTCCGACCTGGAGGCAGGGGCACCTTCTTGTGGTGGGGCTAGGCTGGGTGGGGCCAGTGAGCTAGGCAGCCACGCCTCCTGCCTTGCCAGTTCCCCTCTTGAAGCCCCTCCCCAGATGGGCATACTTTAGGCGATCTCCCGGGGGCCAGGGTCTGGGACAGGCAGCTCCCACCCCTGCGGGGCCAGATTCCTGGGTAGCCATGGGCATTGCCAGGTGGAAGGGGGCAGGGCAGCCAGGTGCAGGAGGCCAGCGCGGGGCCTGGTGGCCGCTGGCCTCAGACCTCCCAGCGTCTAGAACACAAGTCCACTTCCCCTAAGGGACCATTCTCAGCTCAGACCATGGAGGGCTGTAAGGAGGCTGACCCTTCATGCCCAGGGACTGGTCAGGCGGAAGCTCTCAGCCGGGAGACCTCCACTGGAGGGCGTGGGAAAGGGGTGGCTGCCCCCCTCCAGGGCTGACCTCCCCCTCCCTCCAGCAGGGCTGGCCTCCCACTGGAGGGTGTGGGAAAGAACTGCCCCCCCTGTACCCCCGCAGGGCTGGCCTCCAGCTGCTCGGCTCCTAAGACCGGAGGCAGAGGCCTGGCCCTGCTGCTTCAAGAGCCTGGATCCAGCCCCACTCAGACGAGCTGTGCCCTGGACTTCAGAGTCCTGGGGGCCACGCACGCTTTTCTGGTCAGACAGAGGCCAGCAGTGAGGGGCAGAGGCCAGCAAGGAAAGGTGGGGACCCCTCCCCATCCTGCACCACTGCCCCTCGATACCCTCCGCTTGCCTCCACGTCTGTGGTGCTGCTCAGGCCCGTGCACGCAGACACCAGCGCACCACACTGTTTTCTTCTCAAAGATTTATTGACTTACTTGAAAAGCACAGTTAGAGAGAGAGAGAGAGAGAGAGAGAGAAAGAGGTCTTCCATCCACGGGTTCACTCCCCAGATGGCTGCCACAGCCGGAGCTGAGCTGATCCGAAGCCAGGAGCCAGAAGCAGATGGAAGGTGTTTCTCTCTCCTCTTCTCACTGTAACTCTACCTCCCAAATAAACAAATAAAATCTTTAAAAAGAGTACTAGGCTCTCCTGACTCCGGCTCCCTGCGGCTGTGCACCCCGGGGGAGCGGTGATGGGGTGATGGCACAAGCAGCCACGTCCCTGCCGCGCCGGGGGAGGCCTGGCCTGAGCGCCAGGCTCCGGGCTCCAGGCCCTGCTCAGCCTCTGCGGCATTTGGGAAGGAACCAGTGGAAGCTCTCTCTCTCCTGTGTTTCTGCCTCTCAAACAAACCAACCAACCAACCAACAAAGGGTGTTGCACATCGCGACCGCACACAGCGCTCGGCTGCACTTGCCCTGAATAGAAAGCGACAGAGGAATAAACTGCTCATCCCAGCAGCTGGGCCTGCCCAGAGGCTCAGACCCAGTCTGAAGGGGCGAGGGGTGGGCAGGGGCTGTGGCACCCCTTGCAGCGCATCCGCCGTGCCCCACGGCCACCCCAAGTCCACTCGGATGTCTTAGGACATTCTCGATTTTGCTGGCGTTTCCAAACGTGTCGGCACAGGGCGGGCATCGGCGAGGCGGTTAGAGTGCTGCTGGGGCACCTGGGCCCAGTCTGCGTACCAGCTTCTCTGCAGATTCCTGCTTCCCGCCGGCTCCGTTTGCGCCCGCCTCCCACGTGGAAGATCCAGGTTACGTTCCCGGCTCCAGCTCCTGCCTGACCCAGCCCCGGCTACCGCGTGCACTCGGGGCGTGAACAGTGGGTGGGAGATCTGTCTGCCTCTCTGCTTTTCAAATAAATAAAATACATTTTTAAAAAGCTTACCAAATGCGTTTCCATACAGACGTCCCCAGCGTTGGCGCATGTCCGGTGCGTGATTGTGTTTGCTTTCTGTTTCTGACGTGGATGGGAGACACTGCAGGGGCCGCATGCCACTGTTGCTTTGAGAACATGGCGGCTGCACGGGTGGCCCGGCGGGCGCGGGCACCTCCCACAGCTGCAGGCCTTGGGCAGCTGTGACAGCCCAGGCTCAGTGGGCGCAGGGAAGGGCCGGCTGCATGCAGATGCGCCCAGCGGGACGCCCTGCTCTCCCGGCCCAAGCCACCAGGAGCAGCTCCTGAGGCTCCCAGGCCTCAGCGCCCCCTTCCTGCTGCCCCAGAGTGCTTACTGGACAGGGTTACAGTGCCCCCGAGCTCTGCTGGAGTCTGTGCTCACACTGGTTGACAGCTTTGGTTCTACTTGAAGGTGTGGCCCCAGCTCCTCTGCACAGGCCCCATGCACGTGGCAGCCGCTCACGCGGGGCAGGTGTCAGGGGCCGGCGGGTCCAGCGGCTGCCAGTGGCACCGCCGTCCCACAGCTGGAGCGCCTGTTCCAGTCCCGGCTGCTCTGCTTCCCACCCAGCTCCCTGCTGACGGCCCGGGAAGGCAGCACAGGGTGAGCCAACTGCCTGGCTCTCGCATGCATGTGGCAGACCCAGATGGAGCTCCTGGCTCCTGCTTTGACCCGGCCCAGCCCCAGCTGCTACAGGCACGTGGCGAGTGAACCAGTGCATGGACGATCCTCCTCGTCTGTTTCTCCCTTTCTCTGTTGCTCCACCTTTCAAAACTATTTTTTTAGATTTTATTTATTTATTTGAGAGGCAGAGTCACAGACACAGAGAAGAGGAGACACGAAGGAAGATCTTCCATCCACTGGGTCACTCCCCAGATGGCAACAATGGCCAGAGCTGGGCTGATCCGAAGCCAGGAGCCAGCAGCTTCATCCAGGTCTCCCACGCAGGTGCAGGAGCCCAAGCACTGGGCCACCTTCCACTGCTTTCCCAGGCTACAGCAGAGAGCTGGATCGGAAGTGGAGCAAACAGGACTCGAACTGGCACCCACATGGGATGTCAGTGCCGCAGGCAGAGGCTTAGTTAGCCTACCATGCCACAGCACCAGTCCCAAAATAAATAAATCTTTAAAATATGATTTTGGATGATTTTACCACAAAGAATGTTAAATGTTTGAGGAAATACACGTATGTGCCGATTGGATATTACACAGTGTACGCATGCATGGGGACATCACCCAGTACCCCGAAACTATGTGCAGGTTCTAAAGTTTTTTGTTTTAGTTTCTTAAAAAAAGATTGACTTATTTGAAAGATAGAGTTGCAGAGAGGCAGAGAGAGAGAGACAGACAGACAGACAGAGAGGTCTTCCATTTGCTGGTTCATTTCCCAAGTGGCTGCAATGGTCATGGCTGGGCCAAGCTGAAGCCAGGAGCCGGGAGCTTCTTCCAGGTCTCCCAGGCGGGTGCAGGGGCCCAAGCACTTGGGCCGTCCTCCACTGCTTTCCCAGGCCACAGCAGGGAGCTGGATTGGAAGTGGAGCAGCCGGGACTTGAACCGGCGCCCACATGGGATGCTGTTGTCACAGGCGGAGGCTCAGCCCCCACACCACAGGCTGGCGCTGGCCCCCGTGTGTGCAGTTTCTATTCTAGCAGATTTGTTAACAAGGTGGGGGCAGACCTTTGACACAGCAGCCTCCTGCTCAGGGCGCCCACATCCCGCACCGCAGCCTCGTCCAAGTTCCACACTCCCACTCCCCACGCAGCTCCCTGCCAACGCCCTGGTGGGCAGCCGGTTATGGCCCTACCGCAGGGGCTGGCTCCTGGCTTTGGCTTGGCCTGGTCTTGGCTGTTGCTGGCATTTGGAGAGTGAACCAGCGGAACTGATGAAAACAAATTTACATTGAAAACTGATTGGGGCTGACGCTCAGCAGGTTAGAGACACAGCCTGTGGGGCCGGCGCTGTGGTGTAGTGGGTAAAGCTGCCGCCTGCAGCACCGGCATCCCATATGGGTGCTGGTTGGAGTCCTGGCTGCTCCACTTCCGATCCAGCTCCCTGTTAATGAGCCTGGGAAAGCAGTGGAAGATGGCCCAAGTCCTTGGGCCCCTACACCCGCGTGGGAGACCCGGAAGAAGCTCCTGGCTCCTGGCTTCGGTCTGGCCCAGCCCTGGCCGTTGCAACGACCTGGGGGAGTGAACCAGCGGATGGAAGATCTGTCTCTGTCTCTCTGCCTTTCAAATAAATGAAAAATCTTTTAAAAAAAGAATTGTTAAAAGTACAAAGCGCTGCGCAGCCCGGGAGAAGCGAGAGGCAGGTGCGCGCCCGCCCCGCCCTGCCCCGCCTCCCTCACCGCAGCTCCTCCACCTGCGCGCGAACCGACTCCCGCCCCGCAGCTGCGGCGGTCGCGGGCTTCGGCCGACGGCGCCCCCTGCCGGGCCCGCGCCGCACACGCGGCCGGCTCGGTCCACCTCCTTTCCCCGTCCAGCCGGCGGGGGTTCCTGGCCGTCTGGCGGGACTCCAGCCTCCTGCAGACCCCGGGAGGCAGCAGGCTCGGCTCCAAGTTAAAGGCGCACCTAGGACGGTGCCTTGATCTGCAGCAGCGGCGGAGCAAGCTCCCACAGCGGTCCGGTCCCCACAGGCCCGGGCTAGGCCGGAGCCAGGAGCCAGGCGCTCCAGGCAGGGAGGCGACCGGACGCCAGCGCCTTTGCTAACGCAGTGACCCCCGGTAACTTCAGCGCCCGGGGTCAGGGTCCCTCAGTGTGCAGGCCGGGGCGCCGCCTGGGCCACGTGTCCCTGAGCCCGGCCCCTGGGCCACCCCGCGGGCTTCGCTTCCCAGGGAGCTCCGGCTCACCCGGGCCGGCGCGGCGGGGCGCCAGGGTCGGGTCAGCACAGCGCCCCTGCCTCCACTGCTCGCGGCGACACCAAAGAGCTACCCAGACACGGCTCGCCCGCGCACCACGGAGACCCCTTGGCCAGGGCTGTCTCACTGAACCCGCTGCTGGGGTCCCGCACCGTGAATTCCCACCCCCGCCTGTCCCCGGCCGGGCCCGGCGCCGAGGGTGACCCCTGGGTCCCGCCCAGGGTGACCATGAACCCCGCCGGCCGCGTCTCCCAGGGCAGGACGGCAGGTGCAGTCCGCCCAGCAGCAGGCAGGGACCTCGACCCCGCGCGCCGGTCGGGAGGCCACCAACGCCCGTGGGCTTAACACAGGCAGCCTTGGAAGCACCGCGGCTGCCGGGGCTGCGGGGCGCGGGTCCAGGTCGCGGGGTGCGGGCGCGGGCCCAGGTCGCGGGGTGCAGGTGCGGGTGCGAGTGCGGGCGCGGGTCCAGGTCGCTGGGTGCTGGTGCGGGCGTGGGCGCGGGTCCAGGTCACGGGGTGCGGGTGCCGGCGCGGGCCCGGGTCCAGGTCGCCGCATGGACACGCGCACCGAACCGGAGTCCCGACTGCGCTCCCGGGCCGGACCTGGCTGCGGCCACCCCTGCCGAGTCAGCGCACCGAGGTCTCCAAGCGTCCATCGAAACCCGAGCCGGCGCGGACCTGTCACCCTCCGCGGAAGCCCCGCCCACTGCGCCAGCAGAGCTGTCACTCCAGCGGCTCCCATCTCCACGGCAACACACGCGTCCCGGGGATGCCCATCGCGCAGGCGCAGGCGCCGCCACGCCCGGACGGGAGGCTGAAGGGTGTCGCAATCGGCCGGGCCTGGCCGCCCGCCGTCGGGGTCCTACGTCACCTCGGGGTGGCTGTGCGTCCGCGCCCCCAGCCCTTCGTGCTTTCCCCGTCAGAGGCGTAACTTCCCCCTCTCGCCGTGGCCCCGCACGGCAGAGACGCGGCCGGCCGACCCGTGCTGTCCCGGCCGCCGCGGCCCGGTCATCTTGTGCCGTCCTAAGCCCCGCGCCCGGAGCCTCGGCGTGCTTAGCCCCTCCCCTCCCGGCTGCCTAGCCCCTCCCTCTTGTGCTTAGCCCCTCCCCTCCCGGCTACCTAGCCCCTCCCTCTTGTGCTTAGCCCCTCCCCTCCCGGCTACCTAGCCCCTCCCTCTTGTGCTTAGCCCCTCCCCTCCCGGCTACCTAGCCCCTCCCTCTTGTGCTTAGCCCCTCCCCTCCCGACTGCCTAGCCCCTCCCTCCTTGTTTAGCCCCTCCCCCCGCCTGGCTTGCGTCGCCCCTCCCTCGCCCCCCCGCCTGGCGTGCGTCGCCCCGCCCCCTCCCCGGTGCTTAGCCCCTCCCCTCCCAGCTGCACCGCCCCTCCCTCCTCGCCCCGCCCCCGGCGCGCGTCGCCCCTCCCTCCCGGCGCGCGTCACCGCCCCCTCCGTCCCGCCCCGACCCCGCGGCCTCCTGGGAGCGGCGGCCGCCCCGCCCCCGTCCTCCCGGGCGCCTGTGGACTGCGAGTCCCGGCAGGCAGTGCGGCGGCCGGGAGGGCGGGCGCGGGGCTGCTGCGGGCGGCGCGCGGCGGGCGGCGGGCGGCCTGCAGTGGCCGCCGCTGAGCAGCCCGGGCCGGCGGCGGCCGCGCGCCCCTGACCGCAGGCGGACCGACGGGCTGCCCGCCTGCTCGGGGCTCCGTGCCCGGCTCCGGGCAGCGCGGAAACTTCGGGCAAGTGGAGGGCGGCGGGGCCGGGGCGGCGGGCCGCGGGCGGGGCGGCCGCCGGCTGCGTCTCGGCCTCCGCTCGGCCACAGGCGGACGCTGGCCGCGGTCGGAGGCCGGGCGCGCGGACGCGGGCGCGACCCGATGGCGGGGTCCGGGAGTGCGCGTGCCTGTGGGCGGCGGCGCGATGCGCAGGAGACCCCCGTGACGCCCGCGAGGGGGGCGGGCGGGCGCCGCTGGCCCGGGGACGCGGCAGCCCCGCCTTTCCCGGGGCCCTGGCCTGTTGCTGCGGGCGCAACAGGTCCCCAGATGTCAGCCTCCGCCCAAGGTCAGGTGCGGGCAGGGGGCAGCGGTGACCCCCCTGGGCCGTGGAGGTCAGAGGTCGTGGCCCCCCAGCCCCCGCCTCAGGGCTTCAGCCCACTCCGCCGGGGTCCAGGGTGCTGCGGCCGGCGTTCGGCCAGTCGCTGGCGCCGGACAGGGTCAGTGCGGGTGCGGGGTCACCTGTGCCTTGGCTGGGCGCAGCGCCTCGCTGAAGGCGGGTCTGTGGTTGACGCCTTTCCCACGCACTCTCCGCAGACGGCCGGCCTGGTCCTACACCGCCCAACCTGGGTGGCCGAGGGCCCGCTGTTTCCGGTGCCTGGTCAGCAGCAGCGGCTGCATTCTAACAGGAGACCGCGGCGGCCGGGGGAGCAGCGACTGAAGGCTTGGGATGCTGGCTGGAGGCTGGCGGGTGCTCTGAGGTGAGACCCCGTTCTGCCCCCTCGCGTGTCGCCCCCACCCCCACGGCCGTCTCAGGTGTAGCAGCGGCCTCCCAGGGCCTTCAGGCCGGCCTGTGACCTGGGCAGAGCCAGGGTCTCTGCCGAGGGGCAGACGTTGGTGGCTCTGTGTTGGTGGCGTGGTCAGCTGAGGGTCAGGGAACGGGAGGAGGGCACGGGGACACCAGGGGCTGCGGTGGCCGTGGCCCTCGCAGCGTCCTGCACAGGGGAACGCTGTCGCCCGCCCCCCCCCCCCCCCCGGCTGTGGGCTGCCCCTGGGGTCCCTGCCTCTGGGTGGCCTTGGCCAGGCCAGGCTTGCGCACCTGCACTTGCCACAGGAGTCTCGGGCCAGAGTGAGCTGGCCACGGACACGCGGGGGGCTCACCGCCCGCCGCTCTGAGCCTGGGTCCCGCAGGGTTGGAGCAGAGCGGGCAGCTTGGAGGCCTCGTGCTGTCCGGCGGGGTCCCCACGGGCGGCAGTGGGCCCACGGCCTCTGGCCCAGCCCTGGGCCTGGCAGTGCCCCTGGAGGAGCGTCGCAGCTGAGGAGGCCGAGGTCCGTGCCCTGCCGGCAGCCTCAGTTCTTGGCAGACAGGCCTCCCCGGTGGTCGGGAGCACCGTGCCAGAGGCCGCCCAGTGGATGGGACCCTTCTCCCCACCTGGCCCTGCCCCTCGCTGCACAACAGGCTGAGACTGAACGAGACAGTGAGCCTGAGGCTGGGTGCTGGACCCTGTGCGAGCCGGCCTCAGGAGCGGGGGTGGGGGAAGCCCCGGCCCTCTCCGAGAGTCCTGGGATGTGGAGCTCAGGGCCCCTGAGGCCCGGGAGCTGTGTCCCCGTCTGTCCCCACGGGTGGCAGCAGGGCGGAGGAGGCCCCGGCCAGGGGAGGCCATCCTGGGCCCGGGCCCCTCCAGGGCTGGGCACCCTGTGTGTGCACGGAGCTCCCCTGAGCTCCTCCTCCTGCCCCGGGCATCACAGGGTACAGGTTCCGGGCACGAGAGGTGAGGTGGGGAGACCCTCCCTGCGTCCCCTCAGCTGTGCCCCACTCCGGTGGGCTCCCGTGAGGGACAGCCCGTGGCCAGGACTGGGCAGTTAGCAGCCGTGCTAAAAATGCCTGCAGTGAGCGCCGGCAGGTGTGGGTCAGGCCTCGGCCGCTGCCACGGGCTGGACCTGTGCTGTCGCCCCCGGGTGGAGGCCGTGGAGGCCCACTCCTGCCTTCCTGATTGCCCGCATACCTTGTGTGAGTGCCCCAGCCCTGCCCGCAGGGCACACCCGTGTCTCGTTGGCAAAGGTCCAGCAGACAAGCGGTGTGGCCCCTGCCCGGGGTGTGCCGCCCTGGCCGCAGAGTGACCACAGCGCCGGCTGTGGCGCTTGGGTTTTCCTGCCCAAGGCCTTCTTGGTTCTGGGCCAGTTCCCTGGAACCAGCTCAGCTGTGGCTCCTGTGGGGCATCGGGCAGGGAGGGGCCCTTCTCTCTGTTCTCCCCACCATGACCAGGTCTGGCTCCCGGCTGGGCAGAGAGTCTGTGGGTCAGGGTCTGGCAGAGGCCAGCAGCCTGGGGCCCCACAGAGCTGGGCGACCCGTCTGACGCCCGGCCACCTTCTCAGCTCACCTGCTTCTGCCGTGTCTGCGGGGGCTGTGGTGGGGACTCAGCCTGGCCGTGCCCTTGGCTCTCTGGGGAGCCGGGTGGTCAGAAGCTGGTCACAGTGAGCCCCTAGGGAGTGGGGGAAGCTGCTCGGCCCACTGGGTCTCCCGAGGGGTCGGGGCCATTTCCAGGAAGGGGCCCAGGGCCAGGCTGGCCAGTGGAGCCCTGTGCATTCCTGGTGGGAGCCAAGGCCTGCCGTATGGTTGGCACACGGCCAGCCAGTAGGTAGGAGGGACGGGCCTGGGCTGGCTGGGCCCTCAGGACACAGGGTCTGCTGCCCGGCACAGGAACCTAGCACATGCTCTGAGGGTCAGGTGCTCTCGGGGACTGTCCAGGTGGGGCACAGGCAGCGAGTGGATATGAGGGCTCCGTGCCTGGCTCTGTGTGGGTACGGCGGGGCCTGAGTGCTGGGGAGGCAGAGCCGGTGGCCCCCCTGAGCCCCCTCCCTTGTTTGGGGTTGCATCCTCAGCACAGGGCACTCCAGGCGGCTGGTCTGGGTGTGGCTGTGTTCTGTGGAAGGCAGGAGGCCGCCTGGTGCTGGGTCCCAGCGGGGCCTGGGCTGGTCTGAGGTTTCTCCCTGGATGCAGAGCTGGGGTGTGTGGTTGAGGCTTCTGGGGAGCCCCTATGGGTTTCTGTGGCAGCCCCGGCGGTCCTGGGTACAAGGAGGGAAGGAGGCGGAGCCGGCTGAGGGGTCTGCGCCCCTGGTCCCCTGGGAAGACGCATCGGAGGGCACTGTCCCCGCATTGGGTGCGGCCTTTGCAGTGGGGCTGGGCCCTCACGTGGGCCTTGTCCCGGACACCACCGCTGGGGCTGGCTGCTGCCCAAGCCTGGGGTGTCAGGGCGCTTGGGGCCTAATGAGCTGGCAGTGATCCCTTGGACCCACGGCCACGCCCCTGCCAGCCTCCTGGGAAGAGTAGGGTGTGGCTTGTGGGGCATGAGGACGCCCACACTCGGCCACCTCTGGCCCTGGCGGCACCTTTGGGGCGGCACCTGCCCAGCCACGGGCCCCGCCCTTGAGTGAGGAGGGGAGTGGCCATCACAGCTCGGTCTGGGCCGAGAGCCTGTCTTCCCCTCCCTCTCTCGGGTCCACGGGTGTCACTCACACAGAGAATGCCCAGGCCACAGATGGCCATGAGCTCAGAGCCAGCCCCTAGGTTGGGGCCTGGAGCTCGGGGTTGGCTGCCCTGTGTCGCTTGTTCTGGGGTGGACAAGCAGAGCCGCCCTCTGCTGCTGTCGGTAGTGGGGTGGTCTTGTGCTCCGCGTGAGGCCGGGGTCAGTGCCCCGCCTGGCCAGGCCACGCCTCTCAGGAGCTGGTCCTGCAGTGGGGGTGTCCCAGCTGTGCGCAGTGGGCAGAGGCACTGTGTGTGGTCATCCGAGGGGGCCTGTGCCAGCGTTGTGCCTGCCAGCGTGGCCGTGTGGTCCATGGTGGAGAGCTGGTCCGAGGTCAGTGTGTGCTGTCCTGTCGCCCAGCAGCAGCCCGACTGTGCCCCGAGTGGCCTGTTTTCTTCCAAGGGCTGTATTTCTCGCCTCTCAAGGGCACCTCCCATGGTTTGGCTGTTTTTTTTTTTAGGTTCATTTTTAAATTTTTTGGAAAGGCAGAGTTACAGAAAGTGCGGTGGGGTGGGCGGGAACGTATCTTCCATCTGCTGGTTTGTTCCTCAGCTGGCCAGGGCTGGGTCGGGCGGAATCCAGGAGCCTGGGACCGTTCTGGTCTCCCACGGGGGTGCTGGGTGCTTGGCTGTCTGCCGGTTTCTCAGGCGCATTAGCAGGGAGCTGGGGTGGAACCGGTGCCCACGTGGGGTGCTGACCTGCTGCGCCACGGCAGCAGTGGTTAAGCGTGTTGCTGGCCACTGTGCGCCGTCACCGTAGCAGAGCATCCACAGGCCGGCAGGTGCTGGTGGAGTGGCTCCGCCTCCCTGGGGCCGGCCTGTGGGCCCCTCTGAGCAGGTCCAGAGCGTTTGCACAGCCGCTTTCTTTATGGCTGGCTGGGGCTAAGCAGTCCCACAGGGCTCTCGCTCCAGGCTTCCCCCTCTGAGCAGGCGCCAGGTCCAGCGGGCAGGTCGGCCCCGTGGCTACCTGGCACCGCCTGAGGGCGCCCTCTGCCTGCAGGCCCCGGCAGTGCCGCCCACCATGGACCCGGACCCCCAGGCAGGCGTGCAGGTGGGCATGCGCGTGGTGCGCGGCGTGGACTGGAAGTGGGGCCAGCAGGACGGCGGCGAGGGCGGCGTGGGCACGGTGGTGGAGCTCGGCCGGCACGGCAGCGCCTCGACTCCCGACCGCACCGTCGTCGTGCAGTGGGACCAGGGCACCCGCACCAACTACCGCGCCGGCTACCAGGGCGCGCACGACCTGCTGCTCTACGACAACGCCCAGATAGGTGTGCGCGGGGGGCGGGCCTGGGGGCGGGGCCGGCGCGCGCCGCCTGACCACGGCCCTGCCCGCCGCAGGCGTCCGGCACCCCAACATCATCTGCGACTGCTGCAAGAGACACGGGCTGCGCGGCATGCGCTGGAAGTGCCGCGTGTGCTTCGACTACGACCTGTGCACGCAATGCTACATGCACAACAGGCACGACCTGGGCCACGCCTTCGAGCGCTACGAGACCGCGCACTCGCGCCCGTGAGTCCCCGCGCAGCCGCCCGCATCGCCGCCAGGGCCGCGGTCCCGCCCCCCGGGGGAGCAGGGCTGCAGAGGCGCGTGCTGTGGGCACCCCGGGGGCTCGGGCCGCCCCCGGGGGAGCAGGACTGCAGAGGCAGGTGCTCCGGGCATCCCGGAGGCTCGGGCCGCCCCCCGGGGAGCAGGACTGCAGAGGCGCGTGCTGCGGGCATCCCGGAGGCTCGGGCCGCCCCCGGGGGAGCAGGACTGCAGAGGCGGGTGCTCCGGGCACCCTGGAGGCTCGGGCCGCCCCCCGGGGAGCAGGACTGCAGAGGCGGGTGCTCCGGGCACCCTGGAGGCTCGGGCCGCCCCCCGGGGAGCAGGGCTGCAGAGGCGCGTGCTGCGGGCACCCCGGAGGCTCGGGCCGCCCCCCGGGGCTCGGGCAGCAGTGGCCATGAGGCCGCTTGCATCCCTCGCGGAGGCCCCAGGCCCACGGTGAGCTCTCTGACCGGGGCGTGGTGCTGGGCGCCAGGCCCAGGCATGGCCAGGGAAGTGTCCTGTGGTCGTGGGACTGGGCGGAGGCAGGCACCGTGCACCGCATGCGGGAGTGCAGGGCAGTGGGCTGCGCTGTTCCCAGCCTGCACGCCTCACGTCTCCCCACGCACCGACCCCCTCTGGGTCCTGTGAGGCTATAGGGCGCCTCCCACCTGCCCGGCTCAGGGTCTCCTCTCCCGCAGTGTCTCGCTGAGTCCCCGCCAGGGCCTCCTGCGGGTCCCCCTGAGGGGCATCTTCCAGGGCGCGAAGGTGGTGCGCGGCCCGGACTGGGAATGGGGCTCACAGGACGGTGAGTGCTGGCTGAGGGGCCGGGCTGGGCCGGGCCGGGCCGCAGCTGGAGGCCGACGGGGACCCTCTCTCCCCAGGAGGGGAAGGGAAGCCCGGCCGCGTGGTGGACATCCGTGGCTGGGACGTGGAGACGGGCCGCAGCGTGGCCAGCGTGACGTGGGCTGATGGCACCACCAACGTGTACCGCGTGGGCCACAAGGGCAAGGTGGACCTTAGGTGTGTGGGCGAGGCGGCCGGCGGCTTCTACTACAAGGAGCACCTCCCGAGGCTTGGTACGGGGCTGGGCCCCCTGAACCAGCTGCCCTCCTGCCCTCCTAGGGGAGGGGCTGCCGCCTGAGGCCCGCCTGGCCCCTCCCCCCTCCCCAGGGCAGCCTGCCGAGCTGCAGCGCAGGGTGAGTGCCGACGGGCGGCCCTTCCAGCACGGGGACAAGGTCAAGTGCCTGCTGGACACGGACGTCCTGCGGGAGATGCAGGAAGGCCACGGTGGCTGGAACCCCAGGATGGCGGAGGTGAGCCGCCCACCCGCTGAGGCCCGGTGCCCTCCGGTCCCCTCCCCTGCCCTCCTCCCCCGAGAGTCCAGCCCGACCTGGCCACAGCCTCCGTGACCCGCCACAGTTTATCGGACAGACGGGCACCGTGCACCGCATCACCGACCGCGGGGACGTGCGTGTGCAGTTCAGCCCCGAGACCCGCTGGACCTTCCACCCCGGGGCTCTCACCAAGGTGCATGGGGGGCTGGGCTGAGCCCCGTGCGTCCGCTTCTGCAGCCCTGCCTCACGTCCTGGGCCCGGGAGTGACCGGGGAGGGCGTTGGGTGTGAAGGGACCCAGCGGAGGGTGAGGCTGGAGTGGACAGGCCAGGGCAGCGTCTGTCCTGAGGGTGGAAGCAGGCTGGCCGGCTGTGGGGTGAGATGCTCCTGGTGGGTGGGGGATGGGGACACAGATGTGGGACCTGAAGCTGGGGTGTCAGGGGCCTTGGAGGGAGCTGTGGGGGTCTCAGGACAGGTGGGGTGCATAGTAAGGGCCCTGCGGTGGGGGGTGGGCCTTGGCCATGCTGCCCGTGGCTCGCTCCGTGTCCAGGCCCAAGCCCAGGCCACCAGGCCTTTCTCACCTGCCCCAGCTGCCCTGGTCTGGTCTGGATGCTGCTGATCAGCCACTTCCGGGGCTGGGCCGCCCACGGCTCCCTTGGTCACCTATGTCCCTCATCCAGCCCGACTCTCTGGCTGTGCCTGGGGTCAAGTTCAGGTCCATGTCCTGGGGTGTGTGGTGGGGCACCTTTCTGCCCCTGGACCCCGGGCGGCCCCACAGAGCTGGGAGCCTGACGTGGCCCCCTGTTGCCCAGCACAACACTTTCTGGGTGGGCGATGTGGTGCGCGTCCTCGATGACCTGGACACCGTGAAGCGGCTGCAGGCCGGGCATGGCGAGTGGACGGACGACATGGCCCCCGTGAGTGCCTGTGCCCCTGCGGCCGGCTCCCCATGTCAGAGACCTGCTGTGACCCCAGCCTTCCCCCTCAGGCCCTGGGCCGCGTGGGAAAAGTGGTGAAGGTGTTTGGAGACGGGAACCTACGTGTGGCGGTCGGCGGCCAGCGGTGGACATTCAGCCCCTCCTGCCTGGTGGCCTACCGTCCCGCCGAGGACGCCAACCTGGCCGTGGCCGAACGTGCCAGGGAGAACAAAAGTGCGGAGCCCGCCTGGGGCCAGCGGGAGGCGGGGCTCCCTCGGCCACCACTCACCACAGCCCCGCCCTCAGGCTCCCTGAGCGCGGCCCTGGACAAGCTCAGGGCCCAGAAGAGTGACCTGGAGCACCCGGGGAGGCTGGTGGTGGAGGTGGCCCTCGGCAACGTGGCCCGGGCCCTGGAGCTGCTGCGGAGGCACCCGGAGCAGGTGCGTGCTCCCCGTCCTGCCGCCCGGCCGAGGGCCAGGAGCTCGCCTGCTGACGGCTGGTCCTCCTGGCAGGTGGACACCAAGAACCAGGGCCGGACTGCCCTGCAGGTGGCTGCCTACCTGGGCCAGGTGGAGCTGGTGCAGCTGCTACTGCAGGCAAGGGCCGGCCTGGACCTGCCGGACGAGGAGGGCAACACGGCGCTGCACTACGCGGCCCTGGGGTGAGGCCTGGGTGGGGCTGGGGGCTGCTCGGGGCGGAGCCCACAGGTCCAGCAGCAGGCTCTGCACCCCTGCCCCCCGGCTCTCTCCCTGCAGGAGCCAGCCGGACGTGGCCCGGCTACTCCTGAGCGCAGGGTGCGGGGCCGACGTGGTCAACAGTGCCCACAGCTCGGCGCTGCACGTGGCCGTGCAGAGGGGCTTCCTGGAGGTGGTGAGGGTCCTGTGCGAGCAAGGCTGTGACGTCAACCTGCCTGTGAGTGCCAGTCTGCTGGGCCCGGGCCCGAACCCGGGGTCACGGCCACCGCCCAGTGACCGCAGGCCCCTTGCCGGCAGGATGCCCACGCGGACACGCCCCTGCACTCTGCCATCTCGGCGGGCACGGGCGCCAATGGTATCGTGGAGGTCCTCACCGAGGTGCCGGGCATCGACCTCACTGCCACCAACAGGCAGGGCTTCACGCTGCTGCACCACGCGTCCCTGAAGGGCCACGTGCTGTGAGTGCCGGGGGTGGGGTGGGCTCGCCCCGCCGCGGCTCCTGTGCCACGCTCGCCCTGGGGGCAGCCCCAGGCCCCAGGCAGATCTCTGTGCTCCCACAGAGCTGTCAGGAAGATCCTGGCCCGGGCACGGCAGCTGGTGGACGCCAGGAAGGAAGATGGCTTCACCGCGCTGCACCTGGCCGCCCTCAACAACCACCGCGAGGTGGCCCAGATCCTGATCCGGGAGGTGGGCAGAGGCCCCAAGCCTGTGGGGGGCTGGGGGCGGGGCCGGGGGCGGGGCTGAACCTGCGTCCCCCCCCAGGGCCGCTGTGACGTTAACGTGCGGAACCGGAAGCTGCAGTCGCCGCTGCACCTGGCCGTGCAGCAGGCCCACGTGGGGCTGGTGCCGCTGCTCGTGGACGCGGGCTGCAGCGTCAACACCGAAGACGAGGACGGGGACACGGCCTTGCACGTGGCCTTGCAGCGTCACCAGCAGCTGCCCCTGGTGGCAGACGGGGCCGGGGGGGACCCGGGGCCCTTGCAGCTGCTGTCCAGGGTGAGCAGGTTTGGGGCCCCAGGGTCCCCCGCGCAGCCTGGGGCTCCGTGGTTTGCAGGAGCCGGCTGCGCCCTAGGCCTGGTTCCAGACCTGCTCTGCTCGCCCAGGCCGGGAGGAGGAGTGGGGGTGACCCAGTCTCCTGGCCCGGCCGCCCCAGGACCTGGGGCCAGCAGCCTCGGGCAGGGAGGGCGACTCTGGTCCTGAAGGCCTGGGCAGGCGCCACCCCGACGCCCGTCCTCACCTCCCCGGTCTTGCCGCCCAGCTGCAGGCCTCTGGCCTCCCGGGCAGCGAGGAGCTGACCGTGGGCGCGGCGCTCGCCTGCTTCCTGGCGCTGGAGGGCGCCGACGTGAGCTATGCCAACCACCGCGGCCGCAGCCCGCTGGACCTGGCGGCCGAGGGCCGAGTGCTCAAGGCCCTGCAGGGCTGCGCCCAGCGCTGCCGGTGAGCCCACGCCCGGGCAGGGGGCCCCCCGCTCCAGCATGGGGCCTGTTCAAGCCCCTCCCTCCCACTGCAGGGAGCGGCAGGCGGGCGGGGGCGCGGCCCCGGGCCCTAGGCCCGCACTCGGCACCCCGAACACCGTGACGAACCTGCACGCCGTCGCCGCCACGGGGCCCGAAGCTGCCGAGTGCCTGGTGTGCTCGGAGCTGTCGCTTCTGGTGCTCTTCTCCCCGTGCCAGCACCGCACAGTGTGCGAGGGTGAGCGGGGCCGGGGGCCGGGGGCCGGGGGCCGGGGGCCGGGGGCCGGGGGCCGGGGCTGCCCCGCCCGCAGAGCCCCTCCGACGCCGCCCGGTCTGCCCCGCAGAGTGCGCGCGCAGGATGAAGAAGTGCATCAGGTGCCAGGTGGTCATCGGCAAGAAGCTGCGTGCAGGTGGGTGGGGCCCGCGCCCCGCCTCCCCGCCGCGACTCGCGCCCCCCCCGCTCACGCCCGGCTCGCTCCCGCAGACGGCTCGGAGGTGGCCGGCGCGCCGCGGCAGCTGGTGGAGGAGCTGCAGAGCCGCTACCGGCAGATGGAGGAGCGCATCACCTGCCCGATCTGCATGGACAGCCACATCCGCCTCGTGTTCCAGTGCGGCCACGGCGCGTGCGCGCCCTGCGGCGCCGCGCTCAGCGCCTGCCCCATCTGCCGCCAGCCCATCCGCGACCGCATCCAGATCTTCGTGTGAGCCGCGCCCCCGCCCCGCACCTGCCCTCCATAAAGCGTTTCTCGAACGTGGCCGCCTGCTGCCTGTCTGGGGTCGGGCGGGCCGGGCGCACAGAACCTGTAGCCGCGAGCCGAGCGCGGCGGGCGGACGCTCTCCAGGAACCTCCCGCCCCGCCGCCGGCCGCTCGCCAGCAGCTTGGCGCCGGCCCCGCTGGCCTGGGCGCCGCTGTCACTCTGGGCCCGAGCCCTGCGTGGAGAACTGGGGGTGGGGTGGGGGGAGACACTCGGGGCCGAGCAGAAGCCACCTCGCCCTCGGGCCCCGTCCCGGAGGCGCCCCCCACCCCACACAGTCGCCGGGCGCCCCGTCGAACCCCGAACCCGCGCGCACACCGCTGCCCACGCCGGGAACACTTCAGAGCCCCGCGCTGTCACCTCCGCGCTCCCGGGACCCCCTACTCGCTTCCACGGAGTCGGCCGCAGTCTCACTGCCCCGCGGGCCCTGCCACCGCCCCGTACTCACTGCCACGTCCCTCACTGCGCTCCCCCCGCCGTGCGCCACTTTCCGGGCCGGCCACGCTCAGTCCCCGGGGCCCGCACGGAGGCTCCGCGGTCCGGCGTCGGACGGGGTCCCCTTGGGGAAGGCCCCCGGCAACCCTAGGCGCAGGCGACGACCCTCGCTCAACCTAGCACCCTGGCGCCAGTCTCCTCCCCGCCGCCCCCCGCCCGGGCGACCCCGCCCAGCAGGCGGGGCCCAGGCCGCTGCGACCGGCCCGCGGGGCTCGGGACGCGAGCCGGCTGGCGGCGCGACTCCGGACTGCGGACCTCCCGGCCGGTTCCCCGCAGGCGCCGCCCCTGCCCCCCGCTGTAACCCGAGCCGCCGCCTCCCCCGCGCGCCCCGCGGCCCAGGCCCTGCGCCCGACAGCGAGTCCGCCATGGGCCGCGGGGCCTGCGTCCCCCCGGAGGCGTCGGGGCCCGTCCAGGGCCGCCGGCTCGGAGCCGTGCTGGGCGCCCTGTGCCTGGTCCCCGCGCTCGCGCTGCTGGTCCGGCTGGGGACCCCGGCGGCCCCGGCCCCGAGCGCGATACAGGTGAGCAGACGGGGAGGCCAGGTGCGTAGGGCTTGGGGACCGCGCCTGCGGGCCCGTGGCCGCGGTTCGGGGCGCCTCTGGGTCCGGACGTGAGACCCCGGGTCCTCGAGTTCGACCGTCCCCGCCGGCCTCACCCGCCGCCCCGCACGGAGGTCGCACGCGCAGGGTGGGCGGCCGGGAAGTGGGCCCAACCCGTCTCCTGCCCGTCGGTCCCGCGCGCCGCGCCCACCGCCTCCCTGGGCGCCCTCTCGTCCCTCCAAGGGCGACGTCGCCGCGCCGGCCCCCGCCGCCCGGGCCCCCGCCCCGCCGGCCCCGCCCGCGCCCCGCAGACGCCGCTACACGCTGACCCCGGCCCGGCTGCGCTGGGACCACTTCAATCTCACCTACAGGTGCGGTCGGGCCCCGGGGGCGGGGGGCAAGCGCGGGCCCCGGCCCTGAGCTTCCCCCTCCCGCAGGATCCTCTCCTTCCCGCGGAATCTGCTGAGCCCCCGGGACACGCGGCGGGGCCTGGCCGCGGCTTTCCGCATGTGGAGTGACGTGTCCCCGTTCAGCTTCCGCGAGGTGGCCCCCGAGCAGCCCAGCGACCTCCGCATAGGTGGGCGCCCGCCCCCGCCCCGCCCCGCCCCGCCCCGGCGGCCCGGGCCGCGGCCCGCGCTCAGCGCCGCGCTCCCCCCAGGCTTCTACGCGGTCAACCACACGGACTGCCTGGTGTCCGCCCTGCACCACTGCTTCGACGGCCCCACCGGGGAGCTGGCCCACGCCTTCTTCCCCCCCCACGGCGGCATCCACTTCGACGACAGCGAGCACTGGGTCCTGGGCCCCACGCGCTACAGCTGGAAGAAAGGTGGCTCCCGGGCCCGGCTTCCCGCGCCCCTCCCCTGCTGCGGCTGCAGGGGCGGGCTGCAGGCACACTGAGGAGGGGCTGAGGGTCACGCAGGCCGGTGGGGGGGCGGTGGGAGCCCCCGGGGCTGGCGCCCTGAGGCTGCGCCCGACACCAGGGAGAGGGAGCCGGAGGAGTTGCATTCCTGGGGGCCGGCTCACCGCCCAGGCCCGGCACGCTCTTATCTGGCCTTGGCCGGGCTCGCAGGCGTGTGGCTCACGGACTTGGTGCACGTGGCGGCCCACGAGATCGGCCACGCGCTGGGCCTGATGCACTCGCAGCACGGCCGGGCGCTCATGCACCTCAACGCCACGCTGCGCGGCTGGAAGGCGCTGTCGCAGGACGAGCTGTGGGGGCTGCACCGGCTCTACGGTGGGTGCCCTACGGTGGGTGCCCGGGGCGGGGCGGGCGGGGCGGGCAGCCACTGAGCCAGGCCCCCGCCCCGCAGGCTGCCTGGACCGGCTGTTCGTGTGCGCGTCCTGGGCCCGGAGGGGCTTCTGTGACAGCCGCCAGCGGCTCATGAAGAGGCTGTGCCCCAGCAGCTGCGACTTCTGCTACGGTGCCACCGCCGGGGAGGGCGACCGCCGGGGAGGGGTCCGGACCGCGGGCGCGGCGGGCCTGACTCCGCGCCTCACCCCCCCCAGCATTCCCCTTCCCGACGGCGGCTGCCACCCTGCCACCCCCCAGGACCAAAACCCGGTTGGTGCCCGAGGGCAGGAACGTGACCTTCCGCTGCGGCCACAAGATCCTGCACAAGAAAGGCAAAGTGCAGTGCGTGGCGGGGCGTGGGCGTGGCGGGGGCGGGGCCGCGGGCGGCCGGCGCCCCCTACAGGAGTTCCCCTTGCAGCTGGTACAAGGACCAGGAGCCCCTGGAGTTCTCCTACCCCGGCTACCTGGCGCTGGGCGAGGCGCACCTGAGCATCATCGCCAACCCCGTCAACGAGGGCACCTACACGTGCGTGGTGCGGCGGCGCCAGCGCGTGCTCACCTCCTACTCCTGGCGCATCCGCGTGAGGAGCTGAGCGCCCGCCCCGATAAAGCGCGTTCCCCTCACGTCTCTGGCTCGTTCTTGGGGGGGCCGGCGCAGGCAGCCCCCAGCCCGCCGCAGACAGCACAGCCCACGCCCCACACCCCAGCCATGTGGCCTCTGCTCAGCCGCACAAGGCCAGGAGGGCTTCCTGGAGAAGGTGGCAGAGCTGGGCCTGGAAGGGCGGCCACGCTGCTCTCTGAATGGGAGCTGGGTTGGGGGCGGCAGGACGCTGCAGCCAGGCGGGCAGCGGGGATCCACAGGCTCGCTTTCCAAGCCCTTGGCGGCCCCTGCCTGCCCCCTCCCCCGGCCGGCTCACAGGTGGCCGCTTGGGGCCACTCTGCTGAGGACAACCAGGGCTTCCTCCACGAAGTTTGCTGCACGCACGGGACAACCACCCGTGTCCACCCCCACGCGGCAGGGGCTGCCCGGGACACCTGTGGACAGGGCTGCTCCTGCCAGAGGGCCCGCAAGGCCTCGCTGCCCCCCAGCTCAGCTCCACACCACAGTCTGGCCCAGCACACGCACGTGTGCACACTCACACGTGCAGGCGTGTTGCATACACGTGTATGACGTGTTTCACTGGGCACTTCAGACACAGCTGAAAACCACCTTTCCCTGCACAAGGGAACGGTATTTAATTCTACAAATTTACAAACCAAAATATAAAAAGAGGTTGTGGAAAATTGAGTGGGCAAGGAGTTCGGAGCTGGCCCAGGTGCCGGGGCCGGGTCGCGCCGGGCCTGTGCGAGCTTCAGAACTTGAGGCTGAAGCCGGGGCCCGCGGCCGAGGCGCCCTGGTTGGTGGTGGTGAGGTGGAAGCCGGTCTCCTTCAGGTCGTCATCACCCTGCAGAGCGAGCGAGCCAGGGACGTGAGGACCCTGCCCTGGCCAGACCCCAGCCCACGGGGACTCGGCAGGCCCCTCACCAGCTGGCTGTAGCCCAGGCCGCCCTCAGGGGGCCGTGGGCTGGTGCCCCGCTTCACCCTCTGCTGCTCGCTCTTGGCCGGCCACGTGGGGAACATGGACGGGTCGATGGGCAGGGGTGTCTCGCGGAAGTACTCGTGCTTCAGCCCGTCCTCGGCGTTGATCCTCCGCCCGGGGAAGTAGGTCAGGAACCTGGGGACACGGGTGCCGCGTGACCCTGCGAGGGCCGGGCAGTGGCCTCACGGGGATGCCACGGGCTCAGGAGCTGGGTGGGCCGGGCCCTAGGGGCCTGATGCAGTGGTGGCGAGCAGCCTTGGGAGGGGCCTGTCCGCCCCACCAGCCTCCAGGCCCCAAGGACGTGGGGCGCTGGGGCTCGGGCAGGGCTGGGGTCCTCACTTGTTCATGAGGTCGAAGCCCTGGTCCGAGAGCAGGGCCCCGAAGCGCTTGCGCAGGTTGTTGTAGGGGTACTCGCTGAAGGTCATCTTCTTCACCGCCGGCAGCTCGCTGTAGCCAGGCCAAATCTTCTCACTCGGGGTCCCCAGGTCCTGGGACACAAGGGGTCAACAGGGCTGCTCCCTGCACACAGCAGCTACCAGGGACGAGGGCCACTCCAAGGGCACCCCTGGCCTGGGACCTGGCCCCAGGCGGAGCTCGCACACCCACCTTGAACACCTTGTTGATCTGATCGATCTCTGACTTCCCAGGGAACAGAGGTTTCTGGGTCAGGAGCTCCCCAAAGATGCAGCCCACTGACCACATGTCTACGGCCGTGGAGTACTCCTGGATGCAGGACACAGGGCTCAGGGCGCTGACCCCGGGGAGGCCACTGCTGGGGCAGGAAGGTGCCCAGAACCCCGGATCTCACCTTGGCTCCCAGCAGCAGCTCTGGGGCGCGGTACCACAGCGTCACCACCACTGGGGTGTAGGCCTTTAGTGGAGACCCGTACTCCCGGGCCAGCCCGAAGTCCCCCACCTGCAGGACAGAGGGGAGGGGTCAGGGGCGGGCAGGGTGTGAGTGGGTGGGCGGGCCAGACCCCGCGCGGCCCACCTTGAGGATGCCCGCGTGGCTGAGCAGCAGGTTGGACGTCTTGAGGTCCCGGTGCAGGATCCAGTTGTCGTGCAGGTGCCTCACTCCACGCAGCAGCTGGATCATCAGGGTCTTCACCTCCCCTGGACGGCAACAGGGTCAGGGGCCCGGCCCCGAGGCTTCCTGGGAACAAGGGTGGCCCCGGGGAGCAGTGTCACCGGGGCCTCGGCCGTACCTGGCAGGAAGGGCTGCTTCATGGTCTCCATGAGGCTCTTGAGGTCGTGCTCCACGTAGTTCATCACGATGTAGATCTTGTCCATGTTGCTGCCCACGACGATCTCCTGGAACACAGCCGTCCGTGGGTCGGCGTTCGCCAGCGCACCCCTGACAGCCTGGCTCTCCTGGGCCCCGAGGACGGCCTGGAGGCCCGGGCTGACTGCGCTGTCACAGAGACAGACGGACAGGACGACAGAAACCGCCTGGCCCTGACCCAGGCAGGGCGCGGTGCGTGGGGCGGGGCCTCACCCTGACGGTGACGATGTTGGGGTGCTGGGCCTTGAGGATGGTGTTGATCTCCCTCAGCGACGTGATCGGGAAGCCCTCCTTCTCCTTCTCCATCTTCAGCCGCTTCAGAGCCACAATCTCATCTGCAGAGAAAGTGCTTTGAAGACAGGCGCTGCCAGGCGGCGGTGGGCACAGCAGGTGCAGCAAACCGCATCCCGCACTGAGAGCCGCCGTCCCACTCAGCGCCAGCACTTCCGGTCCAGCTTCCTGCCAGCGCCAGGGGGCGGCAGAGACAGCTCCAGTGCTTGGGCCCCTGCACCCACGTGGGAGACCCAGATGGGCTCTGGGCTCCTGCCTGGGACCCGGCTCGGCTGGCACTGTAGCCACTTAAGGGGTGAAACTCCCTGCAACTCTGCTTTTCGAATCGTCGATCTGTCTTCAGTTAAACAAAAAAACAGAAATAAAGGCGCTGGCTCGGCTGGCACTGTGGCACAGTGGTTGAGCTGCCGTCTGCGGAGCTGGCATCCTGGCTGCTCCACCTTCCGATCCAGCTCCCTGCTGCGGCCTGGGAAAGCAGTGGAAGATGGCCCAAGTCCCTGGGCCCCTGCACCCACGTGGGAGCCCGGGAAAAAGCTCCCGGCTCCTTGCTCAGCTCCGGCCGTTGCAGCCGTCTGGAGGTGACCTAGCAGGTGGAGGACCTCTCTCCTCTAACTCTTCCATAAATAATCTTTATCTCCCCGAGGCTCTGGTTCTGCTCCGAGACTGTGGCCTCACAGAGATCTTGTTTCAGTTCACACTGAAAACAGAGCCTCCGACGTGTGCTGCTGCAGAGCCTAGGGCTCACCCCCGCCCGCTACACAGCCCCCGCCCAGCACCCCAGAAACAGCCCTCGGCTCCTCGGATTCCCAGCAGCTGCTCTGCCCCCCTGAGAACGATGCCAGGGCACTGGGGTGTCCAGGGCCACACACCTGCGCAGGTGCATCGCCCACGGCTGTGGAGGGGAACACGTGGGGGGCTCCGTGTGAGGCAGCATCACACGTGCCTGCCCACACTCCAGCTCCCGCCACCCGGCACGGCCCGGGTCGCACTGACCTCTGGCTTCCTGAGAGGCCCAGGGGGCCAGCGTCCACACCGGACAGGGGTCACCCACAGGTCACGACCCGGTGCCTGCAAGGATGGCACAGCCGCACACTTGGCACCAGGGCGAGTGCTGGGAGATCAACCCCAGGCATCAGAGGGGCCTCGTGGTGTGAATCCAGGCTCTAAATCCTTGTGCCAAGGTCTGCAGGACGGAGGCCGAGGGGGCCAAGAGCAACGGTGAGGGCTGCACCCGGCTGACCTCTGCTCGCTACGAGGACTACGTCCCTCGGTGCCTGGGCCGGGCCCTCCCTCCCCAGCTCTCTGGGGGGCTGGCCAGGGCCCCGCGCACCTGTTTTCTTGTCCTTGGCTCTGTACACCACACCGTAGGTGCCCTCCTCGATCCTGTTCAGGCATTGGAACTCCTCCACGCTCCGGCAGCCCTGGGGGAGGCGCCGGGGTGAGCGGGGCAGCCTCCCACACACACCTGCCTCACTCAGAGCTGCACGGCGACCCTGCCCCCCACGCCCAACCTCGGGGGAGCACAGGGCATGCGTGTGCCCTGCTCCCCAGCCCCACACCACAGCCCCTTCTGTGAGGACATCCAGCACAGGACGCCATTCCCAGGCTTCTCTGAGCACAGGCACAGCTCCCTCTGAGCGGGGCAGCAGGCTGAGGTCAGGGGTCCTCAGAGCCCCCCCACCCTTTAGGACACGGCCCTATCTAACCCGGCAAGGTCCTCACCACCACCACCTGTGCAGCCCCCGACATGGTGGGTGCCCACCTAGCCCACGCGCCTGGCAGGGGGCAGCGTGACGGCTCCCAGGCCGCTCTCGCCGTGACCTCAGCCACAGACCCAGGACACGGCCACGCCTGGCCAGCCTGATCTCCGGGGCACAGGAGGGCCCAGCAGTGTTTGGGTGGCGCCCCCGCCAGGGCCGGGTGCTGAGGCCTGACCTGCAGGGCGGGCAGGTACTTGGGCAGCTCCTGCTTGAGCTCCAGCGGCGACAGGGCTGGGGAGTCGGGCACACAGTCTCCTTCAGTCAGGGCGCTGCTCCGCGGGGTCCCCTCGCCTGCCTCGTCCTCCCCTTCTTCACTTTCCCCCGAATCTCGGTCAAATCGTGACTCTGGAACTTTCAAAATTAAACCGTGTGATGGCACCGGTTGCAAGCAAATGCCCCCTCCCGTTGAGGGGCGGCAGGGCCGAGGCAGGGCGGCCGCGTGCTGGCCAGGACACTGCCGCCCCAACTGCTCCGGGGTCTGTGGTCCCGGCGGGCTCAGCCGAGACAGAGCCACCGCCTGGATGCTGATCCCCGAGGATGCAGGGGGGCCGGGGGGGAGGGGCACGGCCAGAATCCTGTCCCCCAGCCCAGGACAGAGCCTCGGTGCCTGCAGAGCTCACACCACACCTCCCCAGCGACGGACTGGGAGCTGCTGCAAGGGCTGGACTCGGGGTAGCATCTCCCCCTCACCCAGCAGCCACTGTGGGTGCTCAGAGGGTGCTCCGTGCTAAGAGACGGTGGCCCACAGGGTGGTCCTCGGACTAGCTCCTAGGGACTGTCTGCACTGACAGGGAGCTGCACACGCCACCACCCCCGGGACGGGCGAGGCCGGCGGAGCCCGAGGGCAGCTGCTCACCAACCAAGATGCGGCTCTCGTTCTCTCGCTCGTCGTCATCACTCATTTCGTCGTCACTCACTTCTTCTGCAAAACAGAGCAGGCGTCCGCTCAGGGCCCGGCGGGGCGGAACCTGGGCCGGCACAGAGTAGGCGTCCGCCCAGGGCCTCGCAGGGCACATCGAGGCTGTGTCGGGGCGAGCACGAGTCCAGCTCCAGAACATTCCAGGGTCTCACAGGGTCCCAGCAGCTGCAGCTCGCAACGGCCCAAGTCAGACTCAGGCTCTCCGCGGCCCCTCCCACGCCACGCCTCGCCCGGGGCGGCTGCCGTGCTCACCAGCAGACTGCTCTGACGCCTCCTCGGAGTTGCTCCCCGTGTCCTCCTCCTCCTCCTCCTCCTCCTCTTCCTCCTCCTCCTCCTCCGACTCCTCACTGGTGCTCCCTTCCTCCTCCTCTTCCTCCTCCTCCTCCTCCTCTTCCTCCTCGGAGCCTGACCCTGACTCTGCTGCATGAAAGAGCAGGGTAGCTGGAGACGCCGGGCCTGCCCGGGCCTCCCCGGGCGGCGCAGCGGGGCCAGGCCGGCGCGTACCTGACGAGGACTCGGCCGAGCTGGTCTTCCTCTCGCTGTCACTCACGTCCTGCAGGTCGGACAGCAGGTCTCTCTCTTCCACCTTTTCTTCTTTCACTGACGAAGGAAACCACCAAGGTGAGCTTGGGGAGCGTTTCTCCGCAGGCAGACAGTGCCGCTTCGGCGGCAGCAGGCACCTCCCACACAGCCGGCACGAGCGAGTTCTGCGAGGCCGGCGGTGAACACAAGCCCGGACACGAGCAAACCAGCGAGCTGGGCTGTCAGGGTTTGTTCACCCCTTCATTTGAAAGTCAGAGCAACAGAGCGCACTGCCTTCCATGCACTGGCTCACTCCCCAGATGACCACGGCAGCCAGGGCTGGGCCAGGCTGAAGCCAGGAGCCAGGAGCTCCATCCTGGTCTCCTGCTGGGTGGCAGGACCCAAGCACTTGGGCCATCCTCCATCGCCTTCCCGGGCGCATTAGCAGAGATCTGGATTGGAAGCAGAGTGGCAAGGACCCCAGCCAGCACTCTGATGTGGGATGCTGGGGTCACCGGTGGCGACTGAACCTGCTGTGCAACGACTCCCTGCCCCAAACCCTAACAACTTTGAAGCAAGATTTATGCTCAAAAACGGCCCAGGGTGTGCGTGGGGTACAGGGTAAGCACCTACTGGGATGGCCATATCCTACACCCTGTGTCAGAGTGCCGGTTCTGAGTACCGCCTCCTCCTCCGACCGAGCTTCCCACTCGTGTGCCTGAGAGGCTGAAGGCCCGGCCCAGCGCCGGCTGTTGTGCGCATCTGGGGCGTGAACCAGCACACCTGCTACTCCGCTTTCAAATATGCAGACAACGGAATAGTTACAAACAACAAAGATTCCCCAGGAAAAGACCCGGCCCCACCTTACCTGGCTTCCGGCCGTCTCCCAGCTCCACGCGTTCCCGTGGTGGCCGCGGTGGACTGCGGCTCCAGTGGCTGGCCTTGCCCCTGTCGCTGTAGTCCTCGCGCATGGTGCGGTGGTGTGCAGACACTGGCTCGGGGACGGGGGGAGACGGCACTGGCAACGCTACCCCCCACGGCCCCGCCCTCACATGCCCCAGGCACCACGCACAGCTCACGCAGAAAGCTCATGACATCAGGGTCACAGGCCAAGAAGCCTGGGCTCAAAAATCCTCACCCTGGAGGCCCTGGGTGGACCCTGATCCTCCCCAAAGATGAGGCTCTGGGGAGATGGCGGAGCAGGAAGCACCAGGGATCTGTCCCCCCAGACTCAGTCTGACGGCACCCTGCTGTCACTGTCTCCTGTGGCAGGTGGAGCTGCCGGGCAGACGGAGGCCGCTCCGGCCACATCAGCCCTGCAGAGCAGCCGCTGGCCACCTCCGCCTGCCGGCAGCTGCTCGCTGGTTCCTGAAGCCCATGGCGCTCCCCTTGAACGCAGGGTGGGCACAAAGCGCCCCACCCTCCAGACTCCAGGGACTAGCACTCGGATCACAACCTCAGACACCCCTCCAGCTGCAGCCAGGGAGCAGATGCCAGCCCCCAGCACCCCTTCGTTTCTGTCTTCGGGAACAAGAACCCTGAACACCAAATGCGTGTACGGGAGAAACTGAAAAGTCACCGCAGGCACAGGAGAAGGTACAGGCGTGCCAGGACCTGGGAGGACCCTACTGAACTGACTGAATTACCCAAGCACAGCGCAGGCCCCAGGCAGACCACCAGCACCAGCCCAAGACAAGAACCAGAATCAGCAAACCCTGTGCAGGCGGAGAACCTACTTTGACAGTGACCTTGTACCACAAACAAATGTTCAGTTTCAACAACAAGACACACACACAAACACAGATCCCACTCACAGGAGACACAAGGAAACCGAGACGGCCTGGAGAAGGACTGCAGGCCAATCCAGACACAGGGAGACTGAGCACAGCTGTCCTGAAGATGCTCAGAGCCTGCTGGAGGCGCACAAGCGTGCGCGGGCTGACACGCGCGTATGTGACCTGTGCCTCCTGCAGACCGTTAACGGAGGCAGCATATTATCCTGACACCGAATTAAAAAGCCCAAAGGACCAAGGAACGATGAGACGTCGGACCACTGATGCTGAACAAGAGGAAACACAGCACAGAAGGAACCTAACGGGAATCCAGGGGAACTGCGTAACAGAAACGAACACTGCCAGGGAGTCCAGGCCACTGGCGCGCGAGAATGGTCAGCACAGCTGCCGATCACTGAGTCCGAGGAACCTGAGAGACGGTCAGCCGGGGCGGCACTGTCCGCCGTGGTTACGCCGCCACTGCAACACCGGGACCCCCAGGTACTGGTTTGAATCCCAGCTGCTTCATTTCAACCCAGCTCCCCGCTAACGCCGGGAAAGCAACGGAAGATGGTGGCCCAAGTGCTCAGGCCCCTGCACCCACGTGGGAGACAGGGATGGAGTGCCAGCCTCCTGGTGAGCCCTGCCCCGTCTAGTCCCATCTGTCTGTCTCATCCATCTCTCCCTCTCTTACTCTGCCTTTCTAATCAAGCAATCGTAATAATCCCAATCATACTCATAATAAAAAGGCAACACGATCAGAGAAAAGGGAGCAGAGCCCAGGAGACCGGGGAGCCCAGCAGCGGGTGCAGCGCACACCGAGCCAGGAGGGGCACGGCCAGGGCGCGGCACAGAGGACTCGGCTCCCAGACGCGTCCCTGCTCAGAGCGCCAGCTTCAAGCCAGCGTCGGGGGAGACACACCCTTCACCGGACACACTCAAGTGCTTAAAACTGCCTAAGAATCGAAATCTTTGCTTTGTTAGCCAAAATGCCCTTGCAAAGCGATAAATCCCCAGAGAAAGAGGCAAGGGAGCTTGTAGGGTGGTGAAGGAGACCAGACACGAGATAGAGACTCGGCGCCTGCATGGCTGGCACCACTGCGGCAACGGTGTGCACCTGCCCCTCGCTCTCTGCACAGCAGGCCAGGGCTTTGTGAAAGTTACTAGTTACGCTGACGCACACACACAAACGTAACTCAAACCAATCTAAGTCCTGCATCAACTGGGTCACTCCCCTGCTGGCTGTGGCTGGGCCAGGCTGGAGCCAAGAGCCAGGAGCTTCTCCAGGTCTCCAGCGTGGATGCAGCGCCCAAGCACTTAGGCCGTCCTCCGCTGCCTCCCAGGGGCATTAGCAGGGAGCTGCATTGGAAGAGGAGCAGCTGGGACTCCAACCAGCACTGAAGGAGGTGGCTTAACCACCGTGCCACAGCACCAGCCCCGATAAAGGCGCTTCTTAAAAAGTGGAACCAGCCGGCGCCATGGCTTAACAGGCTAATCCTCCGCCTTGCGGTGCCAGCACACCGGGTTCTAGTCCCGGTTGGGGTGCCGGATTCTATCCCGGTTGCCCCTCTTCCAGGCCAGCTCTCTGCTGTGGTCCGGGAAGGCAGTGGAGGATGGCCCAAGTCCTTGGGCCCTGCACCTGCATGGGAGACCAGGAGAAGCATCTGGCTCCTGGCTTCGGATCAGCGAGATGCGCCGGCTGCAGCGGCCATTGAAGGGTGAACCAATGGCAAAAAGGAAGATCTTTCTCTCTGTCTCTCTCTCTCTCACTATCCACTCTGCCTGTCAACAAAAAAGAAAAAGAAAAAAAAAAAAGTGGAACCAATATAAATTTAAGTTCCTGTTACACCTTTCCGATGTTAAACGCAGTCTCCGTGCACTCAGAGAAAACAGACGTGAACTATACAGGAAATGGAAGCAGGAATCAGCGCAGCTCACCAAACAGAAAGGAGACCATGATGTAGCAACACGGGGACGGGAATCAGACGGCGTAACCTAAGAGAAGCAAGGGGCTCCCCGCCCGGCTGGACGGTAGGAAGGGGACTCTGATACGGGGGCGCTGCTCAGAGAAAGGAACCAGACACAAACAGGTGAGTCAGCAGGACCCCACGCGCAGGAGGAAACCAGGGGGTCAGGGTCAGGAGCTCGAGTGGGTGATGGCAGCCTCGCCTGGGGCCAGGGCCAGGCAGCTGCAGCTTGGGAAGACCAAGCACTGCAGGCAGAGGGCGGTGACGCCTGCACAACCACGCACTGGCCCGTGCACTCACACTGTGTTATATTTTACCACGAGTTTTCAAAACTGGGAAAAAGGGGCCAGGCATCCCATAAAGCAGTGTCTGGGTTCAGGCCCTGCCCCTGGCCCACCTTCCTGCTGATGGAAGCTTCACATCTGGTGATGGCTCATGCCATGGGGTCCAACCAACCACTCACACGTAACCCTGAACTGGGTTTAGACTCTGGGTGTTGGCCCGGCCCAGCCCTGCTGTGAAATCTGATGAGTGAACCAGCCATGGGAACGTTCTGTCCCTGCCTTTCAAATACATTTAAGAACTATTAAACTCACAAAAAGAGGATACAGCACAGGAGCTAAGAGCAGGGCTCCGGCAAGTCTACCCACACTGGGCAGCAGAGCGGCCCAGGAGCAGGAGCCGCCCCGGCCCCAGCACACCTTCCCTGTGGGCCTGACCCTGACTGCTCAGGGAGTGCCCACAGCCAGGACCCGCCCGGTCCCTAGGGCTCCTGACCCCTGACTGCTCAGGGAGCGCCCACAGTCCACGCTCGCCTGGCCCAGCGCACCTGACCTCGGACAACTCAGGCAGCGCCACAGCCCACCCCGCCCCGTCCCCAGGGCACCTGACCCTGGACAACTCAGGCAGCACCACAGCCCGCCCGCCCCGGCCCGGCCCCAGCCCCAGCACACCTTCCCTGCGGGCCTGACCCTGACTGCTCAGGGAGTGCCCACAGCCTGGACCCGCCTGGTCCCCAGGGCCCCTGACCCCTGACTGCTCAGGGAGTGCCCACAGCCAGGACCCGCCCGGTCCCTAGGGCACCTGACCCCTGATGGCTCAGGGAGCGCCCACAGTCCACGCTCGCCCGGCCCAGCGCACCTGACCTCGGACAACTCAGGCAGCACCACAGCCCACCCCGCCCCGTCCCCAGGGCACCTGACCCTGGACAACTCAGGCAGCACCACAGCCCACCCCGCCCCGTCCCCAGGGCACCTGACCCTGGACAACTCAGGCAGCACCACAGCCCGCCTGCCCCAGCCCGGCCCCAGCGCACCTTCCCTGCGGGCCTGACCCTGGACAACTCAGGGAGCGCCACAGCCCGCCCGCCCCGGCCCGGCCCGGCCCCAGCGCACCTTCCCTGCGGGCCTGACCCTGACTGCTCAGGGAGCGCCCACAGCCTGGACCCGCCTGGTCCCCAGGGCCCCTGACCCCTGACTGCTCAGGGAGTGCCCACAGCCTGGACCCGCCCGGTCCCCAGGGCACCTGACCCCTGATGGCTCAGGGAGCGCCACAGCCCGCCCGCCCCGGCCCGGCCCGGCCCCAGCGCACCTTCCCTGCGGGCCTCCCGCTCCTTGCGCCGCTCGCCCGCCCGCCGCTCCCGCTCCTTCTGCTCTCGCTGCTCCTTCTGCTGCTCCCGCAGCTTGCGCTCTCTCTCCCGCTTCCTTTCCAGCTGCTCAAGGCGATCCCTGCAAGAGCCACAGCCCAGCTTTTCCCCAAGGAAAGGTTTTCTTTAGTCCCTCCCTAGTGGCCTCTGCTCAGCTTACGAACTGGCCTTGTAAGTGGTCCAACCACGAACGGCTTTTCAGAAGCCGATGACACACACGCTCATCCTCCAGGATCTGTCCCTACGGAGCCACAGCAGAATGAACCAAGTCGGCACGGCGAGCAGGTGCCTGGTAGCAGCCCCAAGTCCCGAGAGGGATCTACACGGGCTCCGGGAGAGCAGGGAATTCCGCAGGGAAAGGCAAGCAGGGGCCCGGACTCAGGCCGAGGTCCTGGATCTGACCCCTTCCCAAGGGGCTGCCTGGGTCATTTGCCACCACAGTGTGGAGACGGCACAGCCTCAGCTGTGTGCCCACAGGAGGCGGACAGAGCCTGAGACTGACAAGGGAGCCCCCGGAAATGCGGCAAACACGAGGGACGGGAACAGAGCAGCCGCCACGGGCCGCGCCGGCAGCAGAGAGCCCAGCCCACTCTTGAGGCCCCTTTTCCGGGACTTTCAGTTGTTTCCTAAGGGGCGGCTCTGGGATTGCCCTGCATGTCTTAGCTATCAGTACTCCAGTTCTATTAAATACAGCTCGGCTGCTGTCACGCAGCTCCGCTCCCACGGCCTCTGTGCAACCTGTCGGCCACACCCACTGCCGTAAGGACACCTCACCCATCTGCACGCCTCCGAGAGGGGACGTGACGCAAGTGCACCAAGCTGGCCAGCTCTGCCGGGACCTCCGCCGCGCCCCTCCGGCTGCTGCAGACGAAATCGTCTCTGTTCTCTGGGGTCTCTTCGTTCCCTCTTCACTGGGGGTGGGGTGGGGGTAGGGGTGTGTGTCAGTGCACCCCCTGGGGATGGCTCATTTCTGTCCTGCGCCTTCCTCAATGCTCTAGTGTGTCTACCACGTTCACTACGCGACTTCACAGTCAACCTACTTATTTATTTATTTATTTGAAAGGCAGAGTTACAGAGAGGAGGAGGAGGGAGGGGGGAGAGGGAGAGACACAGAGACAGAGAAAGGGGGAAATCGAGATCCTCCACTCTGGTTCACTCCCCAGTGGCCACAATGGCTAGCACTGGGCCAGGCTGAAGCCAGGAGCCAGGACGCCATCCGGGTCTCCCACACGGGTGCAGGGCCCAAGCACTTGGCCCATCCTCCACTGCTTTCCCAGCACATTAGCAGGAGCTGGACTGCAAGCGGAGCAGCCGGGACTCAAACCGGCAGCCACGTGGGGGTGATGGTGTCACAGGCAGTTATCCTTCCGCACCCGCGGCAACACAGCGCCAGCCTACACCGTTTACTCTTCATTTACCTACTTGTGAGAAAGACGGAACTTCTACCCAGTTGTTCACTCTCCAAATTCCTCAACAGCCAGGGTGGGCCTGGCTAAAGCCAGGCACCAGGAGTGCCATCCGGGTCTCCCAGGTGAGCACTGGCAGGATAACGACTCCACCCACCTGGATTCCGGCTTTCCCCGGTTGGTGCTCTGTGTGTGGTGGCCTGCCTGGCCTCAATCTATGAAACTCAACTCCCTAACGAGCACAGCCATGTCTTTTCTCACGGGTTTACTTCTGCTTATTTTTTTAAAGATTTATTTATGTATTCGGAAGTCAGAGTTACACAGAAACAGGAGAAGCAGAGAGAGAGAGAGAGAGAGAGAGAGAGAGTCTTCCATCCGCTGGTTCATTCCCCAACTGGCCGCAATGAAGCCAGGAGCCAGGAGATCCTTCCGGGTCTCCAATGCGGGTGCAGAGTCCAAGGACTTGGGCCATCTTCTACTGCCTTCCCAGGCCATAGCAGAGAGCTGGATCCGAAGTGGAGCAGCTGGGTCTTGATCCGGTACCCATATGGGATGCCGGCACTGCAGGCCAGGGCGTTAACCCGCTGCGCCCCAGCACAGGCCCCTGCTTCTGTTTTCCAGTGCTGCCTCCTAGGGGCCGGAGTGCTGTCTGCACAGCTGAGCCGTCAGCCAATGCTGGAAAGAACCTGTGCCCCAACCCTGAGCCTGGCAGCGTCACCGGCCACGCTGTGCCTGGACAGGGCGCCCCACAGTGGCCCAGCTCTGTGGACTCCTGTGGCAGCTCTGCTGAGTCCTCTCACGTGGGTGCGTCCGAGGACTGGCCAGTGTGCAGCCTGAGCTCTTCCCAGTGTGCTGTGTACCCTTGGCCCGCACACACTTGTCCCAGGGCCAGTGCCGGGACACACACAGCAGATTAAGCCATCGCCTACAATACTGGCAGCCCATAAGGGCACCGCTTCAAGTCCCGGCTGCTCTGCTTCCAATCCAGCTCCCTGCTACTGCGCCTGGGAAGGCAGTGGAAGATGGCCCAAGGGCTTAGGCCCCGGCACCAATGTTGGAGACCCAGATGATGGAAGTTCTTGCCTCCTGGCTTCCGCCTAGCAGAGCCCTGGTCACTGTGGCCATTTGGGGAATGAGCCAGTGGACGGAAGATTGCGTTGTCCCTCCCCTTCTCTTAACTCTGCATTCCAAATAAAAAAGTCTCGAAAGAAACAACAAAAGTCACACTTGTCCCCAATGCAGCCTCATGTCAGGGCCCCCGCCTTCTGCGCTCACGGCCTCTGTCACTTCCCCGGTGAGGGCTGTGGGGGAGGAGTCTCCCCTCTCCACCCTCCGGGATCCCCTCAGAGGCCGTGGGGGAAGCTGCCGCTGTGACACCAGCACCCCCTATCAGAGCACTGGGCTGCTTCTGATCCGGCTGCCAAGGCTCCTGGGAAGGCAGCGGAGAATGGCCCAAGTGCTTGGCCCCAGTCACCCATGTGAGAGACAAGGATGGAGGTCCAGGTTCCTGGCTGTGGCCTGGCCCAGCCACGGACATTTGGGAGTAAACCCGAGAACAGATCTGTCTTTCCCTCTCTGTGTCTCTGACAGAAAAAAGAGAAAGGGCAGCGAAGAGGCTACAGCTGCACCTGGCCTGGCCGAATCTCTGCTCACCAGGCTGGAGGCAGAGGTGACAAAGCAGCAGAGCCCAGGCCAGGGGCCCTGTGACGCCCCACGGCTCGCCAGTGTCTCTATCGCGCACGCCTCTCAGACCGTCCTGTTCACGAGCTCTACCGGCTTTACAGCTGCATCGCAGCAGCAACCACAGTCTGCCCAACGCACTCCTTGTGCTGAAGCCCAAGCTCAATCTGCCCTCGGCGCCTTCTGCCCCGGGCCTCCGCCACTGGACCAGGCCCGCTCTGTGACACACACGGCTGGGCCCGCAGGACGCGGCCTCTGGAAGCCTGCTCACCCTCAGTGTTCTCAAGCCTTCCCTGCAGCCGTCAGCATCTGCCAGGCTCCTCCCTTCACGTGTGCTCAGTGCTGGCAGCGGGGCAGTCAGCACCTGTGGTGCCCATGGCAGAGTCCCCTCCCCCTGCATGAGCACAGCTCCCAGCCTCCCCTGGGCATGACCTCCACACCCAGAGCTGCCCTGGAACTCATCAGGACACGCCCGTGGTCCTTTGTACCGGGTGACAGAGAAACAATCTTGGCTAAAGAGATGCCCTTGGGGCCGCTGCTGTGGCACAAGTTAATCCTCTGCCTGTGGTGCCAGCATCCCATATGGACGCCAGTTCTAGTCCTGGCTGCTCCACTTCCGATCCAGCTCTCTGCTATGGCCTGGGAAAGCAGTGGAAAATGGCCCAAGCACTTGGGCCCCTGCACCACACGGGAGACCCAACAGTAGCTCCTGGCTCCTGATTGGCTCAGCCATCTGGGGAGTGAACCAGCAGATGGAAGATCTCTGTCTCTACCTCTCAAAAAAAAAAAATAAATAAAAATAAAAATTAAAAAAAAGGAAGCCCTCTCCTGGACTTGGAGCTAACAGAGGCCCCCGGGACGAGAACGCCCTCCTCACCCTCACCGCCCCGGCGCACACGGACCTCACCTCTCCCTCCTGGAATGCTCTCTCGCCATCTCCCGCCTCTTCTGCCGCTCCCACTCGCGGCGAGCTTTGTCCTGCTCCTCCCGATGCCGCTTCCTGCGCTCGTGCTCTCGCTCCTTCTCCTTCACCCTGGCGTGCTTCCCTGGTGACGAGTAAGAAGCATCAGGCGAAGAACCCAGCTTCCAAATCACACCCCAGCGCTCACAGCTGAAGGGATTTAATGAATGACTCGAAGAACCAGTCATGGCTTGGCGCTCAATCCTCAAGACGCACACAGCTGGCTGCCAGCTAGGGTGGGGAGTAAGACCTGTGGGGCTGAGCTCAGCAGAGCTGTGACTCACGTCTGAGCCTCCCACTGTCTGTCCAGAACAAACGAGTCAGAGACAGCAGCGTCACGAGGGGCGCAGCACAGCTCTGCTCTCTGGCGGGGTGTTCTCCCCTGACGGGATTTCACGTGTAAAGGAGCCACCTCGACCACACACTGGGGAGGAACGGGAGGAAGGAGAGCAGCCTGCAGGGCACAGGGCGTTCCTGCGGAGGGTAAACCTAACCGCGCTCCGGAGCAGGCAGCGGCTGGCAGAGAACAGGAGCCACGCGCGGATGCGTCACCGAAGAAAACAAACGCTCCGCACCCCCTTCGGCTGAGTGGCTGCGATGCCTGCGTTTCTCTTTTCTCTTCTCGTCTTTCCTGTGATGAGCCTTTTCTTTCCGAGACATCTGCTGGGGGGGTTTGATGGCCAAGGAATCGTCTTCTTCTCCTCTGTAACCAGACAGAGCAGACATCGCGCCTGGAAACCCCTGGGGAGCACCACGGCCTGCGGGCTCCGTCTGGGCCCAGGGCACGCGGACTCGGACAGGAGCACAGCCGCACCCAGACATCTCTGCCACAGGAAGGCCAATTCTGAACCCCGCGCCCGCCTCGGGCTCCGAAAGCCTAAGCGATGAACTGAACAGACGCGCCTCTCGGGGACGCGCCGGGAGTGGCCTCTGGCCCCGGGGCTCAGACGCCAGCGGCCCACATCAGAGCGCCTGGGCTTGAGTTCCAGCTCCACCTCCAATTCCGGCCTCTTGCTAACGTGCACCTGGAAGGCAGGAGGTGAGGGTTCAAGTTATCTGGGCCACGGACACCCACGTGGGAGACCCTGCTAGACTTGCAGGGCTCCTGGCTTAGGCCTGCCTCCGTTATTTACTTGCAGGCAGTGAGAGACAGAGATCTGGCGTCCACCAGTTCACTCCTCACATGCCTGCCAACGGGCGAGACTGCGCCAGGCTGAAGCCAAGAACCCTAAAAGCCAACGCGGGTCTCCACAGGAGGCGGCAGGGACCCAAGTTCTTGAGCTGTCACGGCTGCTTCCCAGGGCCTCACAGGAAGGTGAACTCAGGAGCTGGAGCCAGGAATCAAACCCAGGTTCGTCAACGTGGGCCTGACCGCCTCCAACACTAGGCTGGACGCCCACTGCTTAGAGTTATCTGAGCAACCACTGAGATACACGCAGGCTTACTGGGATGTATTCTAGAAGCACTCTCACTTGACCGATCACATGAGGAACACGCAGGAGTGCAACAGCCAGGACTTGCGCCAGCACCCACGTGGGATGCCGGCCTCGTAGGTGGCAGCTTACCCTGCCACAGCACCACGCCCGTCCCGTGCTCCACCATTCGTCAGTGGGGTTGGTGACAACCGACACCACACAAGAGCCTCAAGTGCGAGGCCAGGCTGGCGTCGCACAGGACCCCTCACCTGTCTTCCATGGAGTCCTCTCTCCTGTACGGCGAGTTCCTTATTGTGATCTCCATGCGGTGGTCTCTCAGCTCCCCCTCTTCAAGGGAATCCCGCTTAGAATCCCGGTCATCAGACTAGGAAGCAAAGAGAAAACCAAAACGTTACCTTTAAGGACAACCAGACCCTGCCAACGCTTCACAAACAAACTTCCAGGTACAGTCGGGGTCACGCAGCACAGCAAAACCTTTCATTCTCACCCCAGGACGCTAGACCTCAGCCCTCTGTGCCCGCAGCCCTGGGCGGAGACACTTACACTCCAGCCACAGGGGACAGACTGGCCAGCGCGGCAGGTGCGCATCTGAGCCCAACGTGAGCCTTGGGTCCTGTCCCACAGCGCTCCTCACCCTCTCCTCGGCACCTTCCTCCCCAGAGCTGTGCCAGCGTCTCACCACACCGCCCCCATCTCCAAGTCACCACGCACACCGAGGACCCAGGAAACACTCACGGTAGCGTCCAGGCCCTTCCCACCTCAGAACGCTTGGGACCGGAGGACACACGGAGGGGAGGGAGGGGAGCCGGTCAGCTGCCGCGATGCGGCCGGGGTAACTCCACAGAGCCCCCAGCACGAGCCCGAGTGTCCACCCACCCGCAGCGCGTCCTGAGCCGCGGCGCTTGGTGAATTCCAGCACCGACTCCGGGCTCCCCGGACGTCGGAGCACCGGGGACGCTCCGCGGAGGCGCTGCTCAACGGAAGACGAGCGCACAGGGGCCCAGCTCCCCACGAGGACCCGGCTCACGTTTTTCAAGCGTTTGATCTCGGCTTTCTCCTCCTGCTCCTTCCTCCGCTTCTTCTCCTGGAGGATCTCATCTAGGGTCTTCACTTTCCAAGAGTCCTTTTCATCACCCATTGGAGTCAAATCGCTGGGAGAGAGCAGCGAGCCGAGCACGCTCAGGCCCGCGGCCGGCGCGCGCAGACCCAGCCTTGGGGCGCCCCGGCCCCCGCGGGCGCTGCCCCCGGCCCCGCCAGCGCCTGCGGAGCCGCCAGAAACGCCGCCCGGCGGAGGGAGGCCCCAGCTCCGGGGCTCGCCCGGGCCGGCCGCCGGGGGCCACCCCGAGGCCCGCCGGGACCCCAGCCGCCCGGGACGCCCACCCCCAGCCGCCACTCACCGCTGCTCGGCCGCCGATCCCGAATCGTGAGGAGAAACAGTTCCCGGCTTGCGCCCGGAGTGTCGTCACTTCCGGTTTTGGCGCGCGCTGATGACGCCAGAAGAGCCCCTCCCGCCTCGGGCGCGGGACTCCATGACGTAGAGGCGGGTCCCTCCAGGGTGTGTGTGTGGGGGTCACTTCTTGTGTCGTCGCGCACTGATGACCCACGAGGGCAGGGCCGACTCGGGTAGAAACACGCGGAAGCCGGTGGCGCCCTGGCCCTCGGTGCGGCACTTCCGCTTCCGGCGCAGGCTGGTGACGCACGCAGCGGCGCGGTCGAGGCGGGAACGCCCCTCGGGCCTCCGCTGACTGACTTTCCCGGGGCGCAGGGCCGGGGCCCGCCTCGGCTGCGTCCGCGGCTCTGCGGAGCGGAGCGTCGGAGGCCGCGGCCTGGGCGGCGCGGGGCCCGTCCCCCTCACGGGCGGACGCCCGCCGCCCGGTCAGGATCCAGGCAGGGCGCGGCGGGAGCCCGCGAACAGCTGGTGACCCACCTCCCGCCAGCGCGACGGGAAGGCTGAGCCCAGGGCCGCAGCGCGTGACGCCGCCATCCCGCGTGGGCGCGGGCGCGGGCGCGAATCCGGCTGTGCCAGCGCCGGTCCCGCTCCCTGCTCCTGGGAGAGCAGCGCGAGGTGGCCCAGGTGCTTGGACGCCTGGCCCCCGCGGGAGACCCGGATGGAGCTCCTGACGCCCGGCGTTGGCCGGGCTCTGGGGGTGAACTGGCCAGTGGACGGACACTCCCTCAAAAAAAAAAAAAAAAAAAAGTGGCGCGGCCCTTAGGTCCCACTCCGCACCTGCCGAGGGGGACAAGGCGGACACCCGCCTGTTATTCCCGGGATGGCGGGAGGGGTCCCGGGATCTTCCTGCCTCCCCGGAGAACGCTGACCTCGCGTATCCGCGCTCCCTCTGCTTCGGGAAAACCTCATTTCCCTCTGCTCTCCTCATGCTGGAGAGCGGCGAAGCCAGAAAGCCGGCCTGGGTCACCCGAGCAGCATCGACACACAGGGAGAAGCCGGCTGTGATCATACTTAGCTTTTATTTTACTTTTGTGAAACGAGTCTGACCGTTGCGCCCCGGCTGCTTCATTTAGACGAAAGTAACAGGAGGCATCCAGTTAGCAGGGAGTTATTACCACAGTTGAGTGAGTCACTGACATCACGTGTTTTCTAGAAAGCACTGAATACTGAAATAGGTGACGTATAAAAGTCTAGAAACATGATGCGTTTTTGTTCTCCGCAGTTGTGTTTGGTATAAAGCAAATGGCATTTGGCTCTTGTAGAGAATCAGCGTGTAATTTTCAAGTTTCACAACGCGGGAAAGACCCTGGCTGTGGCCCGGTTCTGGAGCCAGCAGCGCCCCCCAGGCAGGTTCAGTCACAAGTCTGGGAGCAGCTGAGAAACAGTCAAACCAGCCCAGTGAGTTTTCGGCCAATGAGAGCAGAAGACGAGACTTTGCCAGTAGGAATGGTTTTCAACTGCTGGACACCCGAGCAGGACCAGCTTCCGTCAATGTGGTTGTACCGAAGGGCTCTGAAGAAAATTCTAGACAGCCGAGCTGAAGCATGAGCTGACCCATGGGTGCCTGACCTGGAGGGTCCATCCTGGCTCCCCAGATTCAGGAAGGAAGGGAATGTGCTCACGGGTGTGTGTGCCTTTGGGGGAAAGAGTGAAGCCCTTCGTCCAACGCTGGTCAACGGCAAAAGAAAAGTGGATTCTGTCTGCGCCCTGTTCACGCTTTCCAGCGCAGGGAAGCAGTGGAACACTGTGAGGCCTTGGAAAGCATCACGCGGACGGATCTGAGAAGCGGTGTCTAGGTGACAGCCCAGGTGTCACAGCAGGGACAGCCACGGGCTGTGACAGGGACGTGAAAGGCACTACAAAGCAGAGCTCTACTTCACTGATACTCTGTGCAGGTTTTTTTCTTAATTGTTTGATCCCTTTGTTTTTCTCAAGCGAAAGACATTTTGGATTGTGCAGGATTTTCCTCAGTTGTCCAGGCAGGCAGATTACTGGCGACCCGGGGATTACCACCGTCAGAACCGGCTTTTAAGAAGCTTTGTATGCGCTCCGTCAGCGGGTGCGTCTGGAAGCCAGAGCTCTGTACATCTCCGAGCATCGCTATCCGCAAGCAGGTGGCCCGGCCTGGAAGGGCTGTTCACGCTCTCTGCTGGTTTACAAAAGGCACAGACAATGACCACGGACACAGGAGGATTGAAACCCAACATGAGCAATGACACCGGTGCCAATGTCCCCTACACACATCTGTGACATTCCAGTGAAACAGTCTATGAGAGCACTGGACAAAGTTAATGTCAAAAGCATCATGGCTGTAGTCGGGAAACAAATGGCAAGGCCAGGCCTTGCGTTTTGGCTCTTGGTGGAGGGCTGGCCTCCAAATGCCATGACAGCGGTGGCCCAAAGCTGACTTGGATGTGGTGGGCGTGGAGGAGCAGGCGTGTGAACACCAGCAAGCGCAGTTTCTGCAACCGTTGTGCGGCAGGAAAAGTCTCAAAAGCATTTACAGGAAATTGCCTCATTAGCTAATAATGTAGAAAATCTTCATGCTGTTGCTGGTCCACAAAGTCAGACAATTGAAACCAGGCTGGGAGGGAGGGGCAGCTTCCTAATCCCACATGGGACTGGAGCCGGAATTCCCAGCAACCCACAGAAACCAGGCGCCTGCGCCTGGGACGGACTCGGACACAACACATCTTGGCCCTGCCACTGACCCCAGCAGACACGGCCCCTTCTCTGCGCACGTCCCACTGTCAGCAGCAGGCCCGGCAGCTACATCCTCCAGGGCAGGCAGACCACAGCTGGGCCTCACCAATCAGTGCAGCATCTCGTCACACTGGCCACCCTCAGTCAATTTTGCTTTGGGGGAAAGGGGAAGAAACAGCAAACAAAAAGAACCCTGGGGACAGTCACAGAACACATCCTCACAGTGTGGGCGAGCTGGTGCCACCTGGCAGGCGCCTGGCCACTCGGGGCCAGAGCTCGGCCTAGGCTCACGGCCTTGCTCCGACCACCGTGAGGGTACACCTTTCCAAGTAGGGAGGACGTAGTGAGTGGGAATTATTGCTCTTTTGCTTCTGAGATTTTATCTCTGGGAGGGGCTGTTTTCCCAGTGAGATGTCAACTGGAAAACCAGTGTACTGCTGATGGGTGTCAGGGGCTTGGAGAACAGGGAGGGCAAGTGAGACTCGGGGGGACAGTGGGTGCTCAGGCTTCAGATCTGGGCCATGACGGGGCCAGCAATGGGCATGCCCAGTCAAACCCGCCAGGATGCCAGAGAAGTAACGCAGCCAAGTGGTTAAAGCTGCAGCTAACCCGGGGGGGGGGTGCGGAGACTGCTCCCCGGGCTTCCCGAGCCCTGAGGTCCATGAGGAGAGGGAGGGGCTGCTGGGGAGAGCCAGGCGGAGTGGGCTGCCCATGTGGACTGTCGGCAATCTGCTGGGCAGATACCTTCTCATTCGGAAGCACAGCGTCCGTCACCTGTGTGCCATTGACAGCCGGTGCCAATGTTCCCATACGGAACTGTGCAGACCAAAGGTTTTATGGGCGACCCCTGCAGGCCCCCGGGGAACCCCCAGCTGCCAGCCTCTCACAAGCGTCCAGAAAGAAAGAACAGGGAGTCTCCCCTGCCCGAGCCGAACCTGAGAGGTCTGTCCTCAGTCTCGGGCCAGAGCCAGCCCAAGGGAAGCCTGGCCTCTGGTCAAAGGCAGGGCCCCTCAGTCGGCGGGAAGGGGCTCAGAGCAGCAGATATTGCGGGCCCCCGTGTGCTTGGCAGCACCCTCTGGAGGACCTCCCCTGAGGGCCGACACTGCAGGCGGGAATGGGTGATGTCCCCAGGAGCCTGGGTCAGGGGAGAAGCACTGGCACCCGCCCCTGGAGGCAGGAGACCCTGGTCCCGGGCCCTCTCCCTCCACTGTCGGCTCTGTGTCCTCTCGGGTGGAGGACCTCCCCTGAGGGCTGACACTGCAGGCGGGAATGGGTGATGTCCCCAGGAGCCTGGGTCAGGGGAGAAGCACTGGCACCCGCCCCTGGAGGCAGGAGACCCTGGTCCTGGGCCCTCTCCCTCCACTGTCGGCTCTGTGTCCTCTCGGGTGGTGGACAGATCCATGCCCGGGTGGGAGGCACTTGGATTGGTCCCAGCACAGCAGCCTGGTGGGTGATGCTGCAGCCTTCTCCAGAGGAGCCAGCAGCCTCAGGCCTGGGAGGCTGGGATGAAGAAGTCGAGTTCTCCTCATGGGTGCTAAGCAGGTGGCAGCTCGCATTGGCACTGGAACCAGCCTGGCCCTAGCTGGCCTTGGTGGTCACACATGCAGGAATGGGGGCCTGGCCCGTGGCAGCCAGCATGTGTGTTTGGCAGGGAGCCACAGGGGCATCTTGGACCACCTGGCTCTGGCATTAGCTCAGCTTGGCTGATGGTGGACGCTGGGCTCTGCCCGGGAAGCTGACGCCTGGAAATCTTCAACTTGAGTTCCTGACAGATGAATGAAAAACCAAGACGGGAGCAGGCAACAGCCCCTCCACCCCCTTCTTCCTGCGACCCAGCCAGGACCCCTGGATGTGGGCTCAGCCCACACCTGGCTGCGGGAGGGCTGGTGTCAGCGAGGAGCAAGGTGGTGCTGGTAACCTCGTGGCCTTGCTCAGTGGTACTGTCCGGGGTCCGTGGGGACCAGCGGCTCGGTGCTGTCCTCTGGGGCCTGGCTGGCAGCTGCAGCCAGGCTCTGCATGGCCTCCTGCTGGTACTGCCTAGCCTTGTTGTAGAGTAAGACACCGACTGTCACCAAGATGGTGCCGACGGCTGATAGGCTGGTGATGCGGTTGCCAAAAACGATGATGCTCAGCCAGATGGACAGGGCGTGCTTCACGGTGCTGGCAACGCTGCCGCGACACAGGGCGCAAAGTGGGGACAGGACGCTCAGACTCAGGCTCGCGCTGGGCCCCCGGCCGCAGTGCCTGGCCAGGACCATGTGACCGCCGCACGGCTGTGCCTGTGCTGAGGGGGGCTACGGGGGGGAGACCACCGGAGGGTTCCAGAGCTGTAGGGGCCCGCCCGCTCCCTTGTTTTTTGTTGTGAGGGCCTAAGGGCTAAGGGCAGGGCGAAGCACAGCTATCGCCAGGGACGAGAACCACAGACGTCTCTAAACCGCAGAGCGGTCTCGTCTCCTCTGCAGACCTGGACGCCCTGTGTGGGGCGTCCTCGGCTCACCTGAAGGTCACAGGGGAGATCCTGCCCATGAGGGCGTATGCCGTGACGCTCTGCAGGTGGAACAGCACGCCGTCGATCAGCAGCAGCAACACGACGTCCTGGCTGTAGCTGAAGCTCTTCCCGCTCTTCCCGATCACAGGCACGTCCTGGGGCCAGAACAGAGGGACGCTGTGCTGGCCTGGGCGCTCCTTGCACATCACCCACGAGACAGCGAGGGGCACGTCCAGCCACAGGCTGGGCAAGGCCGACAGAGTCATTTGGTCTGCCCCTGCCAAGGCACCCAGAGGCGGGACTCAAAGTGCAATACATCCATAGCGGGCTAATTGCTAAGTTGATAGTCTTGAACGGTTCCCAAATGATGGAGTCACTGGCAGAGGAAGGCTCCCCAGCCCTGCATGAAGTGGACACAGCGTCGCTCCCCTCAACACAGCCTTCCAGGTGGCAAACTGAACTACACCTCTCAAGACTGCCACCAGCACACAGACGGCCAGAACACACAGACACTTGCCATCACTCAGGCCAGGAATGTGCAGATAAAATCACAACAGGAGAGCACCTCACCCCCACAGGACAGTTCTTGTCAAACACAAACAAAGCAAGCGATGGCGAAGACCTGCAGGAGCCGAACACCTGTGCCCGGCTGTGAGATTCGAGCAACTGAAGACCCCCTGCGGGGGCAGCAGCACCACCTCACAGAGGCACTTGCACACCCACGTCCATAGCAGCATTGTTCATAAGAAGCCAAAATGTGGAGGCCGCCCAGACGTCCGCCAAGGGACGGATGGTGAACACAACGTGGGCCATCCACGCCACGGAGTGCCATTCAGCCTGAGAAAGGTGGACAGTTCTGGCACACGCTCCACCCAGAATGGGCCTCAAACACGGCGTGCAAGGGACAGACCCAGGACAGATGCCGTTCCCACTGGCACAGGGCCCCAGGGAGCCAGACTGAGGGAGCCAGCAGCTCGCTGGCATTCAGCTCTGCGAGATGAGGGGCGGCGCTGTGGCCAGCAGTGAGGCCCCTGCTTGCGACCAAGGAGTTCCAGGCTCCTGGCTTTGCCCCGACAGAAGTCCCGGCTGCTGCGGGTGTTTGGGGAGGGAATCAGCAGATGGAAGATCTCTGTTTTTTCTCCCTCGCTCCCTGTCACTATGTCTTTCAAATATATAAAATACATTTTTAAAAAACTAAAAAAATATGGAGAGTGATAGAGATGGATGCGCAATGTGTGGCTGCATTTAATACTGCTCACACTTAAAAGTGGTTCCACTGGGGGCTGGCGTTGTGGCCGAGTAGGTTAAGTCACTGCCTACTGTGCTGACATCCATGCTTTCCAGTTTAAGTCCCGGCCGTTCCACTTCCAATCCAGCTCCCTGCTAATGCGCCTGGAAAGCAGCAGCCGATGGCCCAAGCATCTGGGCCCCTGCACCCACGTGGGAGACCTGGAAGAAGCTCCTGGCTTCAGTCTGGCCCAGCCCTGTCTGTGTGGTCATTTATGGGAGTGAACGAGCGGACAGAGGATCTCTCTCCCTCTAACTATGCTTTTCAAAGAAATAAGAATAAAATGCCTCAAATGGTAAAAAGATTTAAACATGAATAATCTTTCAATGAAACATTGCAATTTCAAAAATGAACCCCAGAAAGAAAAACACTCTCATCTGCAAAAGATCAACAGGTTCCCTGGTCTGTGTACACGAAAGGAAAACCAAAACCAAATCTTCCCGGGGGTCAGGGTGGGCTGCAGGCCCCAGGCCCCAGGCCCAACCTCACAACTGGACAGGACAGCTGCTGCCGTGCAAACAATCCAGCAAAGTAACACAGCACCCAGCCGTCCGCGAGACCGGCATGGTGCCTCCCTTCTGCTCCTGGACTGCTGAGAGAAACAGCTGCCGGGCCCGAGGCAGAAGCTTGAGAGACCCACCATGAGGAAGATCCAGGCCGGGATCAGCAGAGCCACGGCTGCGGCGCTGGTGTAGAACTGCAGCTCCGGGGCCCTGCGGGGACAGGAGATCCTCCACCAGGCCCGTGCCGGGGGGCCACGCTTCAACCCAGGACTTCCCGAGACCTGCTGTCCTCCAGGACAGTGAGGGCCTCGACGGCTACCCAGAGACGAAGAGGCCAGGCGGGCCCGTGGCGCAACAGTGAAGCTGCCCGTGGCATCGTGGCATCGTGGCACGTCCACATCTCACACCAGGCTGGCAGGACCAGTCCTGGACCCAGCACTGGGCTCCACAGCTTCCTGCTGACATGCATGCTGGCAGGCAACAGGTGCCCAAAAACCACGTGGGGACCTGGGTGGAGCTCCTGGCTTCAGTGTGGCTGGGCCCCACCTGCTGCAAACGTCTGGGGAGTGACCCGGCAGACGGCTTCTGTCTTAAGTTACATAAATGAATAAAAGGAAAAGGCAATCACACACCAAGCCAGCAACAGGACAGGAAGAGGTGGCTTCCCCAAATTTTGAAAAAGTCCTTCTATGTCCACCCGAGCCCAAGTGGGGACCGCGTCGGTCTGCAGGAAGAACCTGGTGCCGGTGGAGCTGGGGATCCCACTCACTCAGGATACTTACGAGAACCTGTACTTGTCTCCGCTGAGGAGCTTTTTTGAAAAAACGTTCTGCAAACTACAAGAAAGAACGGGAGAGGTTAAGCATTGAACAAGCTAGAACGGCACGGCAAATGGACATGGCGTCTGCCCCTCACTGACCACAGCGCTGACCTCACTCAGTGGACAGCTCACTCGCTGAGGCCAGGCACTGTGATGAGGTTCTTGCCCGAGGTTGCTCAGCTCTTTGGGATCAAAGGACCCTAAAGTCCCCGCTCTGAGCACTTCACAAAACCAGCAAGAGGGCTTTTTTTTTGGAAAGACTGTTTTATTGGAAAGGTGGGGCGGGGCGGGGGATCTTTCATCTGCTGGTTTATTCCCTAAATGGCCACAATAGGCAGGGCTGGGCCAAGCCCAAGTCAGGAGCCGAGAACTCCATCGGCGTCTCCTACATGGTGCAGGGGCCCAAGCGCTGGGCCGCCTCCCACTGCTTTCCGAGCCCTTGGCAGGGAGCTGCATTGAAAGTGGAGCAGCCGGGACTTGAAGCAGTGCTCACGTGAGCTGCTCCACGCAGCGTCTAGGCAGGAGGTTAGCCACGGTGCCACGGTGCGGGCCTGCAAAGCCCCACATTGAAGAAGAGGTCTGAAGTCAGCAACCACCACGGCCGGCACCCGGGGCTCCCAAGGTGCACGACTGCCACAGAGCTACCTCCCCGAAGACCTTGATAAACACAAACAGGCAGAACTCACCACAGGACACACCGCAGGGAGACAGACAAAGGCCGGTGAGAACGTGAAACAAGCGGCAGGTGCTGTGGCGCAGCGCGCTGAGCCGCGGCTTAGGAGGCCGGGAGCCACACCAGAGTGCTGCTCCGAGGCCCAGCCACTGTGCTTCCAGCCCAGCCTCCTGCTCGCGTGCTTGGGCAGGCACAGGAGGCCTGGCCACCGCCTGGAGACCCAGACGGAGCTCTGGGCCGCTGGCGTCAGCAGGGTCCAGCCCTGGCTGGTGCAGCCATTTGGGGAGTGAACCATCAGACAGAAGATGTCTCTGCGGCACTGTGCCTTTCAAACAAAATAAATCTTTCATCCTCCAATGGCCGCTGCGGCCGGCGCACCGCGCTGATCCGAAGCCAGGAGCCAGGTGCTTCTCCTGGTCTCCCATGGGGTGCAGGGCCCAAGCACTTGGGCCATCCTCCACTGTACTCCCTGGCCACAGCAGAGAGCTGGCCTGGAAGAGGGGCAACCGGGATAGAACCTGGTGTGCCCAGCACCGCAAGGCTGAGGATTAGCCTAGTGAGCCGCGGCGCCGGCCAAACAAAATAAATCTTAAAAACATTGTTTACAAAAGCAGCAGCACGCGCAACAGCATGCAGCCTGCGCGGTACCAGGAGACGCCTGAGGGGGCGCTGCTGCACTGGGCTCCGCGGCAGCTCTGGCCCCTGGCTGCAGCTGAGGCGCCCCCTGGTGGTGCCGAGCTGGAACACGGCCACACCGACACGCACGGGCGGCAGTGTGTTCCAGGGCTCACATGTCTCTGATTAGCGACTTCGCAATGCCACCCCGTGGTCAAATTCCGGCTTGGTTTTTTTTTTATTTTATTTTTTATTTTTTGACAGGCAGAGTGGACAGTGAGAGAGAGACAGAGAGAAAGGTCTTCCTTTGCCGTTGGTTCACCCTCCAATGGCCGCTGCGGCTGGCGCACCGCGCTGATCCGATGGCAGGAGCCAGGTGCTTCTCCTGGTCTCCCGTGCGGGTGCAGGGCCCAAGCACTTGGGCCATCCTCCACTGCACTCCCTGGCCACAGCAGAGAGCTGGCCTGGAAGAGGGGCAACCGGGACAGAATCCGGTGCCCCGACCGGGACTAGAACCCGGTGTGCCGGCGCCGCAAGGTGGAGGATTAGCCTAGTGAGCCGCGGCGCCGGCTTCGGCTTGTTTTTGAGCAACAGCTACGTTGGGGCACTGAGGGTGACCTGGCTTTGGGTTAGGAAGGTGGCTCTGGGCTGGCCTCAGCGCAGACGGAGCAGCGTCTCACAAGCACCCCCACACTCTGTGCCACTCACCAGTCCATGATGTTGGTGGACAATGCAGCCGAAAAGCCCAGGACATTGAAGCTGATCTCGGTGGCTGTGCAGAGCGCCAGCCCTCCCATGACCGGGATGAGGGCGAGGTTGACCAGCAGCCCTGAGGAGAGCGCAACACACGTGAGCCGGTGCAGCGCCCTCGAGCCCCACGGCCGGTAGAGCTCTCAGAACCAGCACCGGCAGCTGCTTGGTGCAGAGGGCAAAGCAGGCAAATGCCAGCTCCTGTCGGCAGGCACGCCTGCCCCCTCCCAGCGCCGGGGACCTCGCGAGGACCGCAGTGATGGGACACGTGCTGGCCCCCACATCCCTCCTCCCCCCACGACGCCCGGGCCTGCAGGTGAAGGGGGTGAGTGTCCGGTGTCCAGGCAGCTGTGAGAAAGAGAACCTGAGGGCCTGGCACGAGGCTGGGGGCTCCACCGCACTGCCCACTGTTAGGATGGGTCTACGGCACAGCGGTTAAGGCGCTGCTTGGGGGGCCTGCGCCCGTAGCAGAGTGCCTGGGCTGAGGCCCGGCTCTGCACCGGACTCTAGCCTCCTGCTGAAGCCCACCCTGGGAGGCAGTAGTGTAACTAAGTACTAGGGCCCCTGCCACCCACGAGGCTCCCAAGATCCTGGCTGCAGCCTAGCATGGCCCTGGGTGTTGCAGGCATTTGGGGAGTAAACCAGTGGGTGAAGATGTCTCTCAATTAAAAAAATCCATTCGGGGAACTGGCACCGTGGCACAGTGGGTTAAGCCATGGCCCCCAGTGCCGGCATCCCATGTGGGCATCGGTTCGAGTCCTGGCTGCTCCATTTCGGATCCAGCTAGGTGCCAATAATGTGCCCGGGAGAGCGGCAGAAAGTGGCTCAAGTGCTTGGGCCCCTGCACACGTGGGAGTCCAGAGGAAGCTCCTGGCTCCCTGTCAGCCCAGCCCAAGTCACTGGGCCACTGTGGGGAGTAATGCGTGGATGAGGTCTCTCGTCTCTCTGCTCCCCTAACTCTGCCTTTCAGACAAACACATCTCGTCTCTCTGCTCCCCTAACTCTGCCTTTCAGACAAACACATCTCGTCTCTCTGCTCCCCTAACTCTGCCTTTCAGACAAACACATCTCGTCTCTCTGCTCCCCTAACTCTGCCTTTCAGACAAACACATCTCGTCTCTCTGCTCCCCTAACTCTGCCTTTCAGACAAACACATCTCGTCTCTCTGCTCCCCTAACTCTGCCTTTCAGACAAACACATCTCGTCTCTCTGCTCCCCTAACTCTGCCTTTCAGACAAACACATCTCGTCTCTCTGCTCCCCTAACTCTGCCTTTCAGACAAACACATCTCGTCTCTCTGCTCCCCTAACTCTGCCTTTCAGACAAACACATCTCGTCTCTCTGCTCCCCTAACTCTGCCTTTCAGACAAACACATCTCGTCTCTCTGCTCCCCTAACTCTGCCTTTCAGACAAACACATCTCGTCTCTCTGCTCCCCTAACTCTGCCTTTCAGACAAACACATCTCGTCTCTCTGCTCCCCTAACTCTGCCTTTCAGACAAACACATCTCGTCTCTCTGCTCCCCTAACTCTGCCTTTCAGACAAACACATCTGTAAAAAACGGAATCCACTCAAGGGGCAGGTGTCTGGCACAGCCTTGGCGCCACCTCCAGCGCCACTCCCGGCCCAGCTTCCGCTTGGGGCTCGCTGGGGGCCCCGGGACTGGCTCCAGCACTAGGGGCGCTGCTGTCCATCTGGGAGACGTGGAGTTCCAGGCGTCCGGCTTTGGCCCGGCTCTGGCTGCTGTAGGAATGTCGGGAGCGAAGCACAAGTGGGAGACCCCTTTGTCTTTCTGCCTCTCAGATAAAAACAAAAATTCCTCAACGCACCAACAGTCACTGACTGTGAATGGAGCTTCTGGAGCGGGCGGGCGCCAGGCCCACTTCGTGCCAGGTGATTTTGGGCCCACACGCAGCTGGCCTTGAGACCCGAGTTAGTGAGGACGTGAGCTCACGGTGTTCGCAGAATGGACCCACCTGAGTCCTCAGGCCAGAGCAGGGCCCTCGCCCCTCTCCAGGCCATCGAGGGTCCCCGGCCCCGACTCCGTGCCTCGCTCACAAGGACCTGAGCTGAGGAAGGGGACTGCTCTGCCGTGGCCCCAGCACGCACGCCGGCCTCCGCCCCGGCTGGCCCTCAGCTCCTGGACACTCACTACAGAATGGGCGTGTGGGAACCTGCGGCCACTTCAACGCCACGGGGATCCTGCTTTAGCTCTGGTGCGGGGCTGGGGCCTGGGCACCACCGACACTGCTGGGTCTCAGCCAAGGCCTCGGGGATGGTGCCGCACACCAGGGCCACCTGCTGGAGTCCCCTGGGCTCTCAAGTCCGGTGCCTCCCGGACAGACTTCTGCGGGGAGATTCCTGACTGTCCCCAGAGAGCTGCTTTGTCAGATGTGTCCACCACAGCCGGAAGCCAAATCAAGACGTTCAGAGTGTCGGAGCGATTCCACTGTGGGGCTGAAGCCGCTGCTGCACGCGCAGGACTTGCTGCCTTGGCGGGGGAGAGGAAGGGCCCTGGCGCTGGCCCAGGGGGCAGCCGGGCTCTCCCGCCTCCCCCCCCTCACCTGTGTACTCGCCCAGAATCATGCGGGACATGATCACGGTGAAGATGGGGGCGGAGCTCTTCACGGTTTCCGCAAATGAAACGGCCACGTTTTTCAGGCTGACCAAACCTAGAACGACGGTTGCAAACCTGCAAATAAGCAGGAAGCACCGTCGGGTTAACGTGCAAGCAAGCCGCAGCTGGGGGCCCCAGAGGGTCAGCTCCGGCAGGCGGCCCCGCCGGCCTCTCCTCTCCGCAGCTCGCCCACTGGGGCTCCGGGGCTTGGGCCCAGAGCTCAGGGTGAGCCTGCGACGTGCCGGCTGGCACCGAGGCCCAGGCTTCACCAGAGGAAGCAGGCACGCCTCCCACAAACCACGGCTAAATTTGCTTCCAGGGCAGCTCCAGAAAGAACTCAACAAAACCAAGTTCATTCGGTGCCTGGAAGCTGGGCGCCCTCCTGAGCCCTCGGAGCCTGTGCCTCCCTCAGAGTGACCGAGAAGCCGCTTCCCGCCCGGCCGCGGCCGCAGACGCCTCACCTCATGAGGCCCACGAAGAGCATGGTGGTGATGAAGTTGGGGGGGTAGGAGAGCCGGGTCTTGTGCTGGTACAAACAGCAGGGGACGAACACCTTGACACAGCCGATGAAGGTCGTGGACAGCATCTGCACCGCGCCTGCAGGGAGACGCAGACGCTGGGTGGAGAGGGTCCCGGCCCACGCCCCCGGCCGCCCCCGCCCCCCAGGACCCGCCCCCGCCCCCCCACGACCCCCGCCCCCAGGGCCGGCCTTACCCAGCATGCTGGGCTCGCCCTCCAGCAGGGACAGGATGTACTTGTTGAGGAAGAGCGTGCAGAAGCTGAGGAAGAACCACAGCGTCAGGTAGAGCAGCGCCCGCGAGTCCCACACGCCCAGGTCCGACTCGATGACGGTGGTCTCGGTGATGGTGATGGTGAGCAGGTTCTCGGCAGGGCTGCCCTCGGCCCTGGCAAACGCCACCTTCTCGCCCCAGCTGAGCAGGGGCTTCCTCTTCTCCGCGCCGCCGGGAGCCGCGTCCTGCGGCGCGGAGGGCTTAGTGGAAGCAGCCATGCCGGCACCGCAGCCGGGACGCGTCTGTCTCAAGGACGGGCAGCACGGCCGGGCGTGAGCACGCAACACGCAGGCGAGGGGGCGGGGGTCCCGGCTGCCACCAACATGGCCTCGGAAAGTGCCTCTCGCCGGCAGAGCACGGACATGGAACCCGAACACTAAGAAAAGAAAACACGACGCTTATTTTGAATATTTAAGGTTTTTAACGGTTTTATTCGCCAATTTAAAATGCCAGGTGGAGCTGAGTCTCACTGCTGGACTTCTGGCGGGGCCGCGGTCCCCCGAGACAGAACCACGGCCAGCCCTGGTCTGCCCATCCGAGGGCGCACACCCAGGGCTCCCAGAGTCTTGGTCACGCCACGATCAACACGCGTGCACACACACCTTTGGCTTGTCCTGCCTCCCGGCAGGGCAGCACCCAGGGCCTCCGCCCCCCCACCAGGGCCCGGGGGCCCGTCTCTGCCCCTGGGTCCTAAGCTGTCACAACGGGCTTTTGCACCCTCAGCCACGGCTCTTGGCACGAGCGAAGGGCCCTGGAGAGAACAGGTGCTCGGGCCCTGCCGGCTCTCCCTGTGCCCTCAACAAGACGTTTCGTGCGTCCGATCCTGTGACGCCCGTGTCAGACGGGCACTTTCTACCCCAACCGTGGAGTCTTTCTAGCACCGATCTTCCACTTCTGGACACTGTAGCTGGTCTCACTTCTAACCACTCTGCTTTTCCTTAATCTTGCTCTTTCCTTCCGCTGTTTTTATTTTTATTTTTTTTTAATTATGTATCTACTTGTTTGAAAGACAGAGTCGGAATGCCTTGTGCTGGTTCATTTCCCAAATGCCAACAACAGCTGGGCTGCGCCAGGCTGACACCAAGCCCCAAACTCCACGTGGGTCCCCCCCAAGGGTGGCAGGGACCCAACCACTTGAGCGTCACTGCCTCCCAGGGTGCACCTTGGGAGCAGCGTGAGCTCAAACCCAGGCACAAGGCCCTGTGCTGCCTGTGTCCCGGCGACAGCTCACCTGCTCACCAAAGACCCACACCCCTGCTTAACTCAGCTCACGTACGTAATCCCAGAGGCCCCTGGGCTGGGCTGACACCAGACGGGCTCGTGGCAGCCACCTGCTTCCCTGGAGGTGAAAACGCAGGAGAGGCCACTGCCAGGGTGGTGAGCCCACGGGGCACCCACGGCCGACCTCGGCTCACTGCTGAGAAGCTGAGCACCCACGGCGGGTGCCTGCCCCCCGCCCCACCGGAGGCCTTGCTTCCCACCCCTTCACAGCCCCACCTTCCCTGATCCAAACCCCTCGCTGCCGTGACCTCTGCGACCTCCCACAGCCACCGGCTCTCCAGGCTGGGCCTGTGTGCACACCCCCCTGTGTCCAAAACCCTCTTCCTGCTCCCATTCCGGCTTCTGCTGACCCTGCAAGGCAGTGGGGACGGCTCGGGTGACCGGGCCTGGGTTCCCAAAACATGGGGTCTGGGCTTGATTTCAGCCTGGTGCAGGCCCAGCTGTTGTCAGCTTTTGGGAAATGAACCTGTGCAGGCCTGGGTTGGGTGCCTGGTGCCTGGCTCCTGGCTTTGGCCTGGCCCTGTCTGTTAGGCATCTGGGGAGTGAGCCACCTCCCTTTGTCAAATAATGGAGTCAAAGAAAGATCCAGAGGACTCAACACAGCAGGGACAGATGGGACGAGGGCTCCCGTCCATGCCTACAGAACCTGCGCCCCAGCTCCCAGCCCAGCTCCCTCTTGCCAGATCAGGCTTCTCCCAACTTTCATCTGGGACGTCCACAGGCCAGGCAGAGCTGCCGGCAGCAGTGGGAGCGCCCACCCCGCCCGCTGTGCTGGCCCCTGCACGGCCAGGGCCGCAGCCTCTCCCCCGCAGGTGTCCACTAAGGAGCAGGCCAGGCCATCCCTGCCCTAAAACCTGCTCACCGGTCTCAGCCAGCACCAGCCCTGCCCTCCACACGGTCCGGTGCTGCTGGGCGCCCGTGCTGGCTCTGGAAACGCCTGGGCACGGACGCTCACGCTTCCGGCTCCGCGACCGCTCAGCTGCCGCCCCGAGCCAAATCCCGGCCGTGGTCAGGCCCACAGCGGGTCCTGCTTCCCCCTTGTGCTCACTGCTCCCACAGGCCACCGCGCCAAGACAGGGGCACGGCCACCCCAGGAGGCAGCGCCTACCCTCCCCGCAGGCGACCTCCGGCGGCACGGAACCCCGGGGACGCAGGCACACGGAGGGCACTGAGCTCCACCCAGTGAGGCCGAGGATGCCGGATGCCGGCCAAGTCGGAGTTACTTTCCGGCCTCTTTGCTACTCAGGGGCAGCCAGGCAGAAAGACACTGGAACCGCCCCGGCAGCACCCACGGTTTGTGCCTGTCACAGGCTGTCCCAGGTCGGGAACACCTGACAGCACCAGCTGGACGCTCTCGTCCAAAGCCACCCTGGGGAAGGGGCGCGCCCACCCAAGTCCGTGCCGAGGCGGCGTCCGGTGCGGCCTTCTCAGGGAGTAAACAAAACCAACCAGGCGCAGCCCCGGCCTCTCCCACCAGGGGAAAGGGCTAACGGAAGCTCCGGGCCGGAGGCAGCGCAGGGCCGACCGAGACGCAGGCCTCGTGTCCCCAGGAGTGTGTGACTCACGGGGCGCAGGGGCTGCAGCCAAGACCGGCGCCTGACGCACCCTGGAGGGAGAGGAGGCCCCTCCCCACGGCAGGGGAGCCGTGAGGCTGAGGACAGCCTCGGTGGCATCAGGTCCACACACCGAGCGCCCCGGTGGAGACGCCAGCTGTCAGCCAGGGTTCCCACTCAGACGATGTCCCAGGAGACTCAGGCTGTGAGAAAGCAGAGGCTCAGGGCAGGCGGGGAGGCCGAGCCACCCTCTGGGTGCCTCTCCCAGCACCTGGGGCTCACAGGCCCCGCCCCTCCGCTGCTTCCGGGGCATTCCAACCCCACCAGCCCTGATGTCTTGACCTGCTGCCGACGGCCCCGTCCTGCCATCCAGGGCCAGCCCAGGTCACTTCATCAGCAGAGCCCCAGGGTGACGAGTACTGAGGCCGTCCCTCACTCAGGAGGCCCCACGGGCTCTGGGACTGCGCGCCAGGCCCTGTGAGGGCAGCACCTCCCAGGCCCGCCAGCTCCCACGTCATCCACCTCGGTGCCCCGCGCCACAGCCAAGCCTTGGTGCTGCTTCAGACAGGATGCAAGGGGGCAGGGGGCCAGCACTTTCTGGAAGACCTGGCTCTGCTCCCTGGGCTGCTAGTGGTGCCCAGGTGCCCTTGTGACGATCTGTGACTGGGCCTGCTAGGGGCACCCGCACACTCGGACCCTGCAGCAGGAGTGGGGGTGAAGGGCGGCAGCCGAGCCCTGGAGGCCAGGGGTCTGGGATGTGGGTCGGGGTCAGGTCGCAGCAAACTGGTGACACAGGAGGGGCGGGGGGAGTGACCCTCTGCTGACCCCCTGAGCCCACCCCTCTCCTCTGTGCAGGGGGCTGAGCACCTGGGAGGGGCTTACGGGCCCTGCTCTGCGGCCTGAGCCAAGCGCTGACGCCTGGGCTTGCAGCCACTGTGCCTGGGGGTGACAACGGGGGCTGCAGGGCCAGCCCCTCCCCGGCTCCTGTCCTGCTCAAGACCCACCCCCACCAACTCCCCTCAGACACCTGCTCTGCGATGCCAGAGCCCACGAGGGACCACGGGGTGTGGGAGGGCCGGCACTGTGGTTCGGCGGGTTAACCTGCCGCCTGCAGGGGCGGGGCGGGAGGGGCCGGCGCTGTGCAGCACGAGCACCCCACACGGGCACAGTCAGTCCCATCTGCTCCCAGTCCACTCAGTTTGCAGAGGACGGTGGCCCGCGGGCCCGGGCCCCTGCACCCGCGTGGGAGGCCCAAGTGGAGTTCCAGGCTCCTGGCCCGGGCCTGACCGGTGCGGCCGCCTGGGGAGTGAGCCAGCAGACGGGAGAGCTCGCTGTCTCTAACTCTGCCTTTTAGATAAATAAATCTTCAAAAAAGACGCGGTGACGCAGGTGGCCATGGCGCCAGTGCCAAGTGACCACTGGCCCCGGGGCGTCCCCAGGGCTGGACCACGAGCTGCCTGCCCTGTCCAGCACTGCTCAGGCAGGCAGGGCAGACACACGTGAGGACCAGGGGCTGCACCATGGCCACGCTGTCGTCACCGCGCACAGAAAGGGCCTGGGAGAGCTGCACACACCAGGTGGACGCTCGCCTCCCAGTGCACACACTGTCCGCCCAATGCGCGCCGAGTAAGGGAGACGGGGCAGAGCTCGGCAGGGCCAGCCCCACCCCCACTGGGAGGAGCCGGGCCCCTGTCCGAACCCGCAGAGCCACGTCTGTGTCTGACGTCTACAAACGCGCAAATGCAGGTGGTCCCTCTCCTTCCACGGGCCCGCCAGTCACACCTGCGCTGCTGCCCTGCACCTGTCGCCACAAACCTTCTCCCTACAAGACGTGGGAAAGGGAGACAAACAGTAGAGCTGGCCACGGGGCGAGCACCGCGGACAGAAACCTGGGGCTGGGGCCTGGACAGAGGACAGAGCCTGCGGCTGGCCCCAGGGCCGAGGACAGAGGACAGAGGCTGCTGCTGGCCCCCAGGGCTGAGGACAGAGGACAGAGCCTGCGGCTGGCCCCAGGGCCGAGGACAGAGGACAGAGGCTGCGGCTGGGCCCCAGGGCCGAGGACAGAGGACAGAGGCTGCGGCTGGGCCCCAGGGCCGAGGACAGAGGACAGAGCCTGCGGCTGGCCCCCAGGGCCGAGGACAGAGGACAGAGGCTGCTGCTGGCCCCAGGGCAGAGGACAGAGGCTGCGGCTGGGCCCCAGGGCCGAGGACAGAGGACAGAGGCTGCGGCTGGGCCCCAGGGCCGAGGACAGAGGACAGAGCCTGGGGCTGGGCCCCAGGGCAGAGGACAGAGGACAGAGGCTGCGGCTGGGCCCCAGGGCCGAGGACAGAGGACAGAGCCTGCGGCTGGCCCCCAGGGCCGAGGACAGAGGACAGAGGCTGCTGCTGGCCCCAGGGCAGAGGACAGAGGCTGCGGCTGGGCCCCAGGGCCGAGGACAGAGGACAGAGGCTGCGGCTGGGCCCCAGGGCCGAGGACAGAGGACAGAGCCTGGGGCTGGGCCCCAGGGCAGAGGACAGAGGACAGAGGCTGCGGCTGGGCCCCAGGGCCGAGGACAGAGCCTGCGGCTGGCCCCAGGGCTGAGGACAGAGGACAGAGCCTGCGGCTGGGCCCCAGGGCCGAGGACAGAGCCTGCGGCTGGCCCCAGGGCTGAGGGCAGAGCACCCACCCACTAGGAAGGTGCAGTCCGCACAGATAGCCCGGAAGGCCCCCAGGAGCTGAGAGCGGGCAGCAGAAACTGAACCTCACTGGAGGGGCTGGTGCCGTGGCGCAGCGGGTTAATCCTCCGCCTGAGGCGCCGGCATCCCATATGGGCACTGGTTCGAGTCCTGGCTGCTCCTTTTCCAATCCAGCTCTCTGCTGTGGCCTGGGAAGGCATTAAAAGATGGCCCAAGCCTTTGGGCCCCGGCGCCCACATGGGAGATTGAGAAGAAGCTCCTGATCTGCACGGCTCCGGGAGTGAACCAGCAGACAGAAGCCGCGGGCGCTCAGAGCTGGGACTCTGCTCGGACTGGAGCCTCTCCCCACAAATGTCCTCTACGGGGAGGGGCGTGGCCTGGAGATGTCCCGCCCCAGACAGAGCAGAGGCGGGGGTGGGGCCGCATGGAGGCTGGCAGCTGCACCTTCTAACAGGTCTGGCATCTCTCACTTGCTGATAAACCAAAAATCCTTAAATCTGTAGGAACAGGAAAACCGGTCTCCAACACGGAGCCCTGGGGCAGGCACTTGCTGCACACCTGCATCGCGTTTCAGTCTCCGGTTCGAGACCCGACTCTGCCTGCGATGCCCGCGTCCTGCAGACGAGCACCCAGGAGGCAGTGGATCATGGCGCGAACGTTGGGCCCCTGCAACCCGGGCAGGAGACCTGGGTGGCGCTCTGGGCCCCAGGCTCTGGGGAGTGAAGCAGCGGAAGGAAGACCTCTCTGCCTTTCAAGTAAACTGACAGAAATTTAAAATCAATGAAAGGGAACACAAGTGCAGGAATCAAACAACACAGTGCACTAAAGCGAGAAGCAAAACGAACTCAACTCGTTAAGCATGGACCCGGAGCAGGGGACAGCATGCACCCGTGGGCCGTGAGGCCGGTGACGTCGTCTGTCCGGCCCTGCCAAGGCAGGACTCGACAGTCGGCCATGAGATGATTGTGTACGGCCCACGAGCGACGCCAAACACCCACCGCGCGCTGTGTCATCGGCTAGGAATTCTGAATTGTGCAAGCAAAGACAAGCAGATAACGGGAACCAGACTTCTTTCTAAGTATTTAGTTTACTTGAAAGGCTGAGAGAGGGCCGGTACTGTGGCTTAACAGGCTAATCCTCCGCCTTGAGGCGCCGGCACACCGGGTTCTAATCCCGGATGGGGCGCCGGATTCTGTCCCGGTTGCCCCTCTTCCAGGCCAGCTCTCTGATGTGGCCCGGGAGTACAGTGGAGGATGGCCCAAGTGCTTGGGCCCTGCACCCGCACGGGAGACCGGGAGAAGCACCTGGCTCCTGGCTTCGGATCAGCACAATGCGCTGGCCGCAGCGGCCATTGGAGGGTGAACCAACGGCAAAAAGGAAGACCTTTCTCTCTGTCTCTCTCTCACTATCCGCTCTGCCTGTCAAAAATAAAAATAAAAAAAAGGCTGAGAGAGAGACAGACAAGAGACCTAACTTCCTTTCACCGATTCAACAGCTGGGGCTGGGCGGCCGAATCCAGGAGCCCAGGACTCCCTCTGGGTCTCCGCGGAGGGCAGGGACCCAAGTCGGCCGAGCCAGCACCTGCCGACTCCCAGGGTGCACATTCGGCCCGCGGCCGAGCCCGAGCCAGGGACTCCGGTGTGGGGTGTGGACGCCCGGCAGCATCTGGCCACGCCCCCATCTGTTACAGAGAGGGGACGTGAACGGCCGAGTGCAGGGAGCGGGTCAGGGCCTGCAGAGACAGCAGTGGGCACGGAGCCACGGGATGCAGTCTGGGGGCCATGGGCACTCATCGTGTCCCCCCTGCCTGCAGGCGTCAGGAAGGACCCAGGCCTGGACGCTGACACCAGAGCCCCGGAGCCCCACGGGCAGGCTGCACTCCCGGGGACTTCGCCTTCTGTCAGTCACGCAGTCCCCGTGCCCGGGCGACACGCGTGCTCCCGTCTCCCCACGCTCCCTGGCCATCGGGACCACGGCTCCCACGGTGCAGTTCTCAAGGCCCCAAACCCGTGCCCTGAGGGGCGGGGCCCGCAGCACTGGTCTGGTCCCTAGACGCCACTCCCCAGTGGGATCGCCTGCACCCCTGGGACACACCGCTGAGACCAGGGCAGAGGCAATGCACTGGGAGAGCGGGGGACACGGCGCCACCCCCAGGGCAGGAGAGCCCCGTCACCAAGCAGGGGCCACGTACGAGGACAGCAAAGGGGAGGAGCCCGGTGAACAGGCAGGGGGCAAAGGTCGGCTCCAGCCCCACCCCGCCCCACCCGCAGTGCTGGGAACTGAGACAGAATCCGGGCCCAGATGACGGAGGAAGACAGGCCTGCCCAGCACCCAGCTCACCGGACGGCACCAGGCTGGGGAAAACAGAGGTGGCCCCGACAGACGGCGCCCTGCACGCGCAGTCCCCTGAGGCCCCCCCACAGGACACCTGCGCCTTCCTGAATCCAGGGCGGTGGAAGCCTGACCGAGCTTTTCAAACCAGGGTAAAACGGACAAAGCTGGGTAAGTTCACGAATTTTTCCAAACAAAAAACGATTTGAGAGCGGGAACGTGCGCACCTGCTGGTTCGGGCTCCACATCCCTACAGCACCGAGGCTGAAGCCGGGCGCCGGGACCTCAGAGTGGGTCTCCACAAGGCTGCCGGGACCTCGGGCACCTCACCCGTCGCTGCCGCCACCCAGGCTCCGCTTGTGCAGGAAGTGGGAGCTCACGGCAGACAGGCGGCGACTCAACACCACTCGCACGGGATGCTGGGGCGACAGCCGGTGACACAGCAGAGTGACAGAGAGAGAGAGACAGAGACAGAGAGAGACACCTTCTACCTCCAGGGTCACTGCCCGGATGCCAGCAACAGCTGGGACTCCACCCAGGTCTCCCACGTGGGAGGCAGGGCCACCAGCAGGACAGCAGACGGGGGCAGGGCAGCCGGGCCTCAGAGGGGCGTGGGCTCTTCCCCGGGCCCCCTGACCTGCTGGACCACAATGCTCTGCCGTTCAAATACACCGGAAAGGAAGTTGTGAAAGCAAGACTGTGTGAAGTAAAGGAGCCGCCGCACCCACGCACCCAGGGCTGAGCTCCGTGGCGCGGTGGCTTCAGTCCCACAGCCTGCCACCTCCCAGGACCGCGTAGAGTCTGGGCTCCTGCCTTTGTCCTGGCCCAGCCCTGGCCGCTGTGGCCACTCAGGCGAGGAAGCGGCAGATGGAAGAACTCTCCCCGGACCGCTCCACACCCAGAACCAGCCGACCCAGGGCAGACGAGGGGCAGAGCGGCGGGGCTGTGCGTGCTGCCCACGGCTGGGCCCCATGTGCACAGTCGTGGTCTCCAGGGGCCAGGAAGTGGAGGGCAGCTCAGCCGGGCACCCTGGGCTTACGGCCGGGCTGTGGTCTCACGCGAGGGCCCAGCGGGGGCTGGGGGCCTGCTGGACAAACCCTGAGGCGGCCTTCACCAACAGGGAGCAGGCGGGAGAGAGCAGCCCTCAGAGGCCCCGCTGCGGCCTGGGGAGTCCTCAGGTAGAGGCCCCGCTCCAGGGAGTGGGTGCCCACTTCACAGCCGGGCCCGGGGGCGCCCGACCGAGGCGGCCTCCCTGGCTGCAGCCAGCTCACTGGAGTCAGAGCACGGCGAGCCGGCTTCTCGCTGTGGCCAGAGCGAGGCAACCGGACAGGCACTGCAGCGCCAGCTGGGGCTGTGGCCTCCCACCCTGGGGGCCCCGTCTGAGCTGCACCCTCTGACCCAGCCCCTGCTGACACACCTGGGCTCACCCACGGGGCCAGGCTGAGGTCCAGGGTCTGCCCCAGCCCAGCCCCAGCTGCTGTGGCACCTGGGGAGCGACCGGCCGGCAGAAGCAGCTCTGTCCCCTGCTTTCCGGTGAGCACTAACGGGAGAGCCCGTCTGATGGCACCAGGACCCCGCAGGGCCGCCACGAACAGACTGCCCGGAGCCCTGCGGAAGGCCCTCGACGGCTGCCCCGGCCGCCAGGCATCCCCAGCAGCTGAATGGCCGAGGGACACACAAGGTGGACGAGGCCGCAGGAACAGGCCCTCCGACTCACCGGCTCTGCCAGGCCAGCTCCCCCAGCCCGGGCCACTGCAGTGGCGCCCAGCGGAGCCGAGTCCAGGGTCAGTGCCGGCAGCCTCACCAGCGTGGGCACGGAACCTGCCCCAGGCTGTGACCAAGCCCTGGCCAGGGCCAGCGCGGGCTCCCCCCACCCCCGGGGCTTTGTGACACCGGGGAGGCGCTGGGAGGGGTCAGGCCCTGCTGCCCCGGGGCGTTCTGGCGTCCGGGGAATGAACCGGTGGCGGGAGAGCGCTCTGCCCTGCACAGAAACACGCATTCATGACCGCGTCCTCCCCGCGGGCAAGCACGTGCGGCCGCCCCAGCCCAGGCCGGGCCCTGCCCAGCACAGCACCCCAGAGGCCCCCGACTCCCGGCCGGGCCCGCCCGCACAGAGGCGTCCACCGCGCGGACAGCGCCCAGGCCCACGCGCGGCCCCGCGGGGGTGTCCACACGGCTCCGTCCGCGGACTCGGCGAGGCCCGCGCAGCGCTCCGGCCCCGCCCCGCCCCGCGCCGGGACCCCGATGCCGGCCCGGGGCGCCCGCGCCGCGGCCCCCACGACTCGCGACGGCACTGACCTGCGAGCCGGCCCGCGTCTCCGTGAGGGTCCCCGCGCGCGGGCCAGAGCCGCTAGGCGGAGGGCGAGCCCCGGCGGCCGAGCCCCCGGCCGCATGCGCGCGGCGAGCGCCCGGGTCCGGGCGGGTCCCTCGGCCTCCCCGAGGCCCGGCCTGGCCCGGCCGGGGCGCCCATGGTCGGGCCGCGGGCCGCGGAGCTGGCGACGGCGCGGGGCGCCAGGGCGGCGGGGTCGGCTCGCGGCGGGAGCGGCGGGCGCCCTCTGCGGCCGGGGGCGGAAGTGACGCACCGGAAGCCGCGGCGACGGCGGCGCGTCCGGGCCAGCGCTGCGGAGCGACAGCGCCCCCCCACGGCCGCCCCGTGGCACGGTCCGGGCTGTTCCATCGTGGCAGGGGCGGGGGAGAACAGAGCTCCCTACACCCACTCCGTGGACGCCCGGACGGTCCATCTGGGCGAAAGCCCCCATGGCCGACCAGTGGCACGCTCCAGACTGTTCCATCAGGGCCGAGAAGGGGGGCACAGAGACAGCGTGGCACTCCGGGCCGTTCCATCGCGACACAGCGGGGGTCAGGCCGTCCTGCAGGGGCACCAACGTCAGCAGCGGCGCAGCTCTGGGCTGAGACGACGGAAGACCCGCCAGAGAGCCCTCAGTGGGTGGAAGACGAAGGCGCGCCCTGCCCGGCCTCCCCAGCACAGGGCCACGCCCCTTGGCGCCTTGACTGGGCCATCGGGGCGCCTGGGCCAGAGGGCGCTGCGCCCTCACTGTGTACGCGGGGTCAGCGCCTCCTCCGGGGGGGGGGGCTGGGGGGGGTGCAGGGCCGGGGGGGGGGGTCCTCCAGAGCCGGCCCCTGGACGAGGCTGGCGTGGGAAGGAGCCCAGGTGGACCCCGCCGGGCTGGCTGCTGACACGGATTCAGCTCAGAAACCTGCGCCCGGCCCAGCGCCTGCCGGGGCAGGGCCTTTGAGGCTGTTGGGATGAGTGGGGGTCTGGGCCGGGGGCTGCTCCCAGCTCTGTGCCCCTCACCGCTGGGTGCCGGCCAGGAGGGAACCCCGGAGTCGCAGGCAGGGGAGCTGCTGCCAGCTCTGGGCAGACAGGCCCAGGGCAGACCTGCTGCGCTCCCCCGCCCTGGGCAGCAGGTGTGGGCACTGGCAGGGGTCGCACCTCCCTCCGAGCGACCTGAGGGGGTCGCTGTGCTCACCGGCAGCGGGAGCTGCTCTGCTCCTGCCGGGGGTGGACGCTGAGAGCCTGGGGCACCGCTGCACCTGCTCCCCTGCACGCCTCTGCGCTGCCCTCCACGTGTGTCCGTGTCCTGCACGCGTGTCTGTGCTCACCTGCACATGTCTGTAGGAGACTGTCGGGAAGCAGCTGGAGCCTGGGGCAGACCCCGCGCCCCAGCCGAGCCCGCAGACCCGCCTGGGCAGGATACCGTGTGCACGTGTGCACATGTAAGCCCTGGCCCTACACAGACCAGCGGGGGCGGGATCCTGTGTGCGTGTGCACGTGCACACACCCATGTAAGCCCCCAGCCCTACTCAGCTTCGCCCAGACCGGCCAGGGCAGAACCCTAGTTCTCGGAACTTTCCGGAGTGGGGGCCGGCGACGTGGGCTCTGCTCCCCTGCTGCCCCCCGACGCCTCCCTTTCCCTGCCCTGCCGGACAGACTCGGCCCACCTGGTCCCGGTGCTGCCCGCCCAATCCTGTTTCCACACTGGAGACGCCCAGGCGCAGCCTGGGTCTCCACGGGGCCAAGTCCTCCGGGCAGCGACCGCCCGGCCGCTGCCACCCCTGCACCTTCCCTGGCCCATCCGACTGCCCCCTCCCCCCCGCCTCCAGCCATGGAATCCCAGTCGCTCCCAGGCAGGACGACGACCAGCTGGGCAGACCCAGGACAGCTGAGTGCCCAGGCCCCGTCCCCTGCGCTCCCAGGTGCGGGTATGGACACCAACAGCCTCTGCTGGGTGTGGCCCCCAGGTGGCGCTCCCGGCTACCCTGTGCTCCCTGTGGCCAAGGCTAGGTCCAGGCCATGTCCTCCGCGGCCTCAGGGAGTCTTCAAGCCTGGCCTGTGCACTTCCTGGGGTCCCGAGGCAAGGTGGCCCCCAGCCGCCCTGTGGGGCCAGAGGGAGCAGTGATCGGTGCCACCGGGCAGAGGTGACCGCTCCTAGAGCACAGGACCCCCCGTCACGCGCCACTCAGGGACGGACAGCGAGGGCCCAGCGGTGGTCACCTTGTTCGCCGGCTGGGACACACACGTGGCACCGAGTGGCTCTGGCTCCCAGGGCCTCTTCCCCAGGGCCAGAGGGCATCTGCTTGGCCTACAGCTGTCCACTGACGTGGACAGGAACTGGGGGAGGGAGAGCAGGCCACCCCAGGGTGCCCCCGTCTGCCTCCCTCCCCCACTTCTGCCAGGCAGGGCCAGGCAGGCTGAGGGCCCTCCCCTGCTGCAGAGCGGAAGCCAGCACACGAGCCAATGGTTTTTTACAAGTGCGTTTATTGAAAGATCTGAAAATAGTAAGAATGCTTCCAGCAATATTAACAAATTTGGGGATGTTAACAACGGGACATTAGGAATTTATTTCAAAGCCCAAAAGCTTTCTGGACCCGTGCGGCACCCTGCTGTCTGGGACAAGCGGCTCAACCGCTCCCTCCTGGACCTGGAGCCACACAGGTGGCGTGGGGTGGACCCAGGACACTGGGGGAGGCTGCCAGGACGGCGTGGGGTCAGAGGCTGCTGTGCCCATGGGGCAGCAGGGCGACCCCGGCGAGGGTCTCTGCCAGCCGGAGCCTGCAGTGCCTGTCCTGACCTGTTCCGACCAGTCTGATGAGAAAATGCAACCGTGGGGCAGGACTCGGCTACATTTGGGACGTCCACTGGGCAACCGCCACCAGGGCCCACCCCGTGGATGCCAGCAGAGCCACGCGCCCCACGCAGGTTCCGTGTGGCACCTGCGCACTGCAGCACGCAGCATGTGCGTGTCCTCACGAGGGCTATGGCAGCGGCTCCCCGCTGCAGCACGGAGGTGAGCCTTCGGGAAGCCCAGCGGAACCGCCACTGTGCGGACCTGGGGCCCAGCTGTGTGGAATGTGGGGTGTCCCGCGCCCCCTGCCCTCTCCCCACCGCCAGGCTCGGTGGGGGCCCCTCACCCTGGCGAGCTGTGGGGAAAGCAGTGGGCCGCGGGACCCTCGGCTGAGACGTTCATTTCCAATGCCACAGGACAGACCAAGCACCCGACCCTGAGTCTCCAGAGACGGAAGGGCCCCCAGCAGGAGCCAGAGCCTTGTGCGGGGCGGGCGGGGCCCTGCTCGTGCGTGGGCAGGAGGGCGCCAGACCCTTCCTCACTCTGCTCGTTTAGAAATGCAGAAGAAAAAAAAAAACAACAGACTCCCGCTGTCAGCAGAGCGGCCTAGCCCTGCGCCTCGCCCTGCGCCTCGCCCGGCTCCTCCTCCTCCTCCGGGAAGTGGGCCTGCTGCTTGCGCACGTTCCAGTGCAGACACTGGGCCAGGCTCTCGAACCAGTCGCTCACGGCGTCTCGGACGCAGATGGAGGGGAGTGGGTAGCAAGAGGTAGTGATGCTGATGCTGTGGGGACCGAGGGTCACGGCTCAGGGGAGGGGCCGCACTCAAGGCCGAGCCCCCAGCGCCTCAGTGCACTGCGGGACAGACACACACCCAGGTCTGTGTGCAGGGGACAGAGGACGGAGAGGCCGGCCCCCAACTCTGGGCAGCCAGGGGGCTCCGGGAGTAGCCACAGGTAGATGCCTTGTGCCGGCGGTCATGGCTGTGCTGCAGGTGATGCACCTGGGCCAGCGGCACAGCCCCCACCCCGACAGAGGAGACGCACCCCTGTCTCCGTGGCGGATCTCCTGTCTCTCCCCCCACCCCGACAGAGGAGACGCACCCCTGTCTCCGTGGCGGATCTCCTGTCTCTCCCCCCACCCCGACAGAGGAGACGCACCCCTGTCTCCGTGGCGGATCTCCTGTCTCTCCCCCCACCCCCACAGAGGAGACGCACCCCTGTCTCCGTGGCGGATCTCCTGTCTCTCCCCCACCCCGACAGAGGAGACGCACCCCTGTCTCCGTGGCGGATCTCCTGTCTCTCCCCCCACCCCGACAGAGGAGATGCACACCTGTCTCCATGGCGGATCTCCTGTCTCTTCCGTCCATCAAAGGACACCCAGGCAGTGTTCCTTGCCTCTGGCGACAGTGTGATCTGTCAGGGCCAAGTGGAGAGGGGTGGGCCTTGGGCGGTGGGGGAGACCCTGCAGGACCCACTCCCAAGCATCTGCTGGGCAGCTCCACCCTGGCCTGGAGCAACTGTAGCAGGCACCTGGGACAGGGAAGGGAGGCGGCGGCCAGGGGCCCAGGCAGTCTCCTCCACTGGGACCAGGCACCCCGTGTGACATGGACTGCCCTCCCCGTGTGGCTGCGAGTTCGCCAAGCCCCTCCAGATCCTGCCCCAGGCGCTTGGACACAGTGCTCACGATCAAGGCAGCCAGGAGTCGGCCCGAGGACAGGGCCAGGGCTGTGGGTGTGCCCCGGGCAGTACGGCAGGGGCTCCATGCCCATGGATACGACTCACGAGAGGTGGAGGGGCGCTGGCTCTGACCTGCAGCTCGACCCCCGCGGGGACCACGATGGGCCGGAAGGACAGCGAGTGAGGGCAGATGGGTGTGACCATGATGGCTGGCACGTTGGGGTGGACCATGGAGGCCCCCGCGGCGGCTGCGTACGCTGTGCTGCCCGTCGGGGTGGACACGATCACTCCTGTGGCACAGGGGCAGGCGTCAGGCTCCTGCCCGCGGCACTCTGCGCCCTGGGGACGGCGACACGGGCCTTACCGTCGCCCTGCACCGTGGTGATCAGGTGTCCGTCCAGGTAGACGTCCACGTTAGACAAGTATGACGAGGGGCCTCTGTCAATCACCACCTCGTTCAAGACCTGGAGGGAACGGCGCACGCTGGCAATGGGGCGGGGGCTCCTCCGCGGGGGTCTGCCCCCAACCTGGCGCGCGCTGGCAATGGGGCGGGGGCTCCTCCGCGGGGGTCTGCCCCCAACCTGGCGCACGCTGGCAATGGGGCGGGGGCTCCTCCGCGGGGGTCTGCCCCCAACCTCCCCCACCCCAGGCCTCGGATGAGGCCGCACGGCGCAGGAGGGGCGAGGCCACAGACCTGGTACTGCACGGCCTGCTTCCCGGTGTCCGTGTCCAGGCCTGGGGCTGGCACCCCATTCTCACGGAGCCCGTTGTGGACGGCCGCCGCCTTGCCTCTGAGCGCCTTCACCACTCTGACCTTCAGCCGGCTCCGCAGAACCACCGCTGCATTCCCTGGGGGCCAGCGGGGTCAGCAGGGCCAACCCCAGGAGGCCAGCGGGGTCAGGGGCCGCCCCAGGAGGCCAGCGCTGCCCAGGGGCCCGCCCCGGGAAGCCAAGCCCGTCCTCTCTCCCAGGCGAGAGCGACACCCTGTGCACTTCTGCCCAACACGCGGGCCGTCAAAACCGCTCAAAGCACCCAAACACGTGCAGCGTCTGCACCTCACGCCTGTCGCACGCTGTCTGTGGCCACGGAAGAGCTGCCGCGCCAGAGCTGCCGCGGTTCCGGACACCCGACTCACCCTCTATCACCTGAGCCACTTGGGACTCGAAGCTCTCGAAGTTGAATGGGGTCAGGAAGCCCAGGGAGCCCAGGTGGAACGCCATGACCGGAGGCACGCTGCCCTGCGACCGGGAGACGGGCCACTTAGCCCTGGGCCCTGGTGCTCCCCAGGAGAAGGCAGACCAGGCCAGGCCACGGGGCTCCAGAGGCCCCTGGGTTCCCACTGCCCGGGCCTGCCCCCAGTGCCCGCTCCTGCCTGAGGAAGTCGCCGGGGTCTGCGCCAGCACGCAGCAAGCCCCTCTTCCGCCCACCGCTCGCTCTCCCTGCCTGGCCCTGGGGAAGGCAGAGCCCAGGCACGGCACAGGCGCGGTGTGCGAGCTTGCTGAGCTGCCCCGGACAAAGGCTGCGGCCTGCGCGAGCGGCTGCCCCGCCCCGCCCCTCACCTGGAACAGCGAGGACGCGTACAGCAGCGTCCCGTCTCCCCCCAGGCAAATGATGAAGTCGATCTGGTTGGAAATGTCGTCGTAATCTGGGAAACAGGAAGCCACGCGGGCTCAGACCCGCAGGGCGGCCCCCCCGCGCCGCAGCCCGGCCGCCGGGCCTCACCCTCGCGGAAGGTGCAGAATTTCTTCTTCACTGGCCCGAAGCTCTCGTCGTCTGCTATGGCGGGGTCCTCCAGGGCTTTCTTCTCCACGTACACGACCATGTTGTTGCCCTGGAAGGCGGGCGGCCGTGAGCCTTCCTGCCTGTGACGACGGTTTTCTCTCCCTGCCGCGGGAGGCCCCCCTGACCCAGGAGCTCCCGGCCGGGACTGACCTGACCTGGACGCCTGGTGCAGCGGTGCGAGTGCTCGCTCCCGCCACGCAGGCCTGAGGACTCACGCGGCGGTAGCTGACAACCCCGAGGGTGCGAACACCCTGACCAGCCCAGCCGTGCTGTGTGGACACCCCACCCAGCTGTGCCGTGAGGTGTGAACAACCCTGAGTGGTGCTAAGGGGGTGTGGAGGCGGGGCCTCTGGGAGGAGGCGGGGCCTCAGGAGGTGACTGGGATGAGATGCGGTCTCATGGCTTCCCATGAAGAGGGGACCAGAGGCCACGTGACCACTCTTGCCACATGAGGCCCTGTACGGCCTCAGGACGCCGCCAGCAAGGTCGCCATCAGGTACGGCCAAGGGGCTGCAGACCAGAACCGGGGGCCAAGCAAACTTGTTTCCATTTAAACCCAGCCTGTGGCCGGCGCCGTGGCTCAACAGGCTAATCCTCTGCCTTATGGCGCCGGCACACCGGGTTCTAGTCCCGGTCGAGGCGCCGGATCCTGTCCCGGTTGCCCCTCTTCCAGGCCAGCTCTCTGCTATGGCCCGGGAAGGCAGTGGAGGATGGCCCAGGTCCTTGGGCCCTGCACCCGCATGGGAGACCAGGAGAAGCATCTGGCTCCTGGCTTCGGATCAGCGAGATGCACCGGCCATTGGAGGGTGAACCAATGGCACAAGGAAGACCTTTCTCTCTGTCTCTCTCTCACTATCCACTCTGCCTGTCAAAAAAAACAAAAAACAACAACAAAAAACAAAAAACAAACAAAACCAAACCCAGCCTGTGTGCAGAACGGTGCTCCTGGAACACAGGAGCACGGCACGGGCCGAGGCAGAGCTGGGAGGGTCTGGGCTCGGTGGAGACCCGGGGGTGGGGAGCGGGAGCAAAGGCCAGCCTGAAGGAGCCAAGTCTCTGCCCTGGACGAGGGCTCTGCACTCGGGTGCCCTGGCCAGAGGCGCCTGACACTCAGGAGGGCTGTGTGGGTGGCGCTGCTGCCTCAGGGCAGCCTGAGGTCAAAGGGAAGCAGAGCACGAGGACCTGGGCACCTGTAGCCGGCCACGCAGCAGAGCGAAGGAAGCAGGCGGGCGAGGCCAAGCTGCCTCCCGCAGAGGGGTCAGCGGGTGCCAGGATGGGGAAGCCCCAGCCAGGGACCTGGGGGGCAGAACTGTTCCAGGAAGGGTCCTGGGAGGCTTGCGACCCCCTCCCTGGCTCACCACCCAGAGCCACCGTGCGATGGAAACCCTGGCACTTCGCGGCCACAGCCATTCAAGCAGGCCCAGGTGGCAGCGGCACACCCCGGGGTCCACGTGGTGTCCGGAAGGCCAGTGCCATGGGCAGTGGAGGCTTCCCACGATAGCAGGCGGCCGTCCTGAGGGTGACACCTGGTGGAGCTGTAGGCAGGGCTGTGCCCGGCAGAGCTGCAGGGGCCTCCCCTCGCCTCTGGGCATACAAGATGCCCAGGGCAGTGCTGGGTACAGGGTGGAGACACTGCTGGGGTCACCCAGACGCCGTAGCAGAGCGCCCGTGACTCTGGCCCCAGCTTCCTGCTAACGTGCACCCCAGGAGGCGGCCGACGGCGGATCCAACCCTCCGGTCCACCCAGCGGGAGGCCCAGGGTGCGCTCTGGCGCCTGGATTCAGGCTGGTGCAGCCCTGGCTGTTGCAGGTCGCTGAGGACCAGCAGATGCAAGACGCCTGCACAGACTGCCACCCGCAAATAAAACAAACATTCAAAAACAGGTGAGGCCCGCCCCGCGGGGTGCTGGCCCAGGACTGCGCCCTGCGCCTGCGACCTGTGTGGCCCTTGCAGGCGCACAGCTGGGAGGGAGGTGTCCGGGCATCCGAGCTGCCGTGCGGCAGTGCGAGGGTGGGACCTCAGCCTGCCCAGGGCACGGGGGTGCGGCCCCACAAAGCAATCAGGCCCAGATAAGGCCGTCAGGGTGCGGCTTTGTAAGGCGAGAGACCAGCTGACACGGGCAGACACGGGGCCCACACGGGACCCACACAGGACCCTGCACCACCTCGGGACTCTGGCAGCAAGGCTGTCACTGGACACGGCCCTCAGAACCACAGCCAGGACACCCTCTGTCGCAGGCTGGGCCCTCAGCGGGACACAGCGCCCCCCCTGTCGCAGGCTGGGCCCTCAGCGGGACACAGCGCCCCCCCTGTCGCAGGCTGGGCCCTCAGCGGGACACAGCGCCCCCTCTGTCGCAGGCTGGGCCCTCAGCGGGACACAGCGCCCCCTCTGTCGCAGGCTGGGCCCTCAGCGGGACACAGCGCCCCCTCTGTCGCAGGCTGGGCCCTCAGCGGGACACAGCGCCCCCCTGTCGCAGGCTGGGCCCTCAGCGGGACACAGCGCCCCCTCTGTCGCAGGCTGGGCCCTCAGCGGGACACAGCGCCCCCCCTGTCGCAGGCTGGGCCCTCAGCGGGACACAGCGCCCCCCCTGTCGCAGGCTGGGCCCTCAGCGGGACACAGCGCCCCCCCTGTCGCAGGCTGGGCCCTCAGCGGGACACAGCGCCCCCCCTGTCGCAGGCTGGGCCCTCAGCGGGACACAGCGCTCCCTCTGTCGCAGGCTGGGCCCTCAGCGGGACACAGTGCCCCCCTGTCGCAGGCTGGGCCCTCAGCGGGACACAGCGACCCCCCTGTCGCAGGCTGGGCCCTCAGCGGGACACAGCGCCCCCCCTGTCGCAGGCTGGGCCCTCAGCGGGACACAGCGACCCCCCTGTCGCAGGCTGGGCCCTCAGCGGGACACAGCGCTCCCTCTGTCGCAGGCTGGGCCCTCAGCGGGACACAGCGACCCCCCTGTCGCAGGCTGGGCCCTCAGCGGGACACAGCGCCCCCCGCGCACTCGCCTGCACCAGGTAGGCGCAGAGCTCCTTGAAGGGCTGCAGCAGGCGGGCGTCGCGGATCTTCTTGATGACAAGGACGCTCTTCGGGGGCTTGTTCCACGTCAACCGCTGGCTCGCAGGGTCCTGAATGTGCCTTTGGGGAGAGGAGAGGGTTCACGCCGGCCGCACACGGCCCCTCGGACAGGACAGGACACACGGTGCAGCCCTGGACAAAGGCACTCACCGGCAGCCCTGGCAGCACAGCCCGGGCCCGCGGGGACGGGCACGGGGTCCGGCCCAGCAGGACGACCCTGCCCTGCTCACTCAGTTCCCGTGTCTGGCCGCACCGGCCCGCAGCGACCGATGGTGCCCATCACTCACCTCAGCAGCCCCAACCCCACCAGTGCTTGCTCGTCCCTCTGCGACACCTCGACGCCTCCTCGCGACAACTGCTCCCAGAGCCCACTGAGGGGAAGCCTGGGGCGGGCCACCCCACGGCGTCAGGGACGCCAGCTCCCCTGCAAACATCCGAACAGCAGGCAGGGGCCCCTCAGGACAGGCACTCCCTGCCGCACTGGAGCGCGACCCCAGCTGCCGGCACTTCTCACAGTGCGGACGTCTGGTTTAAAGCCAGGGGCAGCTGCGCTGCTGTGAGCGCCACGGCCCTGCCCAGCCACCCCCGTGCCGTGAGCCCTGCCTCCCACCCCGCCAGGATCCTGCTCCCGTGCAGGTCCTGGGCACCAGGAACATGGGTGGGAGAGCACCCGTGTCCCGTGCTGTCCAGGAGCTGAGGGAGGAGGGGACTGGGGCTCCCTGTCTGGTTTTCAGAACAGCAGTGCAGACCGGCAAGAAGTTCCCTTCCCAGTGCCGTCCCAGTGGGGAGCGACAAGGACACGCCTACGGCAGCAGCACCGGCCGCGTCCAGTGAACCAATGACCATGGGACGCTGGTCCCAGCACTCACCCTGTCCAGGCGTTTCTGGGGGGTGTGGAGCCACCCATGACACCTCCGTGGGCCTCACCGTCCGCCCCGTCAGTCACGTGGCTCGCGAGGCACTGCCCCCTTCCAGGAGACGGCCGACGCTTCCATGGCATCGTGGTCACACTTTGCTAATGACAGGCGCACGCGCAGCCCTGCCGCACCAGCACTCTCCCGACTGCGCATCCTACACTACCAGCCCACCGTCTGCACCAACAACACCGAGAGCAGCACGCTACAGAACGAGGTCTTCTAAACACAGCCAGGCCAAGAGGTCCCTGAAGTCATAAAAATCAAACAAGACAAAGGGTTCTTGCTGCTTACGCAATCCTCTTGCCTCATCGGGAAAAGCAGTGTCTGGTCGGCGCTCGGCCCAGCAGCTCAGATGCCCACGTCCCTCATCAGCGAGCTGCGCTCAGTGCCCAGCTCCAGCTCTGGACTCCAGCTCCCTGCTGACCTGGACCCTGGGAGGCGCAGCGATGGCTCCAGCGACTGGGTTCCGCCATGCACATGGGAGACCTAGACGGAGTTCCCAGCTCCCAGCTTAGGCCGGTCTGAGCTGCTGCAGGCGGAAGATCTCTCCGCTTCTCTGGCTCTCAGGTAAGTGAAAACAGACAAACCAGAGGCCACAGCTACCCTGCTCTCTGCCGAGCTCCGGGCCCAGCCACGGCACCGAGTGTGCAGCCTCCCAGCTCTGCCAGCCTCCCTCTGGCCTGTGGAACTGGCCCGGCCTGTGGGAGGAGTTCTCAGGCCACCGGCAGGTGAAAGGGCGCTCACTCCCAGCCCTCGATCGATCTGCGATGGGCAGTGGCCTCAGGACCTGTGGGCGGCTCGCAGCCCTCCGCCCAGGTCACAAGTGAAGCTCTGACCCCGGTGGACTTCCTGGGGAGGACCACCAGCCAGATCCTCTGCTTCCTGCTGGGTCATCTGAAAAGTGGGGTGCTGATCCTGCCGGGCCACGGCTGTGGGTACGGGACGGACAGAGCGGGGCCACAACAGCGTGGGCAGCTCTGTTCTGACCACTGAGATGACCTGGCAACTTCTCACAGCACAGCCAACAAAAACGCAGGTTCATGGTGAAATCCAGGCTGGCTCCCAGACAGGAAGTCCACGTTCCTCACCGCTGTCCTGCCCACAGCACCGGCCTCTGCCATCAGGGAAACCACGAGGCCAGGTTCCCAGGGAGTCACAGCCACAGCCACAGAAGGCCTGGCAGGGAGCGAGGGCAGAGCAAGCCACCGGCCTGGCCGCCACGGACCCTCGGGGCAGCTCCCAGCGCCCTGTACCTCAGCCCGAGGGATCTCAGGGGCAGGCTCCCAGGACAGAGCCTGGCCCAGGAGCTGAGCTGGTAAAGGCCACTTAACCCGTGAAATGGTGACCAGGGAACGCCTCTGCCCAGACCAGGAAGTGCAGGGAGGGGCTGCTGTTGGCCAGGAGCAAACATGGGAGGGTGGTGCAGCCGTGCAGCGAGCAGCTGCGGCTCTGGCCTCGGGGAGCGCTGGCCCCCAGGGACCCGCGTGGCTGCCACATGGAGCCATAGCAGATAGCTGGGAGCCGAGGTGGTAGGGGCTGGCCTGCCCACGGCACAGCCCTCCCTGGTTGGAGCTGTGTGTGGACGGGGGCGGGACAGCCCTGAGGTGGGGCGGGGCGGGACACAGCCTGCAGGGGGCAGCCTAACGAGCCCCCGCAAACAGCTCCCAGCCAGCCCACTGGTGAGGTCCTAACCCCAAGGAGCCACTGGGTGATGCACGGTGCTGCCCAGGGGGTCCCCAGTGCACAGCCCCAGCCCCCACTACATGTCAAAGCCTCTCGCATCTCACGTACACCTCTCTTCTCAGAGCCGGATCCGAGCACGCACAACCTCCCCTCATCTGTCCCCAGCTCCCTGAAGGAGACCCTGCAGGGACAGCAGGGCTTCCGCACACAGGCCTGGAGGCCACGGCCCCTCGGTGCCAGAGGCTCAGAGACCAAGGATTTCTCTGGAGAGAGTGCGAAGTAAAACACCCCGAGCCGAGATGGAACTCTGATGTTTAAATCGTCTTGGTTGTTTTCCCCAAAAACACAAACCGCAGCGGGGCCGGGGCACGGGACACGGGGCGGAGCCGTCAGGCCCACGACAGCAGATGGGAGAGCGACACCAGTGGAGCTGCGACGCGGTCGAGGCCACTGACACGAGAGGCCTTGGTCCGCCGAAACCCCCGGCGGCCAGACCAGGCCACGCCTCCCGTGGCCCAGAGCGTGTGAAAGCCGCGCCACGAGGCAGAGTATCTTCTAAACAAGCAGCCAGAGGAACGGTTCATCAGCGTCTGTGGATCCTCAGAACAACCACAGGAGAAACGAGCTCCTCGCATCCAGCGCCCGAGAACAGAGCGGTCAGAAACCAGGCCACGCTGGCGCTCGGCGGGCGCCGGCCCGCGCCACTCTGAAGGCACCAGAGAAGCCAGCAGGACCCGGGGACGTCGCGTGGCTTCTTTCAAGTCACTTAATGACTTGAAACACACACTGCTCCGTCCACACCACAGCCAACCCACGACACACACCCTCCTGGGGACCCCAACTCACATGATGGTCTGGGGGTTCTGCAGCACGCAGGCCTTTGGTCCAAAAGTGGTCACCGGGCACGGGCCATGCAGAGAGCGCGTCCTTCTGCAGAGAGCACACACAGCGCAGCGCCGTCAGAACACGCGAGTGCAGCCACACACACAGATGGGGCCAACCCAGACTCCAAGGAGCACCAGCGCCAGCCCTGGAGCCCCAGGCTCCTCAGTGCAGCGGGAGACACTCCCAGCCCAGACGAGGGAGACGCCGGCTCTGAGACGGGCCTGGGGGTCTGCATTCCTGGGGGTCTCCCAGAACCTGTCTCTGGGTCAATATTTGGGAATTGGTGGCCTGGGGAGGGGGGGTGTCGGCACGGGGGTCACAGCGCCAGGGTTTTGGTCCTGGCTCCGCTTCTCCTCACTCCCTGGGAGGCAGCCGCGGACGACTCAAGACCCTGAGCCCCGGACACCCACATGGGAGCCCTGGATGGCAGCTGCTGCAGGCGTCCGAGGAGTCAATCAGAGGACGGCACGGCGCTCTGCCCACCTCTGCGTGCTTGTTTGCCTCTCAAATACATACATTAGCCTTCGCAGGGGCCCATGGGCTGAGGCGACACCTGTGACCTCCTGACCACGGGAGCAGGATGCTCCGGGGGCACTGGACACGGCCAGCAGGGAGCCGCCCACTGCTCTCTGTCTTCAACCACCACCAGCGTCCCGGTGTCTACGCTGGAGAGCAGGCATCTGGTGGCTGTGGCCACGCCTGGGGCCTTTCTGGACTGAGCGTGCTCTGGGCTTGCTTACGTACGTCTTCTAAAGATGATTAAGTGTACTACAAAACAGACTCCACTCAGGAACTCGAAAGGCAACCGGAAACCAGGTGTGCGGCTCCTCCACTTGCCAAGGGCGCCTTGGGGGCGTGGCCTTCCCCCCCCCCCCCCCCCCCCCGGTCTCACTCAGGGCTCTCCAGAGGCTGCCTCTGACAGCTGTCTGTATCCCCAGGTCCAGGGTCCTGACAGGAAGGCTGCACGGTGCCAAAAAACGTACAGAAACCAAAAGCAAAAAGCAGCTCTGTCAGGGCACGAGTCGGGGCACCGCCATGGCCTGGAGGCACCAGGGACCGAGTTTTAACACCACAGCAGCTGCTCTGGGGCAAGCTGTGCCCACGCCGCGAGGACCCTTGCCAGTGACGGGCTGTTGCTGCCCACCAAGTTTGTCTGGTCCCCAAACGTGGCCTGCTTTCAAAACCACTTCCCAGGGCTGGGGTCGTGGCACAGCAGGTTAGCTGTTCCCTCGATGCCGGCTCCCATATCAAAAGCACCGGTTCAAATCCTGGCTGCTCTGCTTCTGATCCAGCTCCCTATCAATGCACCCGGGCAGGCAGTGGAAGATGGCCCAAGTGTCTGGGCCCCTGCGGCCCACCCATGTGGGAGCCCAGGCTGGAGTTCCAGGCGCTGGCTGTGGCCTCCCCCAGCCCTGGCTGTTGTGGCTACTTGGGCAGTGACCTAGAAAACAGATCTCTTCCTCTGCCTTCCAAAAAAATCTTTAAAAACAAACAACAAAACAAAAACAACAACCATTTTCCACCGAAGAACTCTTCCTTGGCTGGCACAGCGTGAGCCCTCCTTGAGGAGCACGGCCTGGCGAGCTCGGCGCCTCCATGGCCACCGTCCCAGCCGCGTGCCTGTCAGGCCTCCTGGACACGAGGTCTGGCTGCCATTGAGCAAGAGCAGTGCCGTGGCCCATGGAGGAGCAGGCGGGCAGAGGGCACACACGTGACGGGCCTGCCCAGGTGTGCCCTCCGGCCCTCGCCTCTCTAGAGGGCCAGGAACACAGAGGCCTCCTCACCAAATCTAATACTGAAAGGCAGTGTGGGGGCGGCACTGTGAGGCAGTTGGCTGGGCCCTCCAGCTGCAGTGCCGGCCCCCACGTGGGCACTGGTTCCAGTCCTGGCTGATCCACTTCCCATCCAGCTCCCTGCTGTGGCCTGGGAGAACCGTGGAAGATGGCCCAAGTGCTCAGGCCCCCGCTCCCATGTGGGAGACCCAGAGGAAGCACTGGATCAGCTCAGTTCCGGCTGTTGTGGCCACTGGGGAGTGAACCAGCAGATGGAAGACCTCTCTCTCTCTCTCTCTCTCTACCTCTGACACTAAAAAAAAAAAGAGCGAGTGAATCAGTGTGGGCTGAGCTGTGTGGTCTGGGCCAACTCGGGAGTGGCCACCCAGGTCCACCTTCTGGACAGAAACCACACCAGTAACACCGGTCGGCCTCAATATTCAATACTCAAGGATTCTTTGTGACAACATCAATAAATCACATCACGAATGGGAGGGGAAGAGACCTTGCGCCCATACCTGAACTCCTTGGTGCTGCCCGAGGCGGGCGAGGCCGACAGGCTGCGTGACTTGGCCCGGCCCCGGATGGGGGGGCCGTCGCCCCAGGTCTCATCCCCGTGGCACGCCGAGCAGCGGTAGGCGGCGGAGTCTGGACTTAGCTCCTTGTTTGCGTTCATGTTTTCTTGTTCCGTTTCTGTAGCCGGTAAGCAATAACTTTGGACAGAAAAACACTGATGTCTTATTCAATAAACTAACAAACACAGATACACGAAACAGTGATAAAGCACACACACATTAGGGAAAAACTGCTGATGTCCGATTTACCAAAGCTTTTTGAAAACAGGCTGTTTCCACCCCAAAGAGAACAAAGATCTGGGGCTTCTGGAAGGGTCTGGAAGCCGTAGAAGCCGAAGAGTGAGAGGAGCACCGGGGCAGGACATGGCGCCCTGCACGGCGCCCGTCAGTCCAGGGAAGCCCTGCGCCAGGCCCGGGGTCAGTGCCCAGGGCAGGACATGGCGCCCTGCATGGCGCCCGCCAGTCCAGGGAAGCCCTGCACCAGGCCCGGGGTCAGTGCCCAGGGCAGGACATGGCGCCCTGCACGGCGCCCGCCAGTCCAGGGAAGCCCTGCACCAGGCCCGGGGTCAGTGCCCAGGGCAGGACATGGCGCCCTGCACGGCGCCCGTCAGTCCAGGGAAGCCCTGCACCAGGCCCGGGGTCAGTGCCCAGGGCAGGACATGGCGCCCTGCATGGCGCCCGCCAGTCCAGGGAAGCCCTGCACCAGGCTACATTTAAATTCAGCACTGATGAAACATTCACCAAAGCCGACCGATACTGTACCCAGGGCAAACCTCAAATTCCCAAAGAGGTGAAGGAAGAGAAGCTCCTCTTCTGCCCACAAGACAACAGAACCCAGAAAAATGGACAGGGCCTGGGGCGCAGTGGGTAAAGCCGCCACCTGCAGTGCCAGCATCCAATGGGTGCCGGTTCCAGCCCCGGCCGCTCCACTTCCCATCCAGCTCTCTGCTGTGGCCTGGGAAGGCAGTGGAAGGTGGCCCAAGTCCTTGGGCCCCTGCACCTGCGTGGGAGACCTGGAAGAGGCTGCTGGCTCCTGACTCCAGCCTGGCCCAGCGCTGGCTGTTGTACTCAGTGGGGAGTGAACCAGCAGATGGGACATCCTACCCCTCCACAACTCTTTCAAAATAAGTAAATAAATCTTAAAATAAAAAATACACACACACACACACACCCCAGAATAAAAGTGTGACAAAGCCGTGCGGCCCCCACACTCCCACCACAGGGGTTCTGAACTCGCTCCCGACCCTGGCGAGGGCCGCCGGTGACCCTCAGAGCCAGTCCACAGAGCACCGGGAGGTGAGGGCGATGCCGACCCGAAGCCAAAGTCCACTCGCGGTTAACGCCGGGCTCAAAGTCCCGAGAACAAAAGTGGTGAGCTACAGGCCAGCCGGCTGTGCCTCAGGGAGGCGTGGCTCGGGCTGCCGTGCCTGAGCTGTGCCAGAGCCCCTGAGGGCTCCGGATCCTGGCTCTGGCCCAGCCCGGCCCCAGCCGTTTGGGAGTGAACCAGCAGATGGAAGATCTGTCACTACATCTCTCGAATAAATAAATAAAATCTTGGAGGACAGCGCTGTGGAGTAGTGGGTAAAGCTTCCACCTGCAGTGCTGGCATCCCATATGGGCGCTGGTTCAAGTCCCAGCTACTCCACTTCCAATCCAGCTCTCTGCTATGACCTGGGAAGGCAGTGGAAGATGGACCAAGTCCTTGGGCCCCTGCACCCACGTGGGAGACCTGGAAGAAGCTCCTGGCTCCTGGCTTCAGATCGGCCCAGCTCTGGCTGTTGCAGCCATCTGGGGAGTGAACCAGCAGATGGAAGACCTCTCTCTCTCTGTCTCTCTCTCTCTGTCTCTCTCTCTCTGCCTCTCCTTCTCTCTGTGTGTAACTGTGACTTTCAAATAAATAAATCTTTTAAAAAAAAAACCTTAAAAAAGAATCAAAGAGGAACTATAATGAAGAAACTGTTTCGGTGACGGGATGGCTGCCGCACACAGGGAACCAGCAAACCGGCCAAGGCACCCTGTGGCGGCAGACGGCCAGCAGGCGTGGCACACGGGCGAGACCATGGACCGAAAGCTTGCTGCACCGAGGCGGCAGACGCTGTCACTGGGGTGGATAAGAGGGCCTGGGGTCACGACCCCGGGGTCCTGGGGTGCGGCCCAAGGCACACAGGGACAGAGTGTTGTGCCGGGGGCACAGCAGGAAGAGGCATGGAAAAGCTGGCCCCGACTCAGGGCCCGGGGTATGGCACGCAGGCAGCCCAAGCAGCAGCCCAACACACGGCCCCATGTCACCCCAAAGCTGCCACAGTTAATACGGGAGAGGCAAACTCGATACACAAAATCAACCGTATTTCTACGTACTGAGACCCGAAATGTCCTTTACCACCGCACTGAAAACAGCGAAGACCCGCACACTGACCTACACCCATGGCAGTGCTGAGCGCCCCGGGAGCGGCACTGATGAGCCCCGTGTGGACACACAGAGCACAGAGAAGTTAGAGAAGTGGGGTGACAGCGCCGCCCCAGGCCCGAGCGGAGAGAGGCGGCCCTGGACGGAGACCCCCCATCACAGGCGCCCGTCATCCCGGACAGAGGTGCTGAGCCGACACTGGGACACCAGGCTGCAGCTCAGCCACTCCCTCACCCCCACAGCAACTCCAGATCAGAGAGGGAGAGAGAGAGAGATGACCAGAGCGAGCGAGCAAGAGGTGACCCAGAGAAAGAGAGAGAGAGAGAGGTAGGTGACCCAGAGCGAGCAAGCGAGAGGTGACCCAGAGAGAGAGAGAGAGGTGGCCCAGAGGCGGCCCCCCCAGAGGCCCCATGACTTCCTGACACAGGAACAACCAGGCACGCCAGGTACCCAATAAACCCCAACCCAAGCCTCACGCCCTCAACACCAGTCCAGGGGCCCCTGCACCACCAGCATCCCCCGCGGAGTCCCAGCTGCGCCCCCACCCAGGTGGGAGACCAGGGTGCAGCTCCGGGCTCCGGCCTGGCCCAGCCCCGGCTGCCCCGGGCACCTGGGGAGTGACCCGGCCGATGGAACCTCCTCCTCTTCCTCTCTCTCACGCAGCTCTGCCTTCCAAGCAAGTAAAAGTAAGTTAAGTGTTACATTTCAACTGGGAGACCTTTGGGACAGTACCACGGCAATGTGACCAGAGCCACGCCTGCGCCCACGGCCCGCGCGCTGGCATCTCTCCTAGGTTCCAGGAAGGCGCGAGCAGGTGTGCGAATGGTCACCGCCACCCCACGGCCAGCCTGAGCCGACAAGTTTTTCAGGAACTTCAGGCTCTGAGGCCCAGACAGGCCACTCACAGGAGGGCCAGGGGCGGGCGGCACTGGGCAGCACCCCACCTCCGAGGGGTTCTGGGCCCTGCACCCACGCCTCCGGCCAGCGCGCGCGTGTCGGGCAGCAAGGCCTCCTGAGGCGGCTTCCGGGCCATGAGCTCACCCACAGGTGCTCGCGGGCTCACCTACCCCACGCACGAGCCCCGGGAGCACGGCGCGCGTGCACGGGAAACTAAGTGACAAGGCGCGCGCACACGGTGAAAGTGGAACCCCGGCGTCCCAAGGCTGCAGGGGCCCTGCCGCCGCCACCGCGGGTCACAGGCCAGTGCCAGCCCCGAGGACACGGGGCCCGGAGCCCTGCGAACCCGGCAGGCGCGGGGAGGGCCTGCACGGGGGGCGGCGAGGACCCCGCAGCCGCCGCCATGGCGAGGGCAGCCCAGGGGCCGGGCGTCGCGTGGCAGCACCTGCTGCGCCCGCCGGACCGCGGGGCCGCCTGGGGCGCGGGGAGCCGGGGCCGGGCTGCGCGGGGCGGAGCGGAGGGTCCCGGGCGCCCAGGACAGGAGCGACCCGGGTCCGGGGGCGCCCGCCGCGCTCCGCCCCGCGCCGGGCCGGGCCGGGCAGACGCCTCGCTCGGGGCCGCCTCAGCGCCCGGCCCGCGGCCCTCGGCTCCGGCCCTGCCCGGCGCCGGCCCCCGCGCCCCCGGGCGCCGAGTGGCCGCGCACTCACCGCTCGCCGCCGTCCCCAGCCCGGGCCGCCGCCCGCAGCCGCCGCCGCTACCTGGCCCTCTGCGTCCCGGCCGCCGGCCGCCCCATGGCCGCCCGGACCCGGCGCCGGCGCCGCCGAGCAGCTCTGCGCCGCGGCCGCCCAGTGCGCAGGCGCGGCCGCCACGCATGCGCCCTGCCGCGCCGCCGCGCACGTGGGGCCGCCGCCGGGGTCGACGGGCGCGGGAGTGGCCGCGGCGCGGGGGGCGAGGCCGGCGGGCGGGCGACGCGGGGGCCGTACTCACTCAGCGCCTGCGAAGCGAGCCTCTCGCCGCTCAACGCGTCGAGGAGCCGGCCCCGCTGGCCGGCTGACCCGTACCCCGCGGCCGCGCTGCGGGGTCGGGGTCTCGGGTCACGTGGGCCGGTGCCGGCGAGCAGGTGCGGGGGCGGTGCGCGCCCGCCGGTCCCCGGCTCGCCGAGGCCGCCCGGGCTGTGTGGCTGCGCGTGGCCGCGCCCGCCCGGGGGCCTGGGGCTTCTCTGGGGTGGCCGTGGACAGGGCTGTGCGCAGTCCACAGTGGAGGACCCTGGAGGTGGGACGAAGCGGACAAGGCCGCAGGGGCTTCTTGTGGGACTGCCGGCCCCGCCTGGCCAGGGGCCGAACCCGCTGGGCCCGGATGCCCCGGGGCCGCTTCGCCTCCAGATGTGCTTTTGCGCGCACACGCTCCCTGATTGAGCCCCTGGCCGCCCCCTGTACGCGCTGTGGCCAGGCTCTCGCTGCCCAGAGGCCGTTGGGCCTGGTGCTGTCTCCCTGAGGGCACCGGGCAGCAGGGGCACCGAGGGTGGCCGGGGGATTTCTTGGCGCCTGTAACTTCCCCTGGCTGGTTGTGTAAACTCGGCCACTTCTCCAGGCTGACCGCCGGCGTCTCCACGGGGGGAGCCCTGAGCCGCCTGTGCGGATGGCTGTTCCCAGGGCGGCCACTGGGCCCGGCCGCCGGCGCGGGGCTCGACCCGGGGACCTACCTGTCCAGCGTGCTCCCGGACGCAGGAGCGCTGCCCGGCTGACCAGGGGAGCCGTCCACCCTGGGCCTCAGGCTGCCAGGGCAGCCCCTCCCACTTCAGAGAAAACAAGGGCTGTGGCTTCCTCCGGAGACCTCGATTGCGCAATCCCGAGCGCTGGGCTCAGAGGCCAGGGGCTCACAGCCACCCTGGCACTCGACCCGCGCTCGCTCACGCCGCCGGAGCACCCGGAAGCCCTCAGAGGCCAAGGACGGGGGAGGAGACGCGGCCTCCCCCCAGGGGCTGCGAGGGAGGGGCAGCAGGTCCCAGCCCAGAGCTGCTCTCAGGGATGGGCCCTAGGGCGTGTGCACGCCAAGCCAAACCAAACCAAGCTCGGCCTGTCCTCGGAGGCCTGGGGCTGGGGGAGGCGCAGGACCGGGCAGCTCCTGTCATTCAGGCTGACGTGGGGGTGGGGGGAGGGCCGCCCCTGGCTCTCTAGGCCACGGCTTTCCTGGGGTTGTACTCCCAGCTCAGGGGTGGGGACGTTGGCTTCCGCTGGCTGGGCTCGGCACCCAGAAGAGGAAGTGGCCAGGAGGGGCTGAGCCTGCCCTTGGAGGTGTGCCACGAGCTTCCCCCAGGTCAGCAGGCTGGGGCCGGCTTCCCAGGCCCGAGGCCCTCCTCGGGGACCCTCACCCACAGCTGCACACGCCACAGGCATCTGTTTGGGCTGCTTTGGCCCTGGCACCCTCGACCTTGTGCCTGGCTCAGCAGAGGGGAGTGAGGAGGGGGAGGGGAGGGGCGCGGTCTTGACCAGGCTGCCCAGGGCTGCCCAGGGACCAGCATCCCTCCAAACGGCAGGTGCCTGGGGTGGCGCCTGGGGTGGCGGGGCTCACGATGTCCACAAGCCCCCCTCCCCCACCCCTGAAGCAAGCCTTTCAACCCTGAGGTCCAGAGGCCCAGTAACTTGCCCAAGGTCACCCTGGATTCTGAGGAGCCATGCTGGGGGGCCGGGGCAGTGCGGCCAGGCCTGCTGCTCCCAGGAACACAGCTGCCCTGGGTCAGCCCGACCACTGGTGTGGCAGCAGCAACACTGGGTGGCGTGTTTGTGTTGTGCTTGTGGGCAGCGCAGGGTGCCCCTGCTGTGGGCTCCTTGCTGAGGGTCAGGCTCTGCCAGGGGCAGGGCAGCAGGGGTCAGCACAGAATCCTTGGCATGGAGCTGGTGTTGCCTCGGAGACGCCCCCAGGACACAGGGCAGGCTGCATGGCCAGGAGGCTGAGGCGGCTGGGGGAACTGCTAGGGACAGGGGAGGTGCACTCACGTGCACCTGCCAGCACCTGCAGGTACACACACCTCCACAGGCGGGGCAGGGCCAGGTTCCGGAGCATCGTGGGGGCTGCAGGGCAGACTGGGACAGGGCAGCGAAGGGGGTGCCCGGCACTTGGGGTGCAGGCAGCACACGTGGGGTGTGTTGAGGGGCTCCCAGCCCCCTCAACCTGTGCAAGTCTGAATCCTGCACCCGAGGTGTGGCTCGACCACGACCCTCCCCTTGCTACCCCGTCCTCACCAGGTGCCACTGCCTGAATGCCATATTTGGAACCAGTTTCACCGGCTGCTTTCCTAAGGGGAGCTAAGGTACCCGCTGTCCTAGGTCAGAGCTAAGGGGAAAAAGGGGCAAGGGCTGGGCTGTGGGAAGGAGAAATTCCAAGAGGAAGTGGTCAGTAGCGCCCCCAGCTCTGCTCAGACACTGCCCCAAGGCATGACCCTGCCTCTGCCTGCACAGGGTCACCTTGTCAGGAGGGACCTCAGGTGCTCCCCGACACTCTTCTACACGGGGCTCCTCTGAGACAGCCCCAGGGCTGAAGCCCGCACATCTATGAAAAACAGTTTTCAGGAAGAAGTGGGGGAGCTCCGAGCCAGGCAAACCCACCCCTGCCGGCCGGCCAAGTCCCCCCACCCTGAGAGCCTCCAACAGCACAGGCCCCACGCAGGCACAGGTGACGCTCACCTGTCCAAACAGCTGCCTCGGAAGGTGGCAGGTGGAAAGCACGGGTCCCATCTCAAATGAACCCACGGCCTGGCAGTGACAACCAGGTGGCTGAGGGAGCCCTCACACCCAGCTGGAGCATCAGAGCCAGCCAGGACCCCCTCCTCCCTCGGGACACCCCAGTGGGGACGCTTTGCACTGAGCCAGCACTTTGAGCCACGAAAACCCCAGGGACCTTGCGTGGGTCCTGCAGATTCCGCAGGATCCAGGGAAATCTGTCACCCACTGTGAGCGAGGAAGTGGCTCAGTGACACACGCAGTCTCCGGGGCAAATGCTCACTTTTTCTAGTGAGACACGGTCCACCCCACCCTGAGAGTTCAGGGGAGGGGTAGAGGGAGCAGAGACCAAGGCCGGCGTCGGGTGGCAGGCGGACTCTCCCCACCGCAGGGTGGCCGGGGGCCCCTGGCACAGCCTCCCGGAGCGGACACGGACGGACGGCGAGCAAGCACGACAGGAGGCCCTCGTGTCAAACTGCTTTATTCGTCTTAAATAACAGCACAGTCTAACAGATCTACCTGGCATCCGGCGTCCTTGCAGTACACGGACTTAAATACAAAAGGTCAGAGGGCAGAGGGTGGGGGAGGGAGGGGTTCGGTTGTATCTCGTTGCCAGGTCCAGGCCTATGGCAGCACAGCACAGGCTTGTACAGGAGGTCGAGCAACACAGGAGGGAGAAGCCACTGCTGCTGTGGGGGCGGGAGGGGCCCAGAGCACTGTGGACACGGGCGCCGTGGGAGCGGGAGGCTCTGCGTGACGGCAGGCATGGGGGACCCACCAGGGACCGGACCGCAGGCCCACCCTCCTCCCGCCCTCAGAATCCAACAGCAGCCGTTTGCAACAGAACTGGCTTTTTGTTTTCTGTTTAAGAAATAAAGACGACAGGGCTTTCCCGCGAGCCAAGCGTGCAGAGCTGCTACTGTGCTGCTTCCGAAGTGTGCACAGGGCGACGGTGAGGGCAGGGCCGTGGGTACAACTTCAGAGGGTTTTTCTTAAAGAAAAGAACATCTAAGGACTTAGTCCCGTATGCACTTTTGAGCATTTCTACAGCATGCGATTCTAAGGAGAAACCCACCCAATATGGCAAACAATCAATTCTTTAAAATTTAACTTAGAAAGTCTGAGATCATTATTTTCAAAACATTGATTTGTACATTGTTTCATACACGAGTAAGCGACTGACTATCCAAGCACCTGACGGCGTCTGGCAGACACACGCTCCTGGCGCGGCGGCGGGCGTGTGCCTGCTCACCTCACTGCTCAGCGTGTTCGTGTGCGACAACGGTCGGTGACACCAGACAAGCAACAGAAAACCAGGGGCTCGGGGACGCGTCCCAGGGAGCCACGCGTGCGTCCACGACCCCGCTCACAGCGGCAGGCCCGGGGGCCCAGCTCGGCGGGGTCCTGGGCGCGTTTCACAGGGACATCACAGAACAGGGTCACTGGTCTACAACTCGGGTAAACTAACGGAAGCTGTGTCTGTCTCACAATACACTCATTTACCTTCAGGGTAACGTTTTTATTATAGTATTTCCTTTTAAAATTCATTCAAGACAAAAAAGAAAACAGAGACGATGGCCCCGGGAGGAATGCGCGGCTCGCGGCGGACGGCACGCGTCTTCTCGGAGTGGGATTGTGCTCTTGGTTTCAGCGTAGGTGAAGGAGAAGATCTTTGCCCTTTTGAAGTGCTGAGGGTGTGGGTGTCCACGTGAGAGTGGCTGGACAGGACGCGCTATCACTGGGACGCTTCAAGGTCGGAATGGTCTTCCAGTCACCACGGGGCTGCCTGCTGCGGAAACAGCACAGCTCGGCGTCAAGAGGACGGAAACTCAAGTCCAGCACACGGCGTCTCCGCTCGCAGCGGGGGCACACGGCCTCACGGGGCTGCCCGCGCACACGACCGGCACGCACAGCCCGCGGGGCGGCGCCCGGGCTCGGCGTTACCTACCGGCCTTAGTTCCAGATCTTGAGGAAGCTGTCCCAGGACCCCGTGGCCACGGCCATGCCGTCATCCGTCACTCCCAGGCAGCTGACGCGGTTGTCATGACCAGCCAGGACACCTGGGAGGGGCAAACAGCCACAGTCACCCATGTGTGCCCACGACAGCTCAGGCAGCCAGGAGGGACGGTGCCCGTCATGTCCCAGGGGTGCAAACAGCGCCCTGCTCCTCTGCAAAGACAAGGCTCCAGGGACACCAACACTCCAGGGCCCAGCCTTGAGTCGGTCACCAAGTGGGGGGAAGAGCTGGGAAAGGCACCGACACACAGTGACGCGCCGCAGCACGCGCTGGCCCCTGAGTGCGCCGTGGTGCCCTTAAGTAAGCAGCCAGCACCGTGGTGCACTGGCTGAAGCCACCACTTCCTACACTGGCACCCCTGGGAGAGCTGGTTCAGTCCCGGCTGCTCCGCTTCCATTCCAGCGCCCTGCTGATGGCCCTGGAAGACAGCAGAGGAAGCCCAGGTGCTCGGACTGCTGCCACTCACATGGGAGACCTGGACGGTGCTCCTGACTCCTGGCTTCGGCCGGCCCAGCCCTGGCCACTGAGGCCATTTGGGAGGAATTCACTCTCTAATAAATAGAACTTGAAAAGCAAAACAAACACGTGCACGGGTGTCGGTGCTGTGGTGGGTGGGCCAGGCGGGCGGCCTCACTGCAGTGTCACATCCCAGCTACTTTGCTTCTGACCCCAGATTCCTGGCATGCGCCTGGCAAGGCAGCAGGTGGCCCAAGTGCTTCAGCCCCTGCCACCCACAAGGGAGACTAGGATGGAGCTCCTGGCTCCGGCCTGGCCCAGCCTTGGCTGTTGTAGCCATTTGGGGAATAAGCTGGTGGGTGGAAGATATTCTCTCTCTCTCTCTCTCTCTCTCTCTCTCTCTCTCTCTCCCCCCTTCTGATCTCCTTCCCTTTCTCTGTCACTTTGCCTTTCAAATAAATTAATTCATTTAAAAAATAAAAACATGTATCCAACAAAAAGACTTCAAACAGAACCACACCTGCCCACCCCACCACGTTGCAGCCAGCAGCTCAGAGGGAGCGCCCGGGGTCAGGGTCCCCGCTCTGCTGTGCCACCCCCTCCTCACAGGTGCACTTGGGAGGAACTTCTGGTGCCCCTTGAGCCAGCACTGGCAGGGGCCAGGGCCTGGACGTGGTGGACATCCCCATCACCACACCCCGTCACGCACGGCCTGAGCAGCACAAACCTAACCGCTTCAGCCCACGTGTGTCGGTCACAGCCCCAGCCGCCTACCTGCCCGGTCAGCCTTGAGCGCGTCCCAGACGTTGCAGTTGAAGTCGTCGTACCCGGCGAGGAGGAGCCGCCCGCTCTTGGAGAAGGAGACCGAGGTGATCCCACAGATGATGTTGTCGTGGGAGTAGGTCATGAGCTCCTGGTCTGCGCGAAGGTCAAACAGCCTGCAGGTGGCGTCGTCTGAGCCGGTGGCAAACGCGTTGCCGTTTGGAAAGAACTAGAAGAGGAAGAGAACCATGGCAGCATGTGACAGCGACGCAGGCACGGCAGGAAGCTAAGCAGGGCTGGGCTCTGGCGAGGACTGGGGCGGGGCGGGGACGCCATGGCCGCTGTTCCGAACAGCCGCTTCCACTGCAGCCCAGCAGTGAGATGTGGTCAGCTGACTGCTCTGGGCCACCAGCCTTCAGCCTCAGCTCAGGCAGGAGGGAGGGACTGAGCAGGCAACGGTCGGCCTGCAGCACACCAGACGCGTCCAGACACATCTGAACACCTCCAGGAGGCTGCAAGGCGACAGCACTGCCTTCAGCCAAAGGGCTCAGGAGGACCCGGAGCGGCTCCAGGACACCCCGCCGGGGCCTGCAACGGGTGGGAACGGGGCCTGTCACAGCACCGCCACGCCACCGAAGCCTGAGAGCTATGGCCGACACATGGGCAGCTGGCTGGGGTCACGTCGGAAGTCTTCTGCACCCCAGTTTGTGAGTCAGGTTGCATTTACATGGTGGACAGGACAAACAGCTGACAGCCTGCAGGCTAGAGCACGGAGCGAGCCGCGGCCCCCAGACTCACACAGATGGCGTTGATGTCGGACTCGTGGCCTGTGAAGGTCTGCCGGCACATGCCTTCTCGCACGTCCCAGAGCTTGGCTGAGGCGTCACACGCACCAGAAACAAACAGCCTGGTGTCAGGGGCAAGAGACAGGCTCATGACGTCCCCAGTGTGTCCGGTGAATGTGGTCGTCTGCTGGCCGGTCTCAATGTCCCACAGGGCACTGGAACAGGAGCAATGGACAAGTGGGCATGGGGCTGAGATCACAGACGAGTCACGTGCTCAACCACCCAGGGCCTCGGGAACCTCAGGGCTCGCTCGAGACAAGCCTCCACCCTGTAATCTCGCACACAAAGGCCGCTCGGGCTCCTCGAGAGGTGTGTGGAGGGAAGTGGGCAGTAGGAAGCTGCTGACCAAGCCCTGGACCAGGGAGAGAACCCGATTCTGCCCACAGCTGCTCCTCAAGGCCCCGGAGCCTCCCAGTGCCGGCCACTTCCGTGCTTTCCTGCACCCGAGGGACAATGCTAGGGAAGCAGACGGCTCAGAGGAAGTCTGAGGCCCCACGCTGCCCCCCTGGAGTTCCAGAGAACCTGTTACAGGACATGGCACGGCCACTCGGTGGCCACAGGCGAGCAGCAACAGCACCCGCCCAGGGCAGGCGTCTGCTCTGAAAGCCAAGTCATGGCTGCCTCTGTGCCTCAACCACAGACACCGCGCCTTCATCTCAGCTTCCCAGGAAAACCTGGCTCAGCCCGAAAACAAACCCAGTCCAAGGATTTCAGCATCTACTGCCCAGGGAGCGACCGCTCCAGGGCCTGGGGACGGCAGAAAGGAAGTCCCACAGCGGAGTCAGAAGAAATGACTCAGACCTAAGGGAGCATCAAAAATCCTCCAGTCCCGCGAGACTGACTGGATTCCAAGTCCTCTATGAATCTATGAGGCCAACACGGCCGGCACTTCGTGATACCGACTCCTGTGTTGCTGAGGGAGGCAGGAGCCTGCAGGTGACGTGGGCCCCGTGCTGACCCTGTGACTGGGCAAATGAGTCACAGCCTGGCCAGCCATGCCAGCTCCTGGCCACCAAGCCATGACAAAACTCACCGGGGGCTGGCGCTGTGGTGTAGCGGGCAAAACCGCTGCCTGCAGTGCCGGCATCCCATATGGGCGCCACTTGGAGTCCTGGCTACTCTCCTTCTGATCCAGCTCTCTGCTATGTCCCGGGAAAGCAGTGGAGGATGGCCCAAGTCCTTGGGCCCCTGCATCCGCGTGGGAGACCCGGAAGAAGCTCCTGGCTCCTAGCTTCAGATAGGTGCAACTCCAGCCATTGTGGCCAATTAGGGAGTGAATCAGTGGATGGAAGACCTCTCTCTCTCTGCCTCTCCTTCTCTGTGTAACTGTTTCAAATAAATAAATAAATAAATAAATCTTAAAAAAAAAAGAAAAAGAAAATCCACCAGGGCAGTTTGTCTAAAATGACTCTGGCTTAAATGCTGGTCATTTATACACAAATGAAAAAACTCGAGAGATTATGGACGTGGGTTTCCGGAAAACCGAAGGCTGAGAACGAGTCCCTTGGAGGGCAGCACCTGACATCTGCAGCAGAATCCTGCCTCGCAGGGCGGTGGCCCCGCCCAGGGCTACAGACAGCACCCACGGGGGAGAACTGAGAGCTGGGCTGGGTGGGTGGTGGGGGTGAGACGCTGCCCGGACGCTGGCATCCACCCTGCAGTGCCTGGATTTGAGTCCCAGCTCCGCTCACTCCTGGGAGGCAGCCAGTGACGGCCCCAGTGCTCGCGTCCCTGCCACTCAGACTGAGCCTGTCCCCCTGGCTTGTTGTGGGCAGCTGGGGGGTGACCTGCAAAAGGAGGGTCTCTTCTGTCTCTGTCTCTCTATGCTTTTTTTTTTTTTTTAAGACTTATTTTTTTTTTGAAAGAGAGAGAGAGATCGATCTTCCAGACACTGGTTCACTCCCTAGATAGCTACAACAGCCAGCCCTGGGCCAGGCCAAAGCCAGGAGCTTCATCAGGGTCCCCCATGTTGGGGCAGGAGCCCAAGCACTGGGCCATCTTCTGCTGCTTTCCCAGGTGCATTAGCAGAGAGCTGGACTGGAAGTGGAGCAGCCGGGACTCAAACCAGCACCCATATGGGATGTCAGCTCTATAGGGGATGATGTTACCTGCTATGCCACAACACTGGCCCCTATGCCTTTCAAATAAATAAATTTTAATAAAAAGGAAATATGCAGATACTTGATGCACAGCTACTGTTCAAACAGCTTCACTTCCCACAAGCAGTGACTGCTCCACCCATTGTTACTTCCTGTTTGGAACCCCAAGGCCATTTCAGACGATATGAACGGTCCAGCTAAGGTCAAGGACAGCATTTCCTGTGTCCAGATCTTTGGCTCTGACCATGACCCCAAGGCACCGCAGGCCTGGCTCGAGTACTCACCACGTGGTGTCTCCAGAGCTGGTGACGATCTGATTGTCATCCAGGAATCGGCAGCAGGACAAGTAACCTGGCAAAGAGCAGATCCACATGATGTCCTGCACCGAGCAGACCCTAAGCCTACGCTTCAGCAGACACAGAGCCAGGGCGGCGTCATGAGCACATCTCAAAGTCCGGCAGACGCCCCATTTCCTTACAAACACTGGGCCAGGTCAGCATGCACTGCCGGGCAGGGCTGAGGCCGTGGCCAGGCCGGAGAGCAGGACAGTGACAGCGCCTCACACGGACCCCACACCTACACAGCACCGGTGGTCTTTCCTCTGCTCTTCTGGGAAAACAGACGGCCCTGAGGGAGCCCCTCCTTCTCTCCCTCATTGGCTCACCTGTTCACCCACTGAACAAGAACTGACCCAGGCCTGCTGGGCAGCTTCCGGCCCCTGGACATATTCTTGAACAAAGGAGACACTTCCTGCTTCCCCGGACCTAACACTCCAGGGGCAGAGAGAAGGAAGAGGCCATCACAGCACGTGTCCACCTGTGGGTGAGGGCCGGGCGGGGCGGGGCAACCAGACGAGAAGGGAAGGAGGTTCCAAGCATGAAAGGCCAGAGGAGCCTCGGGGCCGCCAGGGCTCCCAGGCCACCAGGGGATCCTCAAGGCAACAGGAGCGGGCATTTCGGGCAGTGGTTAAGACAGCACTCAGAGGCCAGCACCACGGCTCAATAGGCTAATCCTCCGCCTGTGGCGCCAGCACACCAGGTTCTAGTCCCGGTCGGGGCGCCAGATTCTGTCCCGGTTGCTCCTCTTCCTGTCCAGCTCTCTACTGTGGCCCGGGAGTGCAGTGGAGGATGGCCCAGGTCCTTGGGCCCTGCACCTGCATGGGAGACCAGGAGAAGCACCTGGCTCCTGGCTTCGGATTGGCACAATGCCCCGGCCGCAGCGGCCATTGTGGGGTGAACCAATGGAAAAAGGAAGACCTTTCTCTCTGTCTCTCTCTCTCACTGTCCACGCTGTCAAAAAAAACCAAAAAAACAAAACAAAAAAAAACCCCACCACTCAGGGCACCTGCATCCCTAGAGGGCCTGGGTTCGAGTCCCAACTTGTGCTTCTGATTCCAGCTTCCTGCTCGTGTGTACCCTGGGAGACACAGATAATGGCTCAAGGACTTGAGTCTGTGTCACCCACGTGGGTGAGCCGGGCTGAGTTCCAGGCTCCTGGCTTCAGCCTTGACTCTTGCAGCCATCTGGGCAGTGAACCAGCAGAGGGAAGACCTTTCTCTCCCTGTCTATAACTCTGCCTCTCAAATAAATAAAATCTTAAAAAAAAAACCACAAAGCAACAGGAAAACACAGCATTCTGGCAGTGACACTGTGTCCAGTGGGGGGAGGGGGCACTGGGAAGGGGGTACCAGGTCCAGGGGGCTCGGCACACATGGGACACCCCCAGAAGCCCTGTTCTGAGCAGCTAACAGCAAAGACAGAAATGCAGCGTGGACGTGGCCACACGTCGTGACTTTGCAGGGTTTACCACTGCTTCACACTCTTGTTCTCATCCCAGTCGCCAGAGGACCAGTGCACGTACCACCACCCAGAACTCATCGAGGACTCAAAGGGCAGGCACAGCACAGCTATCACAGCCACAGGGTTAGGGCCAGCACGGCCTCCCAAGTGCTCTGGGGACACTGGCCACTGTCAGGGACACACCCGCTTAGGGCTGGGCCACACCAGCCAAGGCAGGCGACACCCTGTGGATCAGCAAAATGCAGAAACGAAGCATGTAGAAAGGAGAAGCCCGCGTGGAGTGTGAGCACAGAGAACCGACACGCGGAGGGGCGATCTCCAGACAGCAGCTACGTGCCCAGGTGAACACGCGTGGATTGTGAGCACAGAGAACCGACACGCGGAGGGGCGATCTCTAGACAGCAGCTACGTGCCCAGGAAAACACGCGTGGAGTGTGAGCACAGAGAACCGACACGCGGAGGGGCGATCTCTAGACAGCAGCTACGTGCCCAGGGAAACACGCGTGGAGTGTGAGCACAGAGAACCGACACGCGGAGGGGCGATCTCTAGACAGCAGCTACGTGCCCAGGCGAACACGCGTGGAGTGTGAGCACAGAGAACCGACACGCGGAGGGGCGATCTCTAGACAGCAGCTACGTGCCCAGGCGAACACGCGTGGAGTGTGAGCACAGAGAACCGACACGCGGAGGGGCGATCTCTAGACAGCAGCTACGTGCCCAGGCGAACACGCGTGGAGTGTGAGCACAGAGAACCGACACGCGGAGGGGCGATCTCTAGACAGCAGCTACGTGCCCAGGCGAACACGCGTGGAGTGTGAGCACAGAGAACCGACACGCGGAGGGGCGATCTCTAGACAGCAGCTACGTGCCCAGGCGAACACGCGTGGAGTGTGAGCACAGAGAACCGACACGCGGAGGGGCGATCTCTAGACAGCAGCTACATGCCCAGGAAAACACGCGTGGAGTGTGAGCACAGAGAACCGACACGCGGAGGGGCGATCTCTAGACAGCAGCTACGTGCCCAGGGAAACACGCGTGCAACACCAGGCCACTGGCGAGCCAGCACCCTCTGCAGCCCGCACAGCCCTGCGCCCGGCCCGGCTCACTCCTCCCCATTCGTCCGCGCAGCTGTCAGTTCTTTCTGGGAACAATCCCCGCATCCCCATGCCAGGTTAGGAGGCTCCCATTCGGACAACGTCACGCAGTGTCACCCCTAACGGGGAGCGCAGAAGGGCAGGAAAGAGCCGTGACCTCAGGATGCTGGCCTCTTGGCCCCCAACTTCTCACCCAGGAGCCACAGCTCAGGTGAAAGAGGCCTGGGCTCTCCGGACCACACCCTCCCCCACGGCAGCCAACCACCGGAACTCCTGAGGGTCTCCGGAGTGGTCCTCCAACAGCAGGAGCGCGGCCGGCCTGCGAGCCATGTTACATCAAGACCAGAAGCAGCACCGCAGCACACGTGTGGCCTGGGGCCGTCAGGCACATGAACCAGGTGTGCGGCCGCGGAGTGGCTGGGAAGGCTGCTCTAGTGTCCCTTTGTAACTCTGTGTGGTGAGAGCTTTCAAAACACAGACACACACTGCTTCTAATGACACCAGGGAGGGGACTCGGCGTGCGGGCACTCGAGGGGTGGGAACCATCGTCCCGCGCAATTCCAGAAAAGCTGTTCCTTCCAGGGAGCAAAGGCCCAGCGTGGCCTGGGCTGGCAGGCAGCAGTCAGGGTGCAGAGCCCAGCCTCTCTCGGGGCTTCCCACAGGGGCCTCTTGGCCAGTGGCAGGCGGTGACGAGGCACAGGGGCTCCAGGCTCCACTCTCAGCAGGAGGCTTCTGAAGGTTTGTTCCCACGCCCTCATCTGCCTGTGTCCACTGTGGAGAGGTGCAGAGCTGTCTGTCCACCCAAGTCCTCAGCCAACGGAGGCAGCCATGACGCCTGGTGCCCGGGGTGGAGGCAGGAGCACATCAGGTGGGAATTGCCCTTCCCCGCCCTGGCGAAGGCCGTGCTGCCGCCTTCCTGGACCTGCAGAGGCGCAGGGCAGACGCACACCAAGCAGAAACGCAGGCGTGTAGCAGGAGCACAGGTGCCTGCACACACATGGAGGTCCCGAGCCTCGTGGGGCCACCAGCTGCAGGGACGAGGCTTGAGGGGAGGCAGCGTGGGGAGCAGAGGGGGCAGGAAGGTGCCTTCCTAGGAGGTAGCAGGGGCACCCAGGAAGCCGAGTCACCAGGTCCGGGACAAAGAAAACCACCCAAGAGTGCATGCACACACACAAACACACACACACTTGTGTGCAGGGGGCCGTGCACACGCACACACACTTGTGTGCAGGGGGCCGCACACACTCACACACACACTCATACTTGTGTGCAGGGGGCCGCGCGCACAGACACACACATACACTCTCACACCCGTGTGCATGGGGCTGCCCATGCATACACACATGTGGGGGAGGCTGAAGCCGGAGAGGCCTAGAGGAAACTTCCTGAGCCTGCCTCGCATTTGAAAACCTGTCTTCAAGTTTCAAATCCCTGGCAGTAAGTGACCCAGCCCCAGGGCGCTTTTGCCTAAGGATCATTAAGGTGGTATAACAGGAGTGGCTAAAACCTTTTTGCATCACATCACCCCACCCCTTGCCCGCATCCGCTCTGTAGCTGTGTACCGCAGCTATATAAACACCTCCCTTTTACAACAAAGTGAGATCCTACTTCGCATGGGCTCCCCACTGCGTCTGACTGTCCCCCGGGGTTGGGGAAGGCTGAGTGGCGGATGGCGCACTTCCCCTCCTCGGCCAACGCAAGCTGCGGGCAGCCTGTCTTTCTCCGGCGGTGACGAGGAAGAATCACTGCACACACACACACACACACACCCCTGTGTGCGGAGGGCTGTGTGTACACACACACACACACCTCTGTGCGGAGGGCTGTGTGTACACACACACACACACACACCTCTGTGCGGAGGGCTGTGTGTACACACACACACACCCACACCTCTGCAGGGGGCTGTGTACACACACACACACACACCTCTGTGTGGAGGGCTGTGTGTACATACACACACACACACACCTCTGCAGGGGGCTGTGTGTACACACACACACCCCTGTGTGCGGAGGGCTGTGTGTACATGCACACACACACACACCTGTGTGCGGAGAGCTGCTGTCCTGGAAGCATGGCCCCATGCAGCCCCCCTGGCCACTCGCCCCAAGGACACGAGTGTGGGCTTCAGAATCATCCACCTACAGGGGCCTTTGCTGCGGGGATACCGAAAGCGGCAAGATCTGCACATGCCTGCACGCCCCACGGAAGGGCCAAGTCGGCAAACCACACGACGGAACTCTCCAAACTTCTTAAAGGTGACACCGTAGTTCTGGGTGGAATTGTAGGTGAAAAACAAAAGAAAGAGACTCAGAGTCCTCTTGCAAAACATCCACACTGAACGCACACTGAGATCTCGCTCTGGCCTGCACCTGGGAGAGCAGCCCCATCTGCTGAGAAGCGAGGAAGAGACCCCAGCCGGGGAAGCCCACTGGGCACCCACAAGCAGGCCAAGGAGCGCCAGCACTGCCACTGGGAGGGAGTCGGACTTGACAGATGTCACAGAGCACCTGGGCCGCACACAAGACAAGAGCGGTCAGCAGGACCTGCGGGGAGGGGAAGCAGGGGAGCTGGGGAGCACAGGTGGGCAGCAAAGGAAGAGACGACGGAACAGCCTGCAGTCACCAGCTAGGAACGTGAGAGCGAGCGCCAAGGCCGACAGAGCAACTGTGGAAAACGTCACGCCAACGAAGGAATCCGAACGATTCCCGGCTGGACTGAGACCCCTCTGGGCCCAGGAAAGGGAAACTCCTTCTTTGCTGTATCTGTTATACTGGTCGGATGGAAGGGAGGCTGGGAGGGAGGCCGAGGGATGGGGGAGGCATGGGAGAGGCCCGAGGCCGTCTGTGACTGCAGTGCAAGAGCACGGGGTGGGGGTGCCGAGGCAGCAGCCACAGAAACCACCAGTCGCTCAGTGGTGACTGCTGGGGGGCGCTCCCCAGGGCAGCAGCTTCCTTCTGCATCCTGTCTTTCACCAATACACACGATGTCCTGCTTCTCACTGCAGGAGGAAACCACGTGAGCACCGGCATCTCGTCTCCCGAATGGTGCTGACCTGACTCCTGGCTGCCCCACTTCTGACCTGGCTTCCCATGAGCCTGGGAAGATGGGGAAGGCGGCACAGCACCTGGGCCCCCACCAGCCATGCAGGAGACCAGGATGGAGTTCCTGGCCTCCACCCTGGAGTGGCCATTCAGGGGATAAGCCAGTGGGTGAAAGATTGTTCTCTCTCTGCCTCTCCCGCTGCCTCGCACTCTGCCTTTCAAATACATAAAAATAAGTGTTTACATTTTTAAGATGCCAGCTAGGATGCCCGCGTCCCACGCCGGAACGTCGGGGTTTGATTCCTACTCCAGCTGCCTGCTAATGAAGACCTGGAGAGCAGAGGGATGGCTCAGCTAATGCGATCCCTGTCCTCCCGGGAGGATGGGAAAAATTGGCAAAATGTCATCCCAAAGACCAACCTCAAGATGAGATGCTGGGATGAGCTGACAACTTTTTGCTTCCTGTGCATCCCTCCACTCACCGGGAGGCAGAGGGGGCAAGAACGCCCTTTCCCAGGCGTACTGCCCCAGGTCGGTAGAAGCCGAGCCGACAGCAGCTACTGTAACTGTGCTCACGGAAGCAAAGGAACACCTCAGTATAAACAAAAACATAAGAAATCGCAACAGAAAAGTTAAAAAGGCTTTTATTTCTCATTTTATTCAAAGATAAGAGATAGAGACACAGAAATCTTCCATCTGTTGGCTCACTCCTCAAATGCCCACAACAGCTGGGCTGGGTGGTGTCAAAGCCAGGAGGCTGGCATTCGACATGGGTGTCCCCAGTGGAGGGCAGGGACCAAGGACTTTAGTCACCACTTGACGCTTTCCAGGGTGCACGCCGTCAGCAATCTGGAATAGGCAGTGGATCTGGGACTCAAACCCCAGCACTCGGGGCCAGCAATGTGGCGCAGTAGGTTAATCCTCGCCTGTGGCGCAGGCATCCCATATGGGCACCGCATCTAGTCCCAGCTGCTCCTCTTCCAATCAACCTCTCTGCTGTGGCCTGGGAAAGCAGTAGAAGATGGCCCAAGTGCCTGGACCCCTGTACCCACATGGGAGACTGGGAAGAATCTCCTGGCTCCTGGCTTCAGACCGGTGCAGCTCCAACCATTGTGGCCATTTGGGGAGTGAACCAAAAGAAGGAAGACCTTTCTCTCTGTCTCTCCCTGTGTAACTCTACCTCTCAAATAAATAAAATGTTAGAACACACACACAGACACACACACAGAGACACACACACAGACACACACACAGCACTCTGATACAGGATGTGGGAGCTTCAAGAAACAGCTAAACCACTATGCCAAACGCCGGCCCCAAACTAGCCTGAAATAAAATCAAAAAAAGAGCTGGACAGCTGGGAGTTGACAGAGATGGGACATCAAGCAGACCTGAATAGAAATACAAATGAGCAAATCTGAGGAAGGGGTGGCGGGAGAGAACCCGCAAAGCCGCAGGAGGCCAGAAAACATGTGAATCACGTGGCTTAAGGTTTCTCCAACCTGGAGAAAAACAAGATTCCAAAGAGACTCAAGGAGCAAGCTTTCACTTTTTTTTTTTTTTTTTTTTGACAGGCAGAGTGGACAGTGAGAGAGAGACAGAGAGAAAAGTCTTCCTTTTGCCATTGGTTCACCCTCCAATGGCCGCCGCGGCCGGCACACCGCACTGATCCGAAGCCAGGAGCCAGGTGCTTCTCCTGGTCTCCCATGGGGTGCAGGGCCCAAGCACTTGGGCCATCCTCCACTGCACTCCCTGGCCACAGCAGAGAGCTGGCCTGGAAGAGGGACAACCGGGATAGAATCCGGCGCCCCAACCGGGACTAGAACCCGGTGTGCCGGCGCCGCAAGGCGGAGGATTAGCCTGTTGAGCCGCGGCGCCAGCCAATGAGCAAGCTTTAAGTAACTTTTATTACAGTATATGAGGGAACTTCAAAAAATTCACAGAAAATGGAATTAAAAGGAAATTTCAGGCACGCGTGGTTAGCCTGGTGGCTGAGACACTGTATCCCCCACAGCAGAGCGCGGGCTCCCTGCTCCCAGCTCCTGCCTCCTGTGAACGCTGGAAGGCAGTGGATCGGAACGTGTGCAGCTACCCCTCGGGACATTTCTTGAAGTGCCTATGTTTGAGAAGGAAGAAGTTCTAAAACCAGTGACTTAAGCTTCTCCCTAAGAAGCCAGAATATTGAGAAGGGAACTGCAAAGCAGACAGACGGCGAGAAGTAAACAGAGCAGCAACGACCCCTGACCTGGCCCACACCACTCACCCAGCAGCCTGCTCAGCGGGGTCAGCAGCGACACGATTTAGTCCCTGATTCTGACAACGTCCTTGGCTGCATTTGGGAAACAGGCAAGCCTGGCATGGTGTTGCCAAGAGAATACTGAAGCGGCAGAACTTGTGAGAATGGAAAATACAGCAAGACCCTGGAAGTGAGGTACTAGGCCAGGCACTTCCTTTGCTCATTAGTTCCTTTGAAAGCCGAATCGTGGCAAAATAATACAAGCAGGAAACTTTTCACACTGGTGCAGTTTTCTGACAACACACACTTTCCATGAACTGGGCAAAGACCCTCCCCATACGACGTGAAAATATAATATGTTGGCACCAAAATAAACCCATCTTTCAGTTCCATTTTCCATGAACTTTTCCATGTGCCACACAACCAACATTGGACAGCCAGGACCAACACAGCCAAGCCGCCTCCCTGCAACAGGGACGCTTGCCGGTGTGGACCCAGCGCACACGTGTGCTTGAAACGGGACATCCGGGGAAGGGGCTCACGGTGCAGAAGTGTGCAGTCAGAGTCGGGACTGGACTGTGCATCCGCCGACCCAAAAACAACCGGGAAGGGAGTGAGCAGAGGAGCCGGACACCCCACGACGGGGGACACAGTAATTTAAATCCAAGGTTTTTCTTCAGAAAACCTCTGGCTGCTACCCCAACTTTTATTTGAAGTAACCTCACTAAGTAGTAGCTGACAGAGGCGAGAATTCAGAGTGTGCTACGTGCTCGAGGAGAGCCGCCTAGCCCGGGAAGGAGTCGGAGGAAGCGCACCTGTGTGTCCGGCCAGCTCCCGACTCACACGGACGTTCCCTTCGCGCGTCTTCAGGTTGTAAATGGAGCAGATGTTGTCCAGCCCACCGCAGGCCACGTAGTTCCCAGAGGGGGCGTATGCACAGGTCATGACCCAGGAGGAGCGCAGAGGGATGGCGTGCACCTGCAGGCAGAACACCGGTGGGACTCTCACCTTCCGGCTCAAAAGCATAACCATGGACACCGACTTCCCCTTTGGCCTTCAACTCTCACTGCATAGGAGAGGACGAGCGACGCAGGGCCACAGTGACCCAGAGCAGTTCGCAGGCGTGGCTGTGGCATCGCCAGCCACGGCGCTGCAGTGCTAACGTGTGGCAGCCACAGACTACACAGAGGGCACTTCACCACCTGTCCACACGGTGTGAACTCACCAAAAACAACAGCGCATTGTCACTGGGAATTATCATAACCCACACTGTCACACACCTCCTTAGGTGCAGACAGATCTGGCGTAATTATTGCGACCTGTTATATACATGATATTTAGTAAAATACAACTGGGCTAGATTTTCACATACATATTTAGGCAAATTACAGTACTTTTTAAATTTAATACAAACAACCTTGGATTAAATTTTAAAAGAATTTGATTTATACTTCAAAGTATAATGCCTTTTAGAGAATCTCTTGTAAAAATGAGTAACTAAATGAAAGGCTGTATTTCTGCATTTTATAAATAAAACACACAGACTGAGAGACGGAGCTACAACCGGAGTGCTCACCTCCTACCTGCTTGGTGGAGGCCCAGCACCCTGCAGTACGACTAAGCCCTGTCCAGATGAAGCTGGCATGCCACACGGCTCTGTCCCCCTAAATGACCTCACCACAAACACAGCTCGCGAGCAGGCATCTCCCAGTGGTTGAGGCCTGCAGCCACAGCAGAATACCTGGGCTCAAAGCCAGCTCCGCTCCTGGCTCGGCTTCCTGCTCATGGAGACCCCAGGATGTGTGGTGATGGCTCAAGTAACTGGGTTACTGCCACCCACAACGCAGACTGGATTAACTCCCTGACTTGTGGCTCCGGCCACTGCCCAGCCCCAGCCACTGCAGACCCCTGGGGAGCGCCCCAGCAGACAGGAGACCTCTATCGGTCTCCCTCTCCGTGTCACCACACCTCTCCATGAAACAGAACCCAGCCAAACGCTCTGCTGTGCCTCCCTGCACTACCCTGCGCTCCCTGGTGCAGCGCAGCCCCGCGGATGCCGCCTGCTCACCCACCTTGTTTGTGGTGTAGCTGTCCCAGATGATGAGCTTGCCGTCCTGTGAGGCACTGACGAGCAGCCTGCAGGGGAGAGACAGACAAATCAGCCCTGCACAGCCGGAGATCCCACACGGGAGGAACACGGACACAGAACACAGGACAGCTTCGCGAGCACGACTGCGGTGACCTCGCCGAGAGCAGTCCAGACCGCGCTCAGCGCTCAGCTCCAGCACAGACCAGGACACCGGAGCCTCTGGCCCTGCCGACCAAAGCAGGCTGGCTGCGGCTCCTAACTGCTCTGCGTCGTCTCCCTCCGCTATAAACCACGCTACACACACAGAGGTCTTTAAAGAGCCAAAGATTGTACACAATAGGAAGTTTTCTATTCCATCACAAAGAGAAAGCCAGTCTATACGGGAATGAAAGGCTTCAGACCTTCCAGATTCACAAAACACCTCTCACCCAAGAGCAACATTTCTCCAACTGAACTTCAGTTGGAATCCAGGTCTCCTAGAAGCTACGGTGCTCAGCGCCCAGCTGGCTGGGTAGCAGCACACCGACGACAGCACGCACGCATGCTGCCTGGCAGGAGGCACAGTGGCCATGGACACGGGCTGTGTCCGGGACCTGCGTGCTGGGAAAGGTGCTGTGTCTACGTGGGTAACCAGGACGGGGTCCCGCCGAACGGGAGCACGACCAGCAGCCAATCCGAGAGGCTGAGACAAAGTGAACCAGCGCTGTGGTCAAACCAGGCGCTCAGATGTGAGACACAGCACTAAACCACCAGGCCACACAGGCGTGAAACCCTCCGACAGCTGAGAGCTAGCACGGCCTGGGAACCACTGTCGAAGGACGGCTGCCTACAGAACGTGCTGTTCCAAGGAGGAACCGGGCCAGAACGTTCCCTGCTGTCTCCAGCAGACACTTGTCAATGACAGCGACACAGACTGGAACCGGCTCACGACAGCACACGTGGCTTCCTGACGCAGACCAGAAGCTGAGGGTAAGACTCACTCAGGTCATCCTGAGAGTGTCGGCCACTTTAACACAACAACGCGAACGGCAGGAACAGAAGCCGCTTCAGTGCTTTGCTACGTAATTCACTCCTGGAACATGCGGCATGCATGCTCCCATCTCTTCTCATCTTCCAGATGCAATTCTTTTTTCTAAAAATTTATTTACTTATTTGAAAGTCAGAGAGATGGGGTGTGAGAAACAAAGACAGAGAGGTCTTCCAGACACTGGTCCACTCCCCAGATGGCTGCAACAGCCAGGGATAGGCCAGCCTGAAGCCAGGAGCATCTTCCAGGTCTCCCATGCTGGGTTGGAAGTAGAGTAGCTGGGACACGAACTGGCGCCCCGTGGGATGCCAGTGTCTCGAGTGCCAGCCCCCAGGTGCAATTCTTAGCCCAGCCATCAACAGTCCTGTAGGTGAAGACACCCCCCCCTGCTGCTCTCCTTGTCCAGCCAGTCTGAAGCCTGAGGCCGAACCCAAGCCCACCCAGAGCAGCTCCTCCTCCAGGTAGGGTCACCTTCAGAGAGCTCTCTGTCACACAGCTCAGTAAGCGCTGACTCGTCAGAGTGGGGGAGTAAGCTGCTAATTCCCCGGAAGGTGACAGGAGACACCTCCTCCCCCAGGTCAGGACCTGGCTTCGCGTTGCCTCCTGGAGGCCTGCCTGTTCACACGACAGTCCCCTGAGGGCCACCACACAGAACACAGAGAAACAAGTATGCCAGCGGGCTGCAGGGCACTGAGGAGCGGGCACGGCCCAGACGCCTGGTGCCCTTCACCCCACACACAGCTGTGTTCCAGCCCAGGCACGGACCCACGTGACTGAGAGGGCACCTGAAGTGCCACTGAAAACCAGAGCCGAGGGTGGGCACGGGGACACCTGCCTCCCACCCTGCAATGCCTAGCTCATCCTCCGGCTTCAATTCCCACCCCATCTTCCCACGGCTGTGCACCGGGGGAGTCAGCAGTGCTTGGGGCCCTGCCACCCACAGGAGAGACCCAGACAAGGGCCTTGCTCCTGGTTTCGGCCTGGCACAGCCCAGGGGGTTGCAGGCATCTGGGGGTGAGCCAGCGGAAGGAAGGCTCTGTCGCTCTGCGTGTGGAGTAAATAACTATTTTTTTTTAAAGAATCAGATTATAGTATAAATTTTTCTTTCTTTCTTTTTTTTTTTTTAAAGACTTGTATATTTATTTGAGCTATATTTGAGAGTGGGAAGCAGAGAGAGATCTTCCATCCGCTGGTTCACTCCCCAAAGGGCTGCAACAGCCAAAGCTGGGCCGATCTGAAGGCAGGAGCTGCTTCCGGGTCTCCCACGTGGGTGCAGGGGCCCACGCACCTGGGCCATCTTCCACTGCTTTCCCAGGCCACAGCAGGGAGCTGGATCGGAAGAGGAAGAGCTGCGACATGAATCGGCACTCCATATACGCCGGCACTGCAGACAGAGGCTTAGCCTACTACGGCACAGCACCAGTCCCGAACATATTACATTGACCAACTCCAACTACACACTCGTACATGTGTGTGCACACAAGCATGTGTCACAGGCTCCCAGTGTGGTTTTGAAAGAAACACTGTTGGCCTGCCAGTCGAAAGCCAAAGCATTCACAATTCATAAATGACAGCCTGAGCCATGAAAAAGTGAGAGTCTGTGTGACAACCTTTGTTTACGGTAGCAGGAATAAGGTGACTTCAGGAAAACACACATCCCCCAAAACTCCAAAACAACTATTTTAGGCTTTAAATACACAGCCACTGACCTACCCAGAAAACAGCTGTTTAAAACAAATAATCTGGGCCGGCGCCGTGGCTTAACAGGCTAATCCTCCGCCTTGTGGCACCGGCACACCGGGTTCTAGTCCCAGTTGGGGCGCCGGATTCTATCCCGGTTGCCCCTCTTCCAGGCCAGCTCTCTGCTATGGCCCGGGAGTACAGTGGAGGATGGCCCAGGTCCTTGGGCCCTGCACCCACATAGGAGACCAGAAGCACCTGGCTCCTGGCTTCAGATCAGTGAGATGCGCCGGCCACAGCGGCCATTGGAGGGTGAACCAATGGCAAAAAGGAAGACCTTTCTCTCTCTCTCTCACTATCCACTCTGCCTGTCAAAAATAAAAAAATAATTTTAAAAAATTAAATTAAAAAAAAAAAAACAAAAAACAACACACAAATAATCTGGGGCCAGTGCTACGGCTCAGCAGGTGAAAGCCCCGGCCCGCAGCGCCAGCATCCCATGTGGCAACAGTCTGAGTCCCAGCTGCTCCACTTCCCATCCAGCTCCCTGCTAATGCACCTGGGAAGGCAGTGGAAGGTGGCCCAAGTGCTTGGGACCCGGCACCCACTTGGGAGGCCCGGAAGAGGCTCCTGGCTCTTGACTTCCAACTGCCTCTGCTCTGGCCATTGCAGCCATTTGGGGAGTGAACTAGTGGATGGAAGACCTCTCCCTCTCTGTCTCTACCTCTATGTCTTTCAAATAATCTTAAAAAAATAAACAAACAAAACAAATGATCCTGATACTCTGGACAGCACAGGTCCTCCTTAATATTACCTCCTGGTTTTCTTTTGTGATCATGCAGCATGAAATCTAACTGTCCAGCTTAAAAAGCAAGTGTAAGCCCAATTCTCAGGGGCCGGCGCTGTGGAGTAGCAGGTAAAGCCACTGTCTGCAGTGCCAGCATCCCATATGGGCGCCGGTTCAAGTCCTGGCTGCTCCACTTCTGACCCAGCTCTCTGCTATGGCCTGGGAAAGCAGTAGAAGATGGCCCAAGTCCTTGGGCCCCTGCACGCACGTGGGAGACCTGGAAGAAGTTCCTGGCTTCAGGTTGGCACAGCTCCAGCTGCTGCGACCACCTGGGGAATGAACCAGCAGATGGAAGACCTCCCTCTCTCTCTGCCTCTGTCTCTCTGTAACTCTGCCTTTCAAATAAACAAATAACTAAAAAAATAAAGTCATCATTAAAAAATATTGAAAGAACTAAGTTTGCACAACACAGTTTTGCTGATTTACGTATTTTGAATGTATTTTAATTGATGAATAACTGCATGTATGTATGGGATACAATGTGATGTTCTGATGTATGTTTATATTATGGGATGGTTGAACCAAGCTGGTTAACACACCCACCACCTCATACCCTTTTGTTTGTGGTGAGAACATTTAGCATTTACTCTGTGAGCTGAGCTGCGAGGCCCTGGCTCCTGACCCCGGTTTCCCACCAGCGCAGCCCCTGGGCAGTGCTGACGGCTCATCTAATGGGTTTCAGGCCACTCACCTGGGGGCCTGGGCTGAGTTCCTGCCGATGGCTGTGGCCCAGCCCAGATCACTGCAGGCATTTGGGGAGTAAACCAACAGAGGAGAGCTCTGTCTCTCTTGCTGCGTTTCAAGTAAATACAAGTTTAGAGCAGTCCTGGAGATTTCATAGTTCTGAACTGATGCCCGGAGCCCTGCGCACACAGCCGTCTCCCAGCTGGCGGTCTGTGCCCTCTGAACATCACCCCCTCCCACCTCCCCTTTCCTTTTTTTGCTTTCTGACTACAGCCATCATTAAAACGCTCACACTGTCATTTGCATATGAAATTGTATGGGATACTGTATAGAACAAACTAAAGATAGAATCTTTTGTTCTCCAGCCTTTACACTCCAAAGCACTTCCATGAAAAAGAGAAAGCCAAGCAGAAAATTCCACTCTGTCAACTCAACGAGGAAAAAGCTGCTGCTCAAAGGCAGGCAAGTCAAGAACCGCATGTCAGACTTCGAAGAGCAGGCTGCAGTCCACAAATCAAAAGCACCTTCTTTATTTGGGAAGAAAACATAAGAGATGGACTTAGGAACCTCTAAAACCACAGGAAAAGAGAGCTTACCAGATGTCCTTTCTACAGTGGCCCACAGGGAAGCCACACAGCCCAAGGCAGGCGTGGGCGGAGGCAGGGCAGAGGGTGAGCAGGGGGCAGGGGAGTGGACGGGAGGTTAAGAAGCCCAGGAAGAGGAAGAACAGGAGCCTGAGGGGCTGTGTCTGGGGCAATGAACACGCCACAGAGGGGCACAACGACCGGGTGAGGGGCGATGGCCGCAGCAAACACACACATCCATGCACCTGCTGGGGGCCCCAACCACAGAAACCCAGGCACAGCACCAGCCCCACAGGCTGCTGCTCTAAGGCTATCTCCCTGGGCGTCCAGCAGCCTGGATCAGGCGCTGAAATCCCAGGAGGGCCAGCAGCCACGAGAACAGGCCGAGCAGTGCACAACACAGGGACGGAGGAAGGCAACTTCCCAAGGTCACGTCAGAGCATGGCGGAGCTGAGGGAAGGTGGAGTTTCCCAGGGAGAAGAACCTGAGCCACGCAAGCCAGCCTGGAGCAGAGAGGAAACAGCAGAGCAGGACGGGCCAGGTGAGCAGGACCCCGGATGGAGCGCAGACCCGCGCATGTGCCACGCCTGGCCTGCTCCTCTGACTCCTCCTCCTGGTGTTGCTCTCTACAAAGTACAGCAGATGAATCCGGGCAACCTTCCCCGACAACAGACACTTGGTGACGTGGCCGATCGGCTGCTGCCGTGGCCTGCGTTACCTGGAGTCCGTGCCCCAGTGCATGGCGTAAATCTTCGCCAGGTGCCCCCTCAGCGTTCTCCTGGTGCGCATCTGGATCCTCCCCACCGGGTCGATGTTGTTTGTGATCTTAAACACGAAGGTTCCTGAGGTTAACGTCTGTGACCACACGATCTTCCCAGAGCCCTCCTCCTCACCCACCCAGCAGGGCCCAGCCATCCTCCAGCTCTTCAGGGGCACCGGGGCCCTCGGGACTCTGAACAGGTCTACTGCTTCCATGGGGCGTAAGGACACACCTGTCCCTCTGGCACGCAGACGCACGGCAGCCCAGCTCCGCCTCTGTCTCGGGGCCTGGGGGCCACCACAGGGACAGCCTCCAGCAGCTGCCGTGCTGCTCCCCTCGGGCCACGTGTGGGCCGGGACAACGCTCAGGATCTGTGTCTGCATGGCAGCACCCACCCCAGGGCGGACACCGACAGCAATGACTCCAGGTTGGCAAATGGGCAGCGCACACCCAACAGGAGTCTTCAAAAATGGCCAAAGTGTGCCGAGAACTGACAGTCACAATTCTACGCCGCGTACATTTCTTCTTAAAGAAGATGCCCTTACGTGTCTGGACAGCGTAATACACCAAGTCATCTTCAGAGGATGAATCTGAGTTTTCTTTCACTATTCTGTCCGATTCTTTAATTTTTTAAAACTCTGTTATAGTGCCCCACTCGGGGGCACTCAGCACATCCCGCATGCTGTGCAGCCGTCGCCACTGCTCGGCTCCCCACCCACCCAGCGGCCACCCTCCTCCTCTCGCCCCCACAGTCCCTGCAGCCAGCAATCTCCTGTCTTCAACTTAACCATTCTGGGTATTTCATACACACAGAGTTGTCAAACACAGAGCTACACGTGTCTGGCTGTTCTTCTCATCACCCGCTGCGAGGTCACCCACGTGGCTGCACTCCCGTTCATGGCGGAGTAACATCCCACCGTGCACACGCCACCACGAGTCTGTACGCTCATCCACTTGTGGAGAGCTGGATGGTCTCCTCCCCTGGCTATGTGAGCAGTGATGTGAACACTGCACGGCCATCCTCCTTTAACTGGTTTTGCTATGCATGGCTCCGTGACCTGTGGTCAATCGCAGTCTGCAACTACTACATAGAAAATCCCAGGTACGGACAATTCCCAAGTTTAAGCTGTGAGCCGTCCTGAGCAGGAGAATGACATCCCACTGCGGCCTGCGCGTCCTGTCTGGGGTGAGTCAGCCCTCGGCCCGGCGCGCCCGCGCTGTGCCCACTGTGGTCACCTAAGCTGCGTCCCAGCCCCGTGTCGTCTGCCTCACTACACCTCCTCGCGCAGGCGTTGTTGTCACAAGTGTGAGTACAGGAAGATCAACTTTTTGAGACAGATCATATGCACAGATTTCCTGCAGTGTTGTTTTTATGATTATTCTATTATTAGTTCTCAACGTTGCCTCTGTAGGGCCTGTGTACACGAGGCTTGATATCCACGGGTTTGGGGGTGTGCGTATCCTATTGAACGCACGCTTGAACGCTGGCTTTTAATCCTTTTGCGCACACAAGGAGCCATGGAGCTGCTGTTCAAGTGTCTGGGGAGCTGCCGGGCCGGCCTGCGGCGTCCAGTTCTGGGGCAGGCCGGTCACGAAGGCCGCGACACGACGCCTGACTGGGACAGCAGTGCTTCTGCCCTGGCAGGGAGCACTACTCGGGCTGAAGAGACGACACGTACACAGAACCCACTGTCTCCTCCCACGTCTGGACGGCTCCACAAAGACAGTGCCCCCGCAGTGGTGTGGCAACTGCGCGGGCAGAGCTCACTCAGAGGGTCCAGGCCGCACACAGCTCTTACCTGAGAGAGCGTCGCATCTGCACATGCTTTCCTGGCATCCTGGGAAGCAACACAAGAGAGATGAGCGGCGTTCCAGGCCGGTCAACCCAGGACCTCACAGATCACTGTGGAAGGAAAGCCCCCCCGACACCCACCATCCACCGCACTCGGCCACTCCAAACACAGGGGACCCTTTCAGCACGGCAACCGTGGAACCCGGCACTGCGACAGCACCGGGATGGCACCGGGGCAGGGCACCTGGGCTCGGGGCTGCCTTGGCCTTCGGCGCTTCTGAGCAACCACGCTGGCTCAGTGCCTGCACAGTTGATCCAGGGAGGACAGGAGGCCGGCGCCCAGTGAGAATGGTCCAGCAAGGACCTCATAACCAGCCCAAAAAACTCTTTGGGACGACATTAATTACTTTGTTGGATTTAAATTTCACAGAAAAGAGCAAGGCGTCTGATCAGACTAGAGATTCAGATGAAACCTTCTGGCTTCTTCCTGGCTGTCAATCCGCTTTCTTATCTATGGAATGATGAAATGCTTCAACCAGCAGGTGCACCCTGTGGAAGGACACTCCGGCACGAACAACAAGTAAACAAAGGGACTGGATAATCTTGGAATCTTAAATTAACATATATTTTTATAAACAGAAAGATATAGGGAGCTGGCGCTGTGGTGTAGCAGGGCAAGCCACCACCTGCAGTGTCAGATCCCACGTGGGCATGGGTTTGAGCTCTGGCTGTTTGGCTGTTCCACTTCCGATCCAGCTCTCTGCTATGCCCCCTGCACCCACGTGGGAGACCTGGAAGAAGCTCCTGGCTCCTGGCTTTGGATCAGCCCAGCTCTGGCCATTGGAGCCATTTGGGGAGTGAATCAGTGGATGGAAGACTTCTCTCTGCCTCTACCTCTTGTAACTCTTTCACATAAATAAATAAATCTTAAAAAATAAAAATAAGAAAGCAATATGTAAAAGAGAACTTTAAAAATCCACAGAAAAAGCCGGCGCCGCGGCTCAACAGGCAAATCCTCCGCCTTGCGGCGCCGGCACACCGGGTTCTAGTCCCGGTCGGGACACCAATCCTGTCCCGGTTGCCCCTCTTCCAGGCCAGCTCTCTGCTGTGGCCAGGGAGTGCAGTGGAGGATGGCCCAAGTGCTTGGGCCCTGCACCCCCATGGGAGACCAGGAGAAGCACCTGGCTCCTGCCATCGGAACAGTGCGGTGCGCTGGCCGCAGCGCGCCTACCGCGGCGGCCATTGGAGGGTGAACCAACGGCAAAAAGGAAGACCTTTCTCTCTGTCTCTCTCTCTACTGTCCACTCTGCCTGTCAAAAAAATAAAATTAAATTAAATTAAAAAAAAAATCCACAGAAAAATGGAATTGAAAGATAAGCTAATTTGGGGGCAAAATATTTTGAAACCCAGGCATAATTTTATAATACATATATTCTATGAATTTCCTGAAGACCTCTTGTACACCAGATGCAGTAAAATGAGAACACAGCTTTAAAAGGCTCACAACAGGAGTGTGGGCAGCCCCTCAGAGGCGCTCAGGCCATGTCCAGTAAGACACGGGTCTCCATGCTGCTGTGTCTGACACTATGGCTGGCTGTTCCCAGATCCGATTTAAGGGGCAAACTTTCCTACTGCAAATTTTTATTTTATGAAGCCAGTGGGAATATCTGTGAATTAATAATATAAAGAAACTATTGGCCAGTGCCGCAGCTCACTAGGCTAATCCTCTGCCTGCGGCGCCGGCACCCCGGGTTCTAGTCCCGGTTGCTCCTCTTCCAGGCCAGCTCTCTGCTGTGGCCCGGGAAGGCAGTGGAGGATGGCCCAAGTGCTTGGGCCCTGCACCCGCATCGGAGACCAGGAGAAGCACCTGGCTCCTGGCTTCAGATCGGCGCAGTACGCCGGTCATAGCAGCCATTTGGAGGGTGAACCAACAGAAGGAAGACCTTTCTCTCTGTCTCTCTCTCTAACTCTGCCTGTCAAAAAAAAAAAAAAAAAAGGTCAAACCACACTAGAGTTTAAGACAATACTGTCAGGGTCAACACAAATCGCTGCTTCAGTGGGTGCATGCTGTAGTGTGGGGGTCAGACGCTGTGTGGCCCACGTCCCACAGCAAGCTGCCAGGTCAAGTCTCAGGTATTCTGCTCCTGACCAGCTCCCTGCTAGCATGCCTGGGAGGCAGATAATGGCCAAGAACTTAGGTCCCTGCCACCCACGTGGGAAACCCAGATGGAGCTCCCAGCTATGGTCTGGCCAAGCCCTGTGAGGAAGACCTGCTGCTCAGATTCCAAAGGCAAAGTTAGAGAGAGAGGAAGAGACACAGAAACTAAGAGATTTTCCATCTGCTGGTTCACTCTCCAAATGGTCACAATGGCCAGAGCTGGCCAACCCAAAGCCAGGAGATTCTTCTGGGTCTCCCACGTGGGTGCAGAGTCCCAAGCACTTGGGCCATCTTCCACTGGTGTCCCAAGCCATAAGCAGAGAGCTGGATTGGAAGAGGAGCAACCGGGACACAAACCAGCACCCATATGGGATGCTGGTACCTCAGGTGGAGGCTTGGCCTACGACATCACAGTGCCAGCCCCTTCTTGGTGTCTTTAAAAAAGTTGTAGGGGGGCCAGCGCTGTAGTGTAGCAGGCAAGGATGCCGCCTGCAGTGCCAGCATCCCATAGAGGCGCCGGTTCGAGTCCTGGCTGCTCCACTTCTGATTCAGCTCTCTGCTGTGGCCTGGGAAAGCAGCAGAAGATGGCCCAAGTCCCTGGGCCCTGGAACCCGCGTGGGAGACCTGGAAGACACTCCTGGCTTCAGATTGACACAGCTCCAGCCGTTGCAGCCACTTGGGGAGTGAATCAGCGGACGGAAGACCTCTCTCTCTCTGCCTCTCCTCTCTGTGTAACTCTGACTTTCAAATAAATAAATAAATCTTTAAAATAAAAAAAGACTTTTTTTATTATCTGAAAGGCGGAGTGACAGGGAGAGGTCTTCTGTCTGTTGGTTCCCTCCCCAAATGGCTACAACAGCTGAGGCTGGGCCGGGCTGAAGCCAGGAGTGAGGAGCTCCATCTGGCTCTCCCTCGGGTGGCAGGGGCCCAAGCACTTGGACCACCCTCCGCAGCTTTACCCAAGCCATTAGCAGGGAGCTGATGGAAGCAGAGCAGCTAGAACCAGACCTGGTGCTCTGATACAGGTGCTAGCAGGGGTTTAACCCACTGCCTCGCAACGCCAGCCCCTGGACGCTCATCTTTAAACAGCTTTTCTGTCCTCAACTTAAAAGCTGCAATCAGTGTCCAAGGGGAGCGAGGCAGATAACACACAGCAATGTAGTGGCCACGAGCACAGTACAAAAAAAAATCTCCCAGTTCTGGGCAAACAGTTCACATAGATTCAAGTAACAAATTACACAGAAAAATAGAATCCCCCAGACAGTCCTAGGCCAAGTGTCTGGGTCTATAACTGGTGTTCACTGGGCCAAGTGAGACCCAAATTCACTCTCAACCCCCTCACTCTGTAACCACCTGTCCTGAACAGGTAACACTTGCCCCGACCGCCACACCCCAGGACACCGGGACACCGGGCAGCATGCACTACGCACTCTGATTTGGTTCTTCAGCTGCTCGGCCTCCTGCCGCAACTGGTCGAGTTCACTCATCTTCTGGCGCACGTGCTCTTTGTTGCCACCTCAAAGAATCTGGGATCTGAAGAAGAAAAAACACAGCACAAAAACAACACTTACTCTTCAGCGGCATACAATGTGACAACGCCTACTAACACGTGGTTGAAAATGTGGTGGTGGCCTGAAGACACTGGTCAGGAAAGGTTTTCTTTTTCTTTTTTTTAAATTTATTTGACAGGTAGAGTTATAGATAGTGAGAGAGACAGAGAGAAAGGTCTTCCTTCCATTGGTTCACCCCCCAAATGGCTACTACAGCTGACACTGCGCCGATCCGAAGCCAGGAGTCAGGTGCTTCTCCTGGTCTCCCATGCGGGTGCAGGGCCCAAGCACTTGGGCCATCCTCCGCTGCACTCCCGGGCCACAGCAGAGAGCTGGACTGGAAGAGGAGCCACTGGGACAAGAACCCAGCGCCCATATGGGATGCCGGTGCCGCAGGTGGAGGATTAACCAAGTGAGCCACGGCGCAGGCCTCAAGAAAAGTTTTCAATGAAAGGTCTGGCCACCCACAGAACACGAGACAGCGTTCGAAAGCCCAGGGTCACTGCTCCAGGAGACAGGCCGCAGTGGCAACGTGGCCACCCAGCACCCCAAAAGCAGTAACCAGGGACCCAGGACCAGTGGAAAGATGCCCAACTGCTCACACTGTACCCCTGAAAGGACACAAGAAAGTGTCTTCCAGCAGTCCTGTGACTCAGGGACAACGCATCAGTTCTCCCACCAGCACAGGCCTGGGGTCCCAGAGGCTCGGAGCCCTCCGAGGCACCGGCCGAGGCTCAGGCCCAGCACACGTCCTGCACACGCTCAGCTGGTCAGTGCTTCTGCAAACTGTCCAGTGGAACCTTGCTGTCCCCAAGAGAACATCTTAAGCCACAGTGGTATTTCTTTCTTGTTTAAGATTTATTTATTTATTTGAAAGGAGAGTTAGAAAGGGAGAATGAGAGGCAGAGAGAGCTTTTCCATCTGCCCATTCACTCCCCAGATGGCTGCAATGGGAAGGCTGTTCTAGGCTGGAGCCAGGAGCCAGGGGCCAGGAGCTTCTTCCAGGTCTCCGACATGGGTGCAGAGGCCCAAGCACTGGGCCATCTGCTGCTGCACTCCCAGGCACATTAGCAGGCAGCTGGATCAGAACTGGAGCAGCCAAGACCTGAACCAGCACTTTAACCCACTGTGCCACCACGCCAGGTCCGACAGTGGCATTTCTGACCCAGGTCTTAGCTAAATCCATCCCAAATATGACGAGAGTATCACAAAGCTGAAGACAGAATTGCCAACATCTTTAACCACTAATAATAGAATTAGCTCCATAAGCAAATGCGCTTATGCAAAGACCTTGATTTTCTAGGTCAGTCATACAAGGTAAGAAATCCACCACCACCGATTTTGTGTGAAAGTCAAAGGGCTGGGGTCAGGACCGCAGTGCGGCAGGGTAAGCTGCCACAGCCCACACCGCTGTGCCACGTCCCTCTTCAGAGGCCGGTTCAAGACCTGACTTCCAGGGCTGATGTGGTGGCGTAGTGGGTTAAAGCCATGGCCTGCAACGCTGACATCCCATGTGGGCATGGGCTCGCGTCCCAGCTGCTCCACGTCCCGTCCAGCTCTGTGCTGACGGTTGAGAAAGCAGCGGAGGGCGGCCCAAGTATTTAGGTCCCCACCACCCATGTGAGAGACCTGGATGGAGGTTGCTGGCAGCCCAGACCTGGCTGTATGGCCATTTGAGGAGTCAGCACATGGAAGATCTCTCGCTCGCTTGCTCGCTCTCCCTCTGGCCCCCCTAATCCTTTTCCTTCCTCTCTTTGTCTCTCCTTTTATGTCTTCCAAATAAATCTGTAAAAAAATCCAGGGCTAATACAATACTGTTCACATATTTAATTAACAACAGCTGTCTGCTTTCCTGGAAGCCAGCTGCACGGCACACAAACTCCGCTGCTCAAGTTTCTAGTCAGCTTTCCTATCTGCACGCAGGCATTCAGAACCATCGTGACTTTACCTAAGTTACAGCCGCAACACAACACCAACATCTCTCCTCATAAAAAGAACCTATGAAGTGTGAGAGGTCTTGGTGTGGAGTGGGGGAGACACCTGTGCCCCCCCAGCCGCATCTTCCCCAGCCGAGAAGCCTCCAGTGGCGGCTGGCGGGAGGAAGCGCAAGTGCGTGGAACCTGTGGCACGCCCACCTGAGCGTTCTCAGTCCACAGAGCCCCTAGGAGAGGCCACAAGGCAGGGCTGGGAGGGCGGCACACTGACCAAGACGCCCGTCTGACCAAGATGCGGCACACGATGGCCCAGACGCCCGTCTCTCAAGCTCGGCAGGAAGCGCTTGCTTTCAAGCTCCACAGTGGAGCCGGCCTCAGCCTCCGGGGGAAGGGAGCACACAGATATGAAGCAGTTTGTCCTGATCAGACCCTTAAAGGTTCCTGGTTTTCACACACAGATTCTAAGGACTGCAACATATCAATATTAATGTGTGAAATAATAAAAGTGCCAACAGAATACAAAGTAGCGTCAGACCGGACTCAATCCAGGAGTCCCGCCTGGCCCTCCAGCTGCCCCTCACCTGTATTTTATCAGGACAACCGTGCAGTGCTGGGGGAATTTATTCCAGCAGAACTTCAGTCTATAAGAAGCTACTAGAGGGGCCAGTGCTGTGGCACAGCGGGAAAAGCTGCCGCCTGCAGTGCCAGCGTCCCATATGGGCACTAGTTCAAGTCCTGGCTGCTCCGTTTCTGATCCAGCTCTCAGCTATAGCCTGAGAAAGCAGTAAAAGATGGCCCAAGGCCTTGGGCCCCACACCCGCATGGGAGATTCGGAGGAAGCTCCTGGCTCCTCGCTTCGGGTTGGCACAACCATCTAGGGAGTAAACCAGCGGATGGAAGAACTCTGTCTCCCTCTCTGAGCCTCTGCCTCTCTGTTAACTCTGCTTTTCAAGTAAATAGATAAATCTCTTTTTTAAAAAAAGCTACTATGTTCCATCTTCCCAAAGTCAGTGTGAAGAAAGAACAGTGAGTTTTGTCATGGGCACAGAGCAGTTCAGCTCATCTTTACACGCGGGGCTCAAAGAACAGCGCCTCAGACTCAGGTGACGTCCAGAAGCCGCAGAAGCCCTGTGGCTGGGCTGGTGCTCCACACAGAGGCTCGCGTCTCAGGGTTCGGTGGGAACTCCTGACCTGGTCGGTGCTTCTGTTAACCAGACATCTCCTCACACGGCACAGAATACACAGACGACCATCGTGCCGCCGCAACGGCCGGGACCAGAGAAATGAGCTTCCGAGAAACCAAAGCATTCAGAGTGCGAAGCTCCACGGCTCCGTTAACCCAGGGACCAGGCCCCGCAGACACAGCAAACACCCACGCCGGGCCTGCTCCCTCTGTAGCACACAGCAGAGCTGACGCTGCCTCTGGTCACAGCGCCCACGGCAGCGCCCACACGTGAGCCTCAGGTGAAGACTCAGTATTGATGTTTTGTTGATTTCTAAGAGCAAGGGCATTCCTAATCCTACTAGCAAGAGAGCCAGGCTCCTGTGGACTCTCAGTCCACACACAGACCAGCGGCAAACAGCAGTCTGTCGTCAGGCCCTTGAGACGTTCACATGAGACTAGAAAAATCACAAATGCCTCATGGATCCCTCTTGCTCACTGTCTACGCATGGATTAGAACTTTAAAAATTGGTTCTAAAGTTAAACATAAAGGAGTCTTTTGTGGTGGCCTCTGCTTCCACACTGCGTGCAAGGTCCAGCTGCCCGGAGGAGGGAGGCCTGGTCGTCCTCCAGCACAGCAATGAGCCCGACACGGAGCAGAGCTCCCCGGCTCCCCCCAAGCCTCTCGGCCACCTCCGTGGACAGGCTCGGGCTGGGCGGTCACACACACAGCGTCGCTGTGTCCACTCACAGGGCGCCCATGCAAGCCAGCGAGAGCATGTCAGCACAGGTGGCTGTGGGACACACGGGAATGGCCGGCCGGTTCTCTGCCTCCATGCGCCCTCCACACAAACTCTGCTCAGCCCCACCCTCACCAACAGCCAACAGGTTCTGTGGGCCCAGGAACCCAGGAGGACTGCCCTCTTCTGTCTACTTCCCAGTTTCAACGCCTTTCACAGCCCGTGACAAACTGTCGCCCATCACCAAGGACAGCAACGAAAGCTGCAGGAACCTGGGCGATGCTTTCATACTTAACAGGGCACACACATGCATCCAGTCATCTCTGCGTGTAAAACAACAGAAACATGCAGCTGAAGACAAAGAGCATTTCTAGCAGGGCTTCTGGTCAAGCCTTCCTACTCCGGCTGCAGCATTGGTGACACAGCTCACAGGACCGAGGACGAGACAGAAGCCGTACTTACATCGAATCCCGTCTGCTGTTCTCTTCACGCGCCTGGGTCCCCAGGCCTTCTGGAAACCCCATCGAGTCTCCCCCTCCTCGGGGCCAATGTCACAGCTAAGCAGGGGCCGTGCTGACGCCGCGGACCTGGCGCTCATCCTCTAAGCCGGGGCCTGCTGAGGCCCCAGGTCTGTTCCTCCTGACCCACTTTTCCTAGGAACTTTTGTTCAGCCCTTCCCTGCTGGAACTACTTCCCCAGAAACTCGACAGCTCAAAGCAAGGGTGGGAGTCTCCTGGTGACACCTGCTGTGACAGGGCGGAGGCGGCACGTCCCTGCAGTGTGGCCCTCCACATCCACAAAGGGCACTCCGGAGCCCCAGTCATCATCACCAGCAACAGCTCTCGAGACACAAATGCCCAAACTGGTGTGTGAGGTAAACACCATTCCAAGTTCTGCTTCTAAAACTTGTAAGAAATACGACTTTTGGCAAATCAGCAAATCACTTTTCACTCTGTTCTACTTATTGCAAACTAGGAATGGTGTCATCTCCATCACTTGGCTCACAGGAAAATTGAATAAGACATCGGATCAGAAAGTGCTCCGTAAGCCTCTCAGCGAGTGAGCCAAGCCCAAGGGCAAGGGCCCAGGGCACTGGAACACTCACGTGGGCCCCTCCAGCCAGCAGGCCACTCCTGCAACCCCTTGTCGCAGCCATGGCACACACTGGGCCCCTCATGCCACACTGCCCTGGACAGCGGCTGCCCAGTCAAAACCCCTGCTGAGCCCTGCACAACTACGAATGGGACGGGGAACTGTCAGATACCTGTCTCCTCCCAGGACCAGGGTCGCAGCAGGAGGAATTTCAGTTTAATCTGCTCGTCTACTTGTCTTCCATTCCCAAGTCCAGGCCAATCTCCAGGACCAGGTATTGAGCAGGAAGAATTTGTTTAATCTGCTTGTCTATTTGTCTTCCCTTTCCAAGTCCAGGCCAATCTCCAAAACAAAGCACGGCACAAAGCCCGGAGGTCCTTCCTCCTCCACCTGCTCCCCACAGCACTGCAGCAGCACAGGTAGCAGGACAGACAGACACTGCACCTGAGAGGAGGCACACAGCCTGCTGCGCCAGGCACCTGGGGCCTCGAACAGCAGTGAGCAGGATAAAGACAGCGCAGGTGGAATTCTAGTTTGAAGGGGAGCTGCCCAACAGTAACCCAGGAGGAGCCTGGCACAGCAGTTAAGAGGCTGCCCAGGGCGCCCGCGCCCTTCTGGAGCTTTGGCTCAGCTCCGACTCCAGCTTCCTGCTCACGCACACCTGGAAGGCAGCAGTGAGGACTCAGAGTTGGGCCCCTGCCACCCAGGGGAGACCTGGATGGAGTTCTGGGCTCCTGGCTTCAGCCTGGGCCAAGCCCAGCTGTTGTGGACATCAGGGGAGCGAACCAGCTGACAGAAGATATCTCTGTCACTCTGCCTCATAAGTAAAATCAGTCTTTACCCAGGTGAACCAAGTGGTGGCTTCAGAGGGTGAGACGAGCACAGGCTCGAAGGGGCACAGTGTGCTGGGGCAGAGGAAGGGTGGTTCTGGTGGTGGTTAGGACACGGCACCGGGCATCCTGTACGACATTTAAGAGGTCTTTATCATCTAAAGGTGCACACAGAAATATTTAAGAGTAAAACGGTACGTCTGACACTGCTTCAAAACAACCCAGAAAGGGCAGACATTCCGATGCAGCCGGCCGCCACCGCGGTCCACGCACATCCCGCATCCCGGCAGTGGTTCAAGCCCCAGCTACTCCGCTTCCTGCCAACGTATCCTGGGAGGCAGCAGAGGATGGCTCAAGAGCCTGGGATCCTGCTACCCACAGGCAGGACCTCCTGGCTTCTGGCTTTTTGTTTTGGCCCAACCCAGCCCTGGTATTCTGGGCATTTGGGGAGTGAACCAATGGAGGCAAGAGTTTTCTTTCCAATAAACAAATAAATCAACCTAAACAAACAAAAGACAAGGATGGAAAAGGTGGGGGCACACAGAGCAGTCAGTGATGGGATGGTAATCAGTTTGGTGATTTTTCTATGTTTTAACTCTCCTATGCATTTTTTAATTGGTGGGTACTTTAGATGTGGATTCAAACTCCAAACGTGGAAGGGGTATTTGGTCTGGTGATTAAGAGGTCTACACCCCACACTGGAGAGCTTGGGCGTGGCTCCCAGCTCCTGATTCCAGTCTTCCGCGGGAGACCCTGTAAGGCAACCGTGACACCGCAATCCCTGGGTCCCTGCCACCTCCATGAGACCGGACTCCTTGCTCTGACGTGGGCCAGCTTTGGCCATTGCAGGCGTTTCGGGAGCAAACCAGTGGATGGAGCTCTGTGTGTCTGTCTCTGTCTTTCCAACTCTCAGGTAAGTAAACTAAAAAAATCTTTTAAGTCCAAATGTACCGAGATATTTTTTTAAAGAACTACTTATTTCTTTATTTATTTGAAAGGCAGAGTTACAAAGAGGCGGAGGCGGAGGCGGACAGAGATTTCTCCCACCCACCAGTTCACTCCCCAGATGGCTGCAACGGCCAGCTGTGCCGATCCAAAGCCACGAGCCTGGAGCTTTTTCCGGGTCTCTCACGCAGATGCAGGGGCCCAAGGACTTGGGCCATCTTCCACTGCTTTCCCAGGTGATAGCAGAGAGCTGGATCAGAAGTGGAGCAGCCGGGACTCAAACTGGCTCCCGCGTGGGATGCTGGCATTATGGGCAACAGCTTCACCCACTACGCCACAGCACTGGCCCTGTATATTATGTTTTGACAATTTTTCTACAATGAACCATATTGCCACTTTAGCTTGCTGCTGCTTCTTTTCTTAATCTGACTTACTTGTTTTATTGATTTGAGAGACAGAGCACTCCCACCCACTGGGTCACTCTACAAATACTGCAACAAGTTGGGCTGGACCGAAATGGCAAGCCAGGAACTCAGTCCAGGTCTCCCATGGGAGCAGAAGGAACCCAACCCCTCCCAGGAAGAAGCTGGAACTGGGAGTGGAGTTGAGACTCAAACCAGGCACTGTGACATGGGAGCAGGTGTTCCAACCACTGCAGCAAATGCCCCCACCCCATCCCATGCTGATGGCTTTGTAGATCCAAGTCTAGTACTTTTCAAACTTATTTGAACAACTAAAGGGTTGGCCTTGGAGCTTAAGTATCCATTTTAAAAGTGAAAACACTAATATTCAGGAATATTCTTTTTAAATAAAAATATTTACTTATTTGACAGAGTTAGAGAGAGGGAGAGACAGAGAGAAAGGGAGAGAGGGAGAGCAAAGGGGAGAGGGGAGAGAGGTATTTTTCCATCCTTTGGTTCACTCCCCAAGTAGCCCCAAGAGCCAGGGCTGACCCAGGCTGAAACACAAGCTTCTCTGGTCTCCCATATTTAAAGGGAGGGGCCCAAACACCTTGGCCATCTTTGGTGCTTTTCCCAGGCCATTAGCAGGGAGCTGGATCGGGAGTGCAGAAGTCCAGGACACAAACCGGTGCCCATATGGGATGCTAGTGTTGCAGGTGGTGGCTTAACCTGTTGGGCCACAGCCCCAGCCCCAGAAGTGTTTTCTTAATTCTCTATCAGATTTCCTGCGTCTCTCACCAGATCTCAGTTCCCGGGATGCAGCTCACTTTCAAGTGCGTGTCAGCTCTGCACCACAGCCCAGGCCACCTCCTGCCGCATTCCAGTGCCCCTCCTGGCTTCTTCCCTCCCAAAGATCCTGGCCACGAGCTGTGCAGGACTCAAACTGTGTGGCAAGAGCAGAAATCCTCACGTGCAGGATGCAAGGATTCATTTCTTTTAAAAGTGGTAAGAACCACCAGGGTCTCCCAGGGCGCCAACTCTGGTTCCTGGTGAGCAGAGTGTGGCCTGAATCTGTTCCTTTCAACCCTAACTGTAAACTCAGCCCACAGCAGGCACCACCACCCCAAGGTGGAGAAGCTGGGAGTACGACTCACACCCAGCAGCACAGGAATTTCTCCTAGGTCTTGCTTTTTATTTTTATTTATTTATTTTTTTAAGATTTATTTTTTATTTATTTGAAAGAGTTACAAAGAGAGGTAGAGACAGAGAGAGAGGTCTTCCATCTGCTCATTCACTCCCCAGATGGCTGCAACAGCCGGAGCTGAGCCAATTCGAAGCCAGGAGCCAGGAGCTTCTTCCAGATCTCCCACGTGGGTGCAGGGGCGCAAGGACTTGGGCCCTCCTCTACTGCTATCCCAGGCCATAGCAGAGAGCTGGATTGGAAGAGGAGCAGCTGGGACTAGAACTGGCACCCATATGGGATGCCGGTGCTTCAGGCCAGGGTTTTAACCCACTGCGCCACAGTGCTGGCACTAGGTCTTGCTTTTTAACACACAGACTGTGATCCTTGAAACCCAATGAAGTCTATTGAATATTTTAAAGATTTATTGACCTATTTGAAAAGCAGAGTTACAGAGAAAGAGAGAGAGGTAGAGACAGAGAGATCTTCCATCTGTCTGTTCACTCCCCAGATGGCCACAACATCCAGGGCTGGTCCAGGACAAAGCTAGGAGCTTCATCTGGATCTCCCACGTGAGTGCAAGGGCCCAACACTGGACATCTTCAGCTGCTTTCCCAGGTGCACTAACGGGGAGCTGCATTGGCAGTGGAGCAGACTAACCTGAAAATGTGCCAATGTGGGATGCCAGCGTCACAGGCAGCCGCTTCCCCACTGCGGCACAGCACCAGCCCTACTGTGTCACTGAGCAGTGGAAGCAAGGGCAGCCATTTGCTTCCTGATCAGGTTTAGCTTCATTACGTTTGAACCCAAAAGACTATAATTCTGCTAAGAATCAGCAGCGTTACTGACACCCTGTCCATCTTGCTCAAACCTGCTGACTGAGCACCTTCTGTGGGGCGGCGACACTGGTGGAAAAGGCTCCCTGCACTTGGGCCACCGTCACCTGAATTCCTAACAACCTGAAAAACGCAAGGTAGGTGTTGGGGTTGCAGCACAGCAGGTTAAGCCAACACTGCAACTCCAGAATCCCATCTGAGTGCTGGTTCAAGTCCCGGTTGCTCCACTTCCCATCCAGATTCCTGCTAACACTTCTGGGAAAGCAACGGAAGATGGTCCAAGTGCTCAGTCCCCTGCCACCCACACAGGAGATCCAGATGGAGCCCCCGGCTCCTGGCTTCAGCCTGTCCCAGTCCCAGCTCTCCCTCATTCTCTCTCTTTCAAATAATACACTCTTCCTAAAAAGACAAAGTAAAAGTGGCATAGAATGTGCTCCCAGCCTCAGCCATGGCTCTGGGAGCCCTGCTCTGTGACACTAGGAGGCAATGAACACAGGAAGAGAAAGCCGCACCACTGCCCAGCGCGCAGACGCACGGAGCAGCCAGAGGTGGAATCCAGCCTCCCTTTTTAGGGACTGCTTCAGCAATCCCAGACTGGCTGAAAGGTCAGTGGATCAAAAGCACAAAAAGTCCGGCGCCGTGGCTTAACAGGCTAATCCTCCACCTTGTGGCGCCGGCACACCGGGTTCTAGTCCCGGTTGCCCCTCTTCCTGGCCAGCTCTCTGCTATGGCCCGGGAAGGCAGTGGAGAATGGCCCAAGTCCTTGAGCCCTGCACCCGCATGGGAGACCAGGAGAAGCAACTGGATCCTGGCTTCGGATCAGCGCGGTGCGCCAGCCGCAGCGGCCATTGGAGGGTGAACCAACGGCAAAAAGGAAAACCTTTCTCCCTGTCTCTCTCTCTCTCACTATCCACTCTGCCTGTCAAAAAAAAAAAAAAAAAAAAAAAAAAAAGCACAAAAAGAAAAATTCACTTCTTGAACCACCTGCTGCTCCCAACATGGCATCCAGACCCGCTCTTCTGACAACGCTGGAACACAAAGTGACCACTGGGCAGTGTCCATCGGACAAGGTGCTGAGACTCCCTCCCTCCAATGCAACACTGCTGTGCACGTCCTCAGATTACGCCCTCCCCGACGGCCACGGGCCAGCAGACCGCGCCCTGGGCTTGGGTGCTTTCCAGCTAACTTAGCTCACACCTCTCTTCCGCCAGGGCTGTCCGACAGAAACACAGCACGAGCAACACAGGTCGTTCTTAATTTTCCTGTAGTCCTAGTAAGAAGAAAAAGGTGGAGGACATTTGGCCCACCAATTAAGACACCTGCATCCCACACCAGAGTACCTGAGTTCAACTCCCAGCTCTGGCGCCTGACTCCGGTCTCCTGCCAAGGTGCACCCTGGGAGATGGCAGGTAATGGCTCAAGCACTTGAGTCCCTGTTACTCATGTGCGAGACACACTTAGTTCCTGGCTCCTGGCTTTGGCCTGGCCCAGCCCAGCTTCTGTGGGTATTTGGGGGAATGAACCAGTACACGGAAGATTGCTCTAAAATAAAAGTCAATGGTTTTTTAAAATCAATCTTATATTCTTAAAAAGTGTGAAGAACAGGTAACGTTATTTTAAATAGTTTATTTAAGCCAATATATCAAAAGTTATCTCAACACGTATGCAATATGAAACAATGGTTAAGGAGGCATTCCTCACACACTTGTCAAGCTAAGTGGTGACATCCAGTGCACACTTTACATGTGCCACGTGGCCAAGGCCACCAGCCTCCTTAGTGGACAGCACCGCTACAGCCTGTCCAGGCCTGAGAACCCACAGAAGCTCCTCCCAACCCCACCGTCTAACAGGGAGGAACCAGGCTGCTCCAGTGACCAGGAGGGATAAGGGACCCTCCCCGTCTCCCCGGTGTCAGCTCATTCACAGGAGCTGCACACAGCAAGTCCCAGTGCAGCCAATTCAGAGCGAGGCTTCCCACATGACTGATGGATCCACCCGTCCGGAAGGAGGACCTCTCAGGGAGAGGTGGCAGGAAAACGGAACACACAAAGGCACGGGCAAAACTCCAAGCACCTTTCACAGGAAGACTTAGCCCTATCTTGCCACCTACACTCCACTATGTAAAAATCTTCTGCGTGGGGCCGGCACTGTGGTGGGTTAAGCTGTCACCTGCAGTGCTGGCATCCCATATGGGCACTGGTTCCAGTCCCAGTTGTTCCACTTCCGATCCAGCTCTCTGCTATGGCCTGGGAAGGCAGCAGAGAATGGCCCAAGTCCCTGGGCCCCTGCACCCACGTGGGAGACCCGGAAGAAGCTCCTGGCTCCTGGCTCCTGGCTTCAGCCCTAGCACAGCACTGGGTGTTGTGACCATTTGGGGAGTAAGCCTGCAGATGGAAAATCTCTCTGTAACTCTACCTTTTACATAAATAAATAAATCTTAAAAAAATTATTCTGCGTGTAACACTTACTTCTACAAGCTGCAATGGCCAGCACTGGTCCAGGCTGAAGCCAGGACCAGGACCTGCATCCAGGTCTCCCACATGCGTGATGGGGACGGGGGCCCAAGCACTCGGGCCATCTTCCGCTGCTTTCCCAGGTGCATTCGCAGGGAGCTGGACTGGTAGTGGAGGAGCTGAGACTTGAACCGGCGCCCACACAGGAAGCTGTTATTACAGGCAGCAGCTTTACCTGCTGCCATGCCCCAGCACCGGCCCCTCAGACGAACGGTTTTGAGATTCATCCAGGTACAAGTCTTTATATGTGTGTGTGTGTATGTGTACACATATTTATTGATAAGTAATTATTTATATAAAATATTTATTTATTTGAAAGGTAGAGTTAGAGAGAGAACAGAAAACCATCTGCTGGCTCACTTCCCAAGATGGCTCCAATATCCAGGACTGGGAACTCAAGCCAGGATTCATCTGGGTCTCCCACATATCTTCTGCTGCCTTCCCAGGGACCTTAGCAGGGAGCTGGATTGGAAGTGGACAGCCAGGACCAGCTCAAACCAGTGCCCACATGGGAAGCTGGACTTGCAGGGCGTGGCTTTATCCACCATGCCACAGTGCCAGCGCCCATGTGGGATGCTAGTATTTAATGGGGTGACCCGTGTGGGAGGTGGCACTGCAGGGGGGTGGCTTTATCCACCGTGCCACAGTGCCAGCGCCCATGTGGGATGCTAGTGTTTAAGGGGGTGACCCGTGTGGGAGGTGGCACTGCAGGGGGGTGGCTTTATCCACCATGCCACAGTGCCAGCGCCCATGTGGGATGCTAGTATTTAATGGGGTGACCCGTGTGGGAGGTGGCACTGCAGGGGGGTGGCTTTATCCACCGTGCCACAGTGCCAGCGCCCATGTGGGATGCTAGTGTTTAAGGGGGTGACCCGTGTGGGAGGTGGCACTGCAGGGGGGTGGCTTTATCCACCGTGCCACAGTGCCAGCGCCCATGTGGGATGCTAGTGTTTAAGGGGGTGACCCGTGTGGGAGGTGGCACTGCAGGGGGGTGGCTTTATCCACCATGCCACAGTGCCAGCGCCCATGTGGGATGCTAGTGTTTAAGGGGGCGACCCGTGTGGGAGGTGGCACTGCAGGGGGGTGGCTTTATCCACCGTGCCGCAGTGCCAGCGCCCATGTGGGATGCTAGTGTTTAAGGGGGTGGCCTGTGTGGGATGTGGCACTGCAAGGTGTGGCTTTATCTGCTCTGCCACCGTGCCAGCCCATGATGTTCTTTCTAAAAGCCTCTGCTGAACCCCAAGCCAATTTTCTGTGCTTTGCTACCGAAGTTTCCTAGTTTAGGTTTGTATTTAGATCTATGATCCATGGGGATCTTTTGCATCATCATACTGCTGACACCTGTCATTCAGTTTCATTTTCCTTTCCCATTTGCAAGCATCTACACTTCGAGAGCTGCAGGAATGACACAGGGACACAGTGCACCCTCCCCCAGAGCCACCGGCAGCCAGCACTGGGGACACCAGCTTCCCCTGCCCCTTCTACACGCACAGGAGACTCCTCAAGTCCTGCAGGCCTTACTTCACTGTCTGCGTCGTACACTGGTACAACGAAGGTTTAATTGGAAAAAAGGGTCCGCCTGCTTTGTAGTGAAAGAAGTTGCCAGAACGTAAGCCCTGGTCTGGGGCGGCGAACCTCCCTGCTGAAGCAGGAATATCCCTCTGAGGATCTAACTGTTCTTAAAACCATCTTGGGGCTGGCGCCGCGGCTCAACAGGCTAATCCTCTGCCTAGCGGTGCCGGCACCCTGGGTTCTAGTCCCGGTCGGGGCACCGGATTCTGTCCTGGTTGCCCCTCTTCCAGGCCAGCTCTCTGCTGTGGCCAGGGAGTGCAGTGGAGGATGGCCCAAGTGCTTGGGCCCTGCACCCGCATGGGAGACCAGGAGAAGCACCTGGCTCCTGCCATCGGATCAGCACGGTGCGCCGGCCGCAGCGGCCATTGGAGGGTGAACCAACGGCAAAGGAAGACCTTTCTCTCTGTCTCTCTCTCCCTCACTGTCCACTCTGCCTGTCAAAAAAAAAAAAAAAAAAAAAAAAAATCTTGGGGAGTGAAAAACAGAGTGGCAAAACTGTAACAGAAACCAGGTTACTACAAAAACAATCCCCATGGGACGCCCACAATCCTCACAGGACGCCCACATTGCACGCCTGTGTGCTGGGGTTCAAGTCCAAGTTCTGCTTCTGGGTCCAGCGTCCTGCTGATGCTCATCCTGGGAGGCAATGGTGATGGCTCAAGGACTTGGGCCCCTGCCACCCATGGGGGAGGCACCCACCTGGCCCAGCCCTGGCTGTCCCAGGTGTTTGGGGATTGAGCCACCACTGGGTAGAAGATTTGTCTGTGTCTGTTTCTGTGTCCCTCTGCCTTCCAAGTAAATGAAAATGTTTTAAAAATATAAAAATAAGGCTGGCACTGTGGCTCAACAGGCTAATCCTCCGCCTAGCGGCGCCAGCACAACAGGTTCTAGTCCCGGTCGGGGCGCCGGATTCTGTCCCGGTTGCCCCTCTTCCAGGCCAGCTCTCTGCTATGGCCCAGGAAGGCAGTGGAGGATGGCCCAAGTCCTTGGGCCCTGCACCCGCACGGGAGACCAGGAGAAGCACCTGGCTCCTGCCTTCGGATCAGCGCAGTGCGCTGGCCGCAGTGGCCATTGGAGGGTGAACCAACGGCAAAGGAAGACCTTTCTCTCTGTCTCTCTCTCACTGTCCACTCTGCCTGTCAAAAAAAAATATATATATATATAAATATATATATATATAAATAAAAATAGAAACACAAATGGCATTCAAGTATTGCATTTTAAAATCTGACCAGTATCAATTGTATCAAAATTACCTTAATTCAGAAGTGCTTCTGGTCTGGTCTTCAACACATGTAAATCTGTCTGCAACAAACAGAAAAGGCTACATTTGCACTGTGTTCAGGTACTGATGAAACACTTCACTCTGAGAGCACTCAGAGCTACCCCTCCCCTACTACTATATATTCTCCCAACCGCTTTACTTAGTACTATTACAGTATTTTGTTTTTCAGTTTGGAAAAAAAAATTTATTTAATGAATGTATTTTTTCATAGATACAACTTTAGAATATAGTGGTTCTTTCCCCCATATCCACCCTTCCACCCTAATTCTTATCCCACCTCCCTCTCCCATCTCATTTTCAGTTTGATTTTGTATACAGAGGACCTACTCCATGTCAAGCATACATTTCAGCCATTTGTACCCACGCACACACACAATGCAGAGAGTACAGTTTGAGAACAAGATTTGCAGCGATTCTCATAGTACAACTCATTAAGGACAGAGCTCCTACATGGGGAGTAAGTGCACAGTGACTTCTGTTGTTCCTTTAGCAATTAACACGCCTGTTTATGACATCAGTGATCACCCAGGCTCTTGCCATGGGCTGCCAAGGTTATGGGAAGCCTTTTGTGACCATAGACGCCATCGGTATTTGGACACGGCCGTAAGCAAAATGGAAGTTCTCTCCTCCCTTCAGAGAGTACAGCCTTCTTTGATGGCCCTTTCTCTCCTGAGATCCTCCGTGTAGGATATTTTTTGTGACAGTCTTGGCTTTCCATGCCTGAAATGCTCTCACAGGCCTTTCAGCCAGACCAGGAAGCCTTAGGGTGCTATCAACCTCTTAAAAGATCAGGTGCTGGGCCGGCGCCGTGGCTCACTTGGTTAATCCTCTGCCTTGTGGCGCCAGCACACAGGGTTCTAGTCCCAGTCGGGGCGCCGGATTCTGTCCCGGTTGCTCCTCTTGCAGTCCAACTTTCTGCTATGGCCTGGGAGTACAGTGGAGGATGGCCCAGGTACTTGGGCCCTGCACCCACATGGGGGACCAGGAGGAAGCTCCTGGCTCCTGGCTTTGGACTGGCACAGTGCTGGCCGTGGCGGCCATTTGGGGGGGTGAACCAATGGAAGGAAGACCTTTCTCTCTGTCCCTCTCTCTCACTGTCTAACTCTGCCTGTCAAAATAAAAAAAAAATTTTTAAATGTATTTTAAAAAGATATTTAATTTTAATTCACGTGTTTATTTCTCAGTCTCACTGAAGGTTTTTCAACTTGCTCTTTCAGAGATCAACTTTTAGTTTATTTTTTTATTTCAGCCAGCGCTCACACCCAGTGTTCACACTGGCGCCCAGCGCTCACCCCCTCACAGTGCTCACGCCAGACCTGAGCCACAGCGCACTGTTGTGTGTGGTGCTGCTCTAAGCACCGTGTTGTTTAAGTCTCACAATTTAGCAGGTGAGCTTCCTGAGCACACTAGATTTTAAAACATAACTGAAAAACCACGCGGGTGAGAGTACTCTAACGAACAAGAGAAGCCGCCACAGCCTCACTTCCAGACGCCGTCCTCTGGGGCGCTCTGCACGCCTCTCTGGACTGGGTCCCTGAGGAAGCCGGGGGGCAGGCACTGCTGCCCCCCATCCCGTGAGCCCACAGGAGGGATGTCAGCCCGAGCCCAGGGTCTGACACGCACGCTCCACGGACTCCTGCTCACAGGCGGGTGAGTCTGCTGGACACCTGCATCCCCCAGAGCGCCTGGGGCTGAGCCCCTCCTCCACGGCGAACCCAGCTTCCTGCTGCTGTGCACCCCAGGAGGCGGCAGGCGGCGGCTCAAGCACTTGGGCCCCTGTCACCCACAAAGGAGACCCAGAGTCCAGCCTGAGCCCCTGGCTTTGGCCTAGCCCCAGCTGTCACAGGTACTGGACAGAACCAGTGTCACCACACTTTTCAAATAAATGAAGCAGACGTTACAGATCTGCCTCCCGTCTCCCCCTCCCCGTTACCTGCTCTTCTTCCCGCGCTCTCTCCACCCGTTCCCACTTTTCTTTCAGCCTAGGCTGTGAACAAGGGCTGGGCCTTGGGGAGGGTCTGGTCAGCTTACAGACAACTGTTCCAAGTGTTGTGCTTCCATCAGTACTGCACAGGCTGGGATGGTGTGCTGGCTTCTGTGGGCTCTAACACTACACACAGCCCTGGCTCCCTGCACTCACAACCACAGCACGGAAACTGAGTGGAGCAGAGCGGCCACAGCACAACACAGGCAGGGCCACCAGCCGCACCGCCCGGCCTCTCCCCTCCACCCTCACTGTTTTCTTCTTACCCTAGAACTTCACTTGATTTGTTTCTTGCAAGCAAGGGACTCTAATGAAATGATTTACAGGGCCAGCACTGCGGCGTAGCGGGTAAAGTCGTCACCTGCAGTATCGGCATCCCATATGGGTGCCCATAAGAGTCCCAGCTGCTCTACTTCCAATCCAGCTCTCTGCTGTGGCCTGGGAAAGCAACAGAAGATGGCCCAAGTGCTTGGGCCCCTGCACCCACGTGGGAGACCCGGAAGAAGCTGCTGGCTCCTGGTCAGCTCATCTCCAGCTGTTGTAGCCATTTGGGGAGTGAATCAGGGAATGGAAGACATCTCTCTCTCTCTCTGTCCAACTCTGTCTTTCAAATAAATAAATCTTTCAAAAAATTAACAAGAAAGGCCGGCGCCATGGCTTAACAGGCTAATCCTCCGCCTTGTGGCGCCGGCACACCGGGTTCTAGTCCCAGTTGGGGCACCGGATTCTATCCCGGTTGCCCCTCTTCCTGGCCAGCTCTCTGCTATGGCCCGGGAAGGCAGTGGAGGATGGTCCAAATGCTTGGGCCCTGCACCCGTATGGGAGACCAGGAGAAGCACCTGGCTCCTGCCTTCAGATCAGCGAGATGCGCCGGCCGCAGCGGCCATTGGAGGGTGAACCAATGGCAAAAAGGAAGACCTTTTTCTCTCTCTCTCTCACTATCCACTCTGCCTGTCAAAAAAATAAAATAAAATAAAATAAAAAATAAAAATAACAAGAAAAGAAGGAAGAAGTGATTTACCCAACCCACACCCATGCCAGCAGCAGGTGCCCCGCAGCCACTCCCCAGATGCTAGGGCACATACACGTGCAGCAAGGGCTCTCAAGTCCATTTCTCTCCTCCTCTCAGCTGAGTCCTCTGTGCCCAGGGTCCACCCCAAGAGCTCCCACCTCACAACAGCAATACCAGACCTCAGTCCTCCCACTCAGCCTACCACACCAACATGCCCCATGCTCAGCCACGGCCTCTGTGAACCCTCCAACTGGTCTCAAGGAGGCTACTCCTTTGCAGTTCGCCCACCGCAGCGATCTGCTCCTGGGGATTCCCGCTCCCTGGTGCACGGTGGTTCCTTAAGCACAGCAGTGCTGAGTTCAGACCCCTCTTGTCTGCCTGGGAAGTTAGCATCCCTTCCCTGTTACCCGGCTGGGAGCCCCACCAGTCCCCCAACACACTCAGGGCTTCCCTTCTACTCTGGTGCCACTCCATGCAACCAATGCCCCCCCCCGCCCTGTACCCCACCCCTGCTGCCCAGCCTACTCCCAGCTCACCACCCTCACCTCACCTCGTCTCTTCTTCCATCCCCCCTAGATGTCACTGCCTAATTAGCCCTCAGGGATGGCTCTGACGTGGGGCTCCTGTACGAGAAAACCGAGCTTCAGAGCCAGGTTTTCTTCAGAGCGCTCTGCCTTACTCATGGCTTCCGGGGCTCTGCTTCCAGTGTCTGGCTCAGGAAACCCAGGGAGAACCAAACCCCCCAGTCAACCCAGCACACTGGTCTCTTTAAAGAAAGCTTACTTTTCCCTTGAAGCGTGGAGAGACAGTTATATTTTTTATCTACTTAAGAAGCAGAAAGAGACAGACAGCTGCCAGCTCACCTCCAAATGCCCCCCAGTGGTCGGAACTGGGCTGAGCTGAAGTCAAGAGCTGGGCACTCAATCCAGAACTCTCACACAGGTAGCAGAAACCCAATTCTAGAACAGTCACCACGGCACCGCTGCTTCCCAGGGTCTGCAAACCTAGGCACTGAGACACGGGACACCACATCTAACTGCTGGGCTACAACTGCCCTGAGAGCACTTGAAAAGCAAAAAATTCCCCACATTGAAGGAGAAGGGACAAGCCTGCAAAGCTCAGCAGCTGAAGACATCAGCATGTCACCGGCTTGACAGCTGCGAGGCACAGCAGGTGTCTGGGCACTCTGGACGGGACACATCCCAAGCCACCGTGAACCCTGCCACGCTCGGCTGAAACCTGGACTCTGAGCTGCACTGCCAGGAACTAGCATGGGCCAGAGTGAAGGAAGTGTGCCTGTCTTCCAGGAGTCTGAGTACACAGACGGCCACACCACAAGACAGTCCTGAGCAGGATCAAAGCTGTGAGCTGTTGATAAAGCATTCAACACGCGGGCCCACAGTGTGAGGCTCCCTCCCTCACTGTTGACCAAGCTCTCACATGCTGGACACTGAAGCTCTGGACTTGGCAGCACACACTGCTCTCACCGCGAGAGTTTACTTCCTGGATGAGGGAGGCAGACAGTAAGTGATGTGCCTAACTTTAACTTGTCAGGTGCTGTCCATTGTTAAAAGTGAGACTGGGTGGCCGCACAGACGGGACAAAAAGGCTCTCTGATGCGGTGCATCTGAGAAGGGTCCCACAGGGAGACTCCACAGAGGGTAAGTAAGTGATTTGCCAGCTGGTTAGACCCAGCCCTAGCAAACCTGCCACTTCCATCTCTGGATGTGAGAGCAAATTAACTGTTATCTCCACTCCTGCAATGTTCAGTCCAACTGCTATCCCTCTCTTAATTAAACTTCGTTGGTACCAGCAAACAAACAAACAAACAAGATACCATAAAGGGAAGGAAGGCAGGCACCACAGGAAGAGCTGAGCCACGGGGGAGCAGCACGGCCAGACACTGGTTCCAAGGACACACATGTCCCCAGCCTGGACTGACATTTTTAAATGGTATGCTTATTTACTTGAAGGGCACAGCTGGAGAGCACCATCTTCCACCTGCTGGTTTACTCCCCAAATGGCCCAATAGCCAATGGCTGGGCCGGGGCCTGGGCCTGGGCCTGGAACTGCATCTGAAGCTCCTATGTGGTGCAGGGCCCAAGCACTTGGACCATCTTACGCTGCTGTCCCAGGTGCATCTGCAGGAAGTGAATTGGAAGTAGGGCAGCCAGGACTTGAGCCGGCGCTCATACAAGATGCTGGCGAACCAGGTAGTGGCTTAACCTGTTGCACCACGCTGGCCACAGACCTTCTTTCCTAACTAAGCATTAACCAAGTATTCAGGTGAAAGAAACTTCCTTCACCAAAGAACCATCTGTCATTAAAAATTCACCAGGGAGCTTACAGGCCCAGCCCTAGCTGGTATAGCCAGCTGGGGCAAGACCAGCAGGCGAGAGACCTCTCCCTGTCTCTCCTGCCCCGGCCACTATGTCTTTCAAACTAATAAATAAATAAATCTTTGGAAAAAAAGAAGAAAAAGAAAACCAGGAGCTGGCACTGTGATGAAGCAGGTAAAACCACCGCCTGCAGCGCCGGCATCCCATATGGGCACCAGGTAAAGCCACCGGCTGCAGCACTGGCATCCCATATGGGCACCAGGTAAAGCCCCAGCCCGCAGCGCCGGCATCCCATATGGGCACCAGGTAAAGCCACCGGCTGCAGCACTGGCATCCCATATGGGCACCAGGTAAAGCCCCAGCCCGCAGCGCCGGCATCCCATATGGGCACCAGGTAAAGCCACCGGCTGCAGCACTGGCATCCCATATGGGCACCAGGTAAAGCCACCGCCTGCAGCACTGGCATCCCATATGGGCACCAGGTAAAGCCACCGCCTGCAGCGTCAGCATCCCATATGGGCACCAGGTAAAGCCCCAGCCCGCAGCGCCAGCATCCCATATGGGCACCAGGTAAAGCCCCAGCCCGCAGCGCCGGCATCCCATATGGGCACCAGGTAAAGCCCCAGCCCGCAGCGCCGGCATCCCATATGGGCACCAGGTAAAGCCCCAGCCCGCAGCGCCAGCATCCCATATGGGCACCAGGTAAAGCCCCAGCCCGCAGCGCCAGCATCCCATATGGGCACCAGGTAAAGCCCCAGCCCGCAGCGCCAGCATCCCATATGGGCACCAGGTAAAGCCCCAGCCCGCGGCACTTGGCATCCCATATGGCAACAGTCTGAGTTCCGGCTGCTCCAGTTCCCATCCAGCTCCCTGCTGTGGCCTGGGAAAGCAAATGGAGTCCTTGGGCCCCTGTACCCGCGTGGGAGACCCGGAAGAAGCTCTTGGCTCCTGGCTTTGGATCGGTGCAGCTCCGGCCATTGTGGCCATCTGGGAAGTGAATCAGTGGTTGGAAGAGCTTTCTCTCTCTGCTTCTGCCTCTCTTTTTTTTTTTTTTTGACAGGCAGAGTCAGACAGTGAGGGAGAGAGAGACAGAAAGAAAGGTCCTCCTTTTTCCGTTGGTTCACCCCCCCCCAAGTGGCTGCCACGGCTGGCGCGCTGCGCTGATCCGAAGCCAGGAGCCAGGTGCTTTCTCCTGGTCTCCCATGGGGTGCAGGGCCCAAGCACTTGGGCCATCCTCCACTGCACTCCCGGGCCACAGCAGAGAGCTGGACTGGAAGAGGAGCAACCGGGACAGAATCCAGTGCCCCAACTGGGACTAGAACCCAGGGTGCCGGCGCTGCAGGCGGAGGATTAGCCTAGTGAGCCACGGTGCCAGCCATCTGCCTCTCTCTAACTCTCTTTCAAATAAAATAAATAAATCTTAAAAAAAAAAAAAAGAAAAGAAAAGAAAAACCAATCTAGGGGTGGGCATGCTGAGATGCTGCGCGGACACCAGATCTCATCCCAGAGTCCCTCAGCACAAGTCCTGGCTCCCAGAACCCCAGATCCCTGCCCCGGGAGGCGGCCGTGATGGCTTAAGTACATGGGTTTCCGCCACCCACACAGGAGACCTGGACTGAGCTCCTGGTTCTGGCTCCTGGCTCCTGGCTGCTGCAGGCACCTGGGGAGTGAACCAGCGGATAGGAAATCTGTCTCGATCGCTCTGCTTTTTAAGGAAAAACAAGTTTAAAGACGAATCTCATATTAAGAAAGAAAAGCAAGCTATAATGACCAAAATTCCACCCAACTCATCTTTAATGAGGAACAAAACAAGCACAACCACACAGAACCGTAAACACTGGGACACTCCCACTGTACTTCTAGCGAGCAAAGCTTACCCCAAAGAGACCTCGGTAAAACAGTCACCTGATGCTCATCTCTGGGAGTTTTGGGGGCAGTGTGGCTCTGCCCAGGGACAGGAAGTGCCGTGTGGACCGTGGAGGGAGGCGAGGAGGCCCAGCACCAAGCCTGGCACTCCCAAGACAGCTCTGTGAACATCAGCCAGCCAAGGATGGCGACCAATCGTAGAAGACTTTCTCTCTCTCCCTTTCTCTGTGTAACTCTGACTTTCAAATAAATCTTTAAAAAAATAAAATGAAAAAGTCTGTTTTAACTATTTTTTAAAAGATTTATTTGTTTACTTGAAAATAAGAATTAGAGAGAGGGACAGACAGGGAGAGGTCTTCCATCTGCTGGTTCATTACCCAAGTGGTCACAATAGCCAGGGCTGAGCCAGACTGAAGCCAGGAGCTTCATCCTGGTCTCCCACACGGAGAGCAGCGGCCCAAACACTGAGGTCATCTTCTGCTGCAGGGAGTTGTGCCAGAAGTGGAGCAGCGGGGACTTCAATCAGCACCCATATGCGATGCTGGCAGTGCAGGCGGCAGCTTCGCCTGCTGCACCACGATGCACCTTCCCTAATGTTTTAGGGGATGAATTCCAGTGTTTCCATAGAAACCCTGCTTTGAACGCTGCGGAAGCCCCTTCGTGGGGCTTGCCATGGTCTCACGTGAGTGCCGCCCCATCTCTCTTCCGGTGGCAGACTGCACTGCAGCGGCTGCCTTCTGGTTCCCATAGACAGAGAACTTCCTCCCAACCCATCCAGGAGCTCCCGTGGGCAGCCCAGCGCCCACTGCAGACAAAACGTGAGCTGCTGAAGTCCTGGCTCAAAGCCGCACCGCGAGCTCTGCGCTCGGCTCACAGGACACCAGCCGGACACCTGGGGTGGCCAGCTCGAGAGGGCTCAGGACTTCAGCAGCAGATGGCGCTGTGCCCTTCCCGATGACGTCACATCCTAACAACGCTGAGCGCCCAGTGGTCGCTTTGATAAAAAATAAAGCTCTGCATGAAAATCAACACTGAACAGGAAATGAGGAGTGGGGCCGTAGTGTAACCACGGTTACTTAAGAAACACAGGACAGTTTCCTTCTATTTGAGGTCCCAGGATATACAACTTAAACTGTTTAGACCTAAGGATTCATTTGGTCTAAGGTCAATGTGAAAATCCTGATACCAACGGTGCTGTGAAATTGGGAACCTTTGCATTAAGAATCACATCTGGCCTCATGGAGGTGCCACAGAAGCCAAGAGGGACCAACCCGCAGCAGTGGGATGGGAGGAGGAAGAGGAGGGAGCTGTGAGAAGAGGTAGAGAGACAGGGTCCAAACAAACCTACCAAGACCACCCCCTGCTCAACACCAACTCCACCTGACGTCTTATCTATCGCTCTCCTGAACTGGAGATACACCCGACACTCATCAAGAGTCGGAACTGGGGCCAGAGCTGTGGCATAGCGGGTATAGCTGCCACTCACAGTGCCAGCATCCCATATGGGAACCAGTTAGAGACCCAGCTGCTCCAATTCCCATCCAGCTCTATGCTGCGGCCTGGGAAAGCCGTAGAAGATGGCCCAAGTCCTCGGGCTCCTGTACCTGTGTGGGAAACCCTGAAGAAGCTCCTGGCTCCTGGCTTCAGATCAGGCCAGCTCTGGCTGTTGTGGCCATTTGAGGAGTGAACCAGTGGATGGAAGAGCTCTCATTCTCTCTGCCTCTCTATAACTCTTTCAAGTAAATAAATAAATCTAAAAAAAAACAACAAACAAACAAAAAGTAGGAACTGACTTCCTAACCTTGTGCCCCAGAACAAAGCCCAGCAGGGGCCCGGCACCTGGCTACCGAAAGGCCCGAGGACAGGCACAGCTCAGACTGAGGGCTGAGCAGGAACGGGAGAAGACAGGGCAGGAAGGCTGGAGCCCAGCAGCCCCGTGCGGTGCCAAGGCCCAAGGACAGGTTGGTACTGGACCCTGCAAGCAGCACAGACAACGCTGGGACACTGGGACACATTTCTGTGGTGATTCTGCCAAAAACGCACAAACCTAAATCCAACAAGGAGGAAGCCCAGAGGTCCACGGTGAGGGTGGTCATCCAGGATCAAGTGGCTGGTCCTTCAAACGCCAAGGGCAAGAAAGACAAGACAGTCAGGGAAGAGGCCCCGCCCCCTGGGCAGCGTGTGCTCCTGGCTGGGGAGCTGCCTCCAAGAGGCATGACGGACAGTTAGCACAGAGGGGATCAGAAAGCAGCTCGGCTCCAATGTAAAACCTGCTCATCTCAACAACCCGACAGCGGTTAATATAAAACAGGGCTGTGCTCAAGTGTAGGCTGAAAGGACACACGGAAACCTTCAGTGGCAAGGAGGAGACATGAACATCACCTTCTCATCATGCTTCGTAACGTGTCCAGTGAAAATGCTGCGTGCATCGATAGCACCTGCCGGGCACCTCTCCTCCCCTCCTCCCCACAGCTGCCCCTCCAGGCAGGGCGGGCGAGTGCCGCCACAGGTGCCCACACCTCTGCAAGAGCCAACCAGGGGGCCGGCACTGTGGCATGGCAGGTAAAGCCGCTGCCTGCAGTGCCGGCAGCCCATATGACATCGGTTCAAGTCGTGGCTGCTGTACTTCCAATCCAGCTCTCTGCTGTGTCCTGGGAAAGCAGTGGAAGATGGCCCAAGTGCTTGGGCCCCTGCACCCACGTGGGAGACCTGGAAAAAGCTCCTGGCTCCTGACTTCGGATCTACGCAGCTCCGGCCATTGCAGCCACCTGGGGAGTGAATCAGCGGATGGAAGACCTCTCTCTCTCTCTCTCTCTCTCTCTCTCTCTCTCTCTCTGCCTTTCCTTCTCTCTCTGTGTTACTCTGGCTTCCAAATAAGTAAGTAAATATTAAGGGGAGAAGAAAAGCCAACCAGGACACCTTGGCATAGCCCACTGAGAAAGGGCTCGCCCTCCAGCTTCTCTTCCCGTTGTGTGACCCAAACCAGTCTCTCACGTTTACCAGCAGCGGCCTGAAGTGCTTTGTTGTTGTGGAGCTGGAGGGAATCGGCTTAGCAACGGAGGAAGGGACTAAGCCGCGCTCCGTGGACTCCTCAGGGCCCACTCACGTACCTGCCCGAGCGCCACAGCCCGGCCAGCAGCACGGGCATGTGGCACCCAGCACCGTGAGCCTGGCATCTGCCCGTCAGCTGCCAGGAGCACCGCCACGCTGTGCAACCATGGACGTCTCCAGACACCAAGTGCAGCCCCGACCTCAGTCACCTCCTGTCCCTGGTCGCCAAGTCTGAACGGGTGAGGGTTTCTAACCAATCCAATCAGCGATGGCGCTGTCCCGAGGGGAGGGGGGGACTACACACACACAGCAGGGCCACAGGGAATGACAAGGGGGCCAGCATTCAGTCCTGTGCGTTGTGCAATGATTTACTCCCCACCAGGGTGCCCTGAGGAACCTCACTGGCCGACTCAGGAAAGCGTGGCTGCTGTACTGAGAAGAGACAGGCCACCGGGGCCAACGCACCGCAGTTTGCAGACTTAACAAGAACCTGTGCTGAAACGCCTCTCTGGGGGCTGCGTGCGCAACAACGAAGCCATCACACTTTTCTGCACCAAGCAGCCCCTACCTCTACTTTTTTTTTTTGACAGGCAGAGTTAGACAGTGAGAGAGACACAGAGAGAAAGGTCTTCCTTCCATTGGTTCACCCCCAAAATGGCCACTACGGCCAGAGCTGTGCCGATCTGAAGCCCAGAGCCGGGTACTTCCTCCTGGTCTCCCATGCGGGTGCAGGGCCCAAGCACTTGGGCCATCCTCCACTGCACTCCCGGGCCACAGCAGAGAGCTGGCCTGGAAGAGGAGCAACCGGGATAGAATCCGGCGCCCCAACCGGGACTAGAACCCGGTGTGCCGGCGCCACAGGTGGAGGATTAGCCAAGTGAGCGCGGCACTGGCCCCTACCTCTACTTCTTATACACAGAATACCCCATCATTAGTTTATATGTCAGCTCCTAATTGATCACAGACACCTTTTTTTTACGCTTCCTTGTCCTAGGGGCTGGAGCTGTAGCATAATGGGCGGAGCCACCACCTGCAGTGCTGGCATCCCACATGGTGCGGGCTCAGGTGCCGGGCTCAGGTGCCCGGCTGCTCAGCTGGATCAGAAGTCCAGCTCCCTGCTACGGCCTGGGGAAGCAGTGGAAGACAGCCCAGGTCTTCTGGCCCTGAACCCACGTGAGAGACCCAGAGGAAGCTCCTGGTTCCAGCCTGGTCCAGCCCCAGCCGTTGCAGTCATCTGGGGAGTGAATCAGCAGATGGAAGATCTTTCTCTTTCTGTAACGCAAATAAATAAATAAATAAAGTAAATCTTTTTAAAAAGTTTGCTTGTCCTAACAGCCATAATTTACATTTAAATTATTTATTTGAAAAGCAGAGTGACAGAGAAATGGAGACAGACATCAGCCTTCCATCCGCCGGTTCACTCCCCAAACGGCCACAACGGCAGAAGCTGGGCAGGTGGAAGTCAGGATTTCCAGCCGGATCTCCCACACTGCCTCCCAGTGCACACATCAGCAGGAAACTGGATCAGAAGCAGAGGCGGAACTCAATCCCAGTAGCTCCAATACAGGATGTGGGAATCCTTAACCCACAATTCCTACCCTAATAACAGGAAACTTTTAAAAATAACAAGACAAAGCAGTCAGAAGGGTGGGTGTGGGTCCCTGTTTGCCCGCTTCCTCTGTGGGGAGAGCTTAGCAAGCTAAACGCCCATGGAGCAGCTGTTTCTCCTGGAAGCTCGGCCGGCAAACCTTCGCAGTCCATGGCCTGCAGAAGAGCCCAAGAGCCTGGCTGCCCTCGAACACTTCACGGACGGACACAAGCGACCAGGACTGGAGAAACGTCCCACCGCACACGCTGCTCCATCTGAAAATGCAGGAGTCTCAGGAGCAGTGGTGCCCCGAAGCAGCTGGATACAAACGTCAGGCAGCAGCCAGAGCTCTGAGCCCGGGGTTTTCCCGGGCCCCTCACCCCCTCCTGTCTGTCACCTGCGTCAGTAACTGGTCTCCCGACAGCATCACCAGTCACTCTCTCGTCACTGCCCTCTGTGCAAACGAGCTTCCCTACAGCCACCAGTGGCCTGGAGACGCGTCTCCCTCAGATAACCCTGCACCCCGAGAAAGTGAATCCAACCACACACTCGGGTGATCCCGCCCACTGATCCTGCAGATTCCAGGACGCAGGAAAGGTCTCCCACGCCTCAGAGCGCGCACGCTCATCACGTCACCGCCCGGGGAAGCTCTCCCACACCGCCTTGCTCTCTATCTCAAGGCCCATGGCACTGCTGACGCGTTTTCCCTCTGAGGACCATGAGTCTCCATCAGCCACAACCACCTTAGCCAGCTGAACTTCACCTGCTCACAGCTTAGTGGGATCGCCCTGTAGTGACTGCAGAGTGCCACTATCTAACGCTACCGAGAACAGAGTGTTAGGTTCAGTGTCAACATAACAGTTCCCACCGCATGCATGCTTACACAAAAACCAGTGGGAAGAGGCAAAGACAGGACTACCAGGTGCCATAAACAGCAGACCACAGCACCTATGAAAATCTTTTTTTTTTAAGATTTTATTTATTTGAAATGAAGAGTAACAGAAAGGGAGAGTCAGAGAGAGAGAGAGATCTTCCATCCGCTGGTTCACTCCTCAAATAGCCACGCAGGCCAGACCAAAATCAGATGCCAGGAACTTCCTCTGGGTCTCCCATGTGAGTAGCAGGGAGATGGGACGCCAGCATCACAGCCTGTAGCTTTACTTGCTATGCCACAGTGCCAGCCCCCTATGAAAATATTACACTAAAGGGGTCTGGAGCGGGGGTTGGCATTGTAACATAGCAGGTAAAGCTGCCACCTGCAACACTGGTGTTCCATAGAGGTGCCAGTTCGAGTCCTGGCCACTCTACTTCTGATCCAACTCCCTTCTAACGACCTGGGAAAGCAGCAGATGACCCAAGTGTTTGGGCCCCTGCACCCTCATGGGAGACCCAGAAGGAGCTCCTGGCTCCTGGCTTCAGCTGGCCCAGCTATTATGGCCATCTGGGGAGTGATCCAGCAGGTGGAAGACCTCTCTCTGTCTCTTCTTCTAACTCTGACTTTCCAATAAATAAATAATTTTTCAAAAGGTAGGAGGATGGAAAGATAATCAAAGGTTACAATGTTTCAGACAGAAAGGAAGAGTAACTGCAAATATTTTTACCTATTTTCACTTTTTCTTTGGAAGACAGAAATTTTCCACCATTCCAACGCCTGCGATACCATCAGGGCTGGGCAGCGCAGCAACCAGAATCCTGGGATCCAACCTGGGTACCCACGCGGCTCACAGGACACAAGCACTGGAGACGCCACCTGCTGCCTCCCGGGAGCACACTCGCAAGGTGCTGGAAGCAGGGGCAGGGCCAGACCTGGAGTCCAGAGGCAGCGCGGCAAGCCCACCCAAGTCGGCTTCCGGAGCATCGGCAGCGTGAGCGACCAGCGAGTCCTGAACCCAACATCACCGGGGGTGGATCCTGGACGCTCTCATCACAAACGTGAAACAGTCACGGTGATGGACGGGGTGTTGGCTTGATCTGCTAATTCTACACTGTACTCAAAATCTGAACATCATTTTGTGCCCCATAAATCTGGGCAGCTATAATTTGTCCACTCTTTTTAAGATTTACTTATCTCAAAGGCAGTTAGAGAGAGAGAGAGAGATCCGCTGATTCCCTCCCCAGATGACCACAACAGCCAATAGTCAGAGCTGGGCCAAGCCGAAGCCAGGAGCCAGCAGCTCCATCTGGGCCTCCCACGCGGACTGTAGGGGCCCAGGTATTTGGGCCGCGAGGCACATTGGCGGGGAGCTGGGTCGGAAATGTAGCAGCAAGGACTCAAACCAGTGGTCACAGGGGTTGTTGCAGACGGAGGATTAACCAAGCGAGCCACAACACCTGCCCTGAACCAACCTGATTTTATAATTGGTCAGGATTCACAAAACTTGAGAACTTATATTCAATTGATCAAGGAATAAATATATTAATGCACATGTAATGCTGCTTTGTTTTTGTTATTCTTTTTTCTAAAGATTTATCTATTCAAAAGGCAGAGTTACAGAGACAGAAGGAGAGACAGAGAGAGATCTTTCATCTGCTGGTTCACTTCCCAAATGACAGTAACAGCTGGAGCTGGACTGGTCTGAAGCCAGGAACCAGGAGCTTCCTCCAGGTCTACCCCACGTGGGTGACAGGGGCCCAAGGACTTGGGCCGTCTTCCGCTGCTTTCCCAGGTGCACTAGCAGGGAGCTGGATCAGAAGTGGAGCAGTCAGGACTCGAACCGGCAGCCATGTGGGATGCTGCGTCCCAGGCAGTGGCTTTACCCGCTACGCCACAACACGGGCCTCTGTTATACACATATTCAAAAACAAATCCTTTGTTTTTTAACAATCAAATCCCCCTCTCTCTCCAACTCTGCTTTCTTAATCTAACCTCATCCCTTCCACAACCTATTATTCTAAGCACAGCAAATACCGTAAGCAGATTTACGCGTGCAAGAACTCCTGAAGTTAGAACGCATCACTGTCTGCTCAACTCATCTCTGATATAAAACATTTTACATGAACTCAAGCTTCTGCTTAACTTCACAGCATTAAAAGGCAACAGTATCATGTGTCCCACAGTGACGGGGACAAAGTTTAAAGCTGTGAAGCCAGCTGACACAGCTAGCCCCAGCATAAGCCAGGCCCAAGGGCACAGAGAGAACTGAGAACTCCTCTAGCCTTCCGCCACCCTCTCTCTACTGCACCGATTTCCCCATCAACTTCCCACCGACATCAGCTACGCTGCCTCTCGCCCTGTGGTTCATGGACCAGGAACACTGGTGGCACCTGGGGGCTCATTAGAAAAGCTGGCTCCTCCAGGCTGAGACCTGTGGCGCCAGCTTCCCAGGAGCGCCACTTCAGATCCAGCTCCTGCTAGTGGCCTGGGAAAAGCAGCAGCAGATGGCCCATGTGTTTGGGCCCCTGCCACTCACGTGGGAGCTCCAGATGAAACTCCTGGCTCCTGGTTTCGGCTTGGACCCAGGCCAGGCCATCTGGGAACCAGTGCTATCTCTTTCTACTATAAATCTTAAAAAAGAAGAAGAAAAAGAAAAAAAGGCAAAGCAAAGCTGACCACTCATGAACCCCTCACCACCTGGATCAGCACCTGCAGCCAGTAGGGCCCTAGGGAACACACAGGCACAGCCAGGCTCTCAGACTCACCCATGGAATCAGTCTCCCCATCAAAGAGCAGGGCCCTGCACGGCTCCCCACCACCCCGACTTCTGAGCCCGGGGCCCTGCACGGCTCCCCACCCACCCACCCCGACTTCTGAGCCCGGGGCCCTGCACGGCTCCCCACCCACCCACCCCGACTTCTGAGCCCGGGGCCCTGCACGGCTCCCCACTAACCCCGACTTCTGAGCCCGGGGCCCTGCACGGCTCCCCACTCACCCCGACTTCTGAGCCCGGGGCCCTGCACGGCTCCCCACTAACCCCGACTTCTGAGCCCTCTCCCTGCTCCTCTGCAGAGCACGACTTCTCCAGGCTACACCACACGTGGTCTCCCCTCTCCCTTCCCCCATGTCGTCTCCTGCCGATCTGGCTGTCACAGCCACCGCCCAGTACTGTCCACTTCCTCACAGCTGGCCTCCACCCCCACTCCTCCCTGAAGAGCTGCCCCTCTCCACAACCTCAACCCCGCCTCCAGTGGTGGGCGTCCCACACAAGGGTGACAGCCACTATTCATGAGAACTTAAATACTAAGACTTCCAGACTGGACTGCCCTCACACCACCCTGCCCCTCACCGCCAGCCGCACCCGCTCTGTTCTCCCACAGCAACCAGGATCACTCTGCCTCCAAACCAGACAGAAACCTAGCCACTTCTTTTCTTTTTCTTTCTTTTCTTTCTTTTTTTTTTTTTTTTGACAGGCAGAGTGGACAGTGAGAGAGAGAGACAGAGAGAAAGGTCTTCCTTTGCCGTTGGTTCACCCTCCAATGGCTGCCGCGGCTGGCGCACCGCGCTGATCCGAAGCCAGGAGCCAGGTGCTTCTCCTGGTCTCCCATGGGGTGCAGGGCCCAAGCACTTGGCCCATCCTCCACTGCACTCCTGGGCCACAGCAGAGAGCTGGCCTGGAAGAGGAGCAACCGGGACAGAATCTGGCACCCCAACCGGGACTAGAACCCGGTGTGCCGGCACCACAGGGGGAGGATTAGCCTAGTGAGCCGTGGCGCCGGCCCTAGCCACTTCTTTTCATTCCCACAGTCACCACCCTCAGCAATGCCACCTCATTTCTCAAAATGTCCTTGAAATGACCTGTCTTTTTCTATGCCAATACCCTGCTCTTCCTTCAGCAATCTGAACAATCTTTTAAAATCCCCATGGTGGGGAAGGCCGGCCATTGTGGCACAGGAAGGCTGTCACTTATGTAAGTGGCACCAGCAGCCAACACTGGAGCGCTGGTTCGAGTCCCGGCTGCTCCACTTCCAATCCAGCTCCCTGCTAATGCACCTGGGAAAGTAGCAGAAGATGATCCAAGTACTTGGGCGCCTGCCATCCATGTGGGAGACCCAGATAGAATTCCAGGCTCTAAGCTTTGGATTGGCCCAGCCCCAGCTGTTGTGGCCATTCAGGGAGTAAGCCAGTGTTTGGAAGATCTTCTCTCTCTTTCTCTCTTTCTCCTTCTCTGTCTCTCTGCCTTTCAAACAAATAAATCTAAAAAAAAAAAAAAAAAAAAAAATCATGTTTTGGGGCTTATATGTGGAATAATGGCTAAGCTGGCACTTGGGACATTCACATCCCACATCCAGTGCCGGACTCCAGTCCTGGGAACTCTGCTTCTGACCAGCTTCCTGCTAACACGAACCCTGGGGAGCAGCAGGTGATGGCTCAAGTTCAGGTCCTTGCCACCCATGTAGACCTGGCCTGGGTTCCTGCCCACCCCTATTTGTTGCAGACATTTGGGGAATGAACCAGCTTTCAAATGAGTAAACGAAAACTTTTTCAAAAATAAAATAATTTGAAAATATTTTAAAAACTTAAAATACTTAAATAATTTAATATTTTAACATTAATTTAATATTTATATTACTTAAGTATTTTAAATAGAAATTCCACGTTTAAGAACATTTCCGTCACTGGAGTTCTGCCGGACAGGATATAAAGTATGGAAATTGGAAGGACAATCAGCAGCTCTGGAGGGCAGGTGCTCTGGTGCAGTGGTCGACACTGCCGAGGACGCCGTGTCCCCATCGCACGCCCACTCCCTGCTCCACTTCCCACTCCAGCTTCCCGCCGCTGTGCATCCTGGCAAGCAGGTGACTGCTCAGTTGGATCTCCGCTACCCACAGGGAGACCGACACTGGGAATCAGGGAGGAACCAGCAGATGGGAGCTGTGTCTTAGATGAAAGCAAGAATGGTCAGCGCTAATTCTGTAAGCAAACACTGCTATGTTCAAGCTCTTGTCTCACAGCTGAAGACAATGTTCTTAAAGTATAGCATGCTAATTATAATTAGTGTCTTCTTGGGGACATGTCATTTTAACTTAGTGGAAATGTATTGGACCGTTCCCCTACTAAACAGAGAGGCCGGCATGCTATGGCGCGGTGGTTAAGCCACCATCTGGGAGGCTGACATCTTGTCAGCGTGGGTTGGAGTCCCAGCTGTGCTTGTGATCCAGCTCCGTTAACGCACCTGGGAAAGCAACAGAAGACGGCCCAGGTGCTTGGGCTCCTGCATCCACGTGGAGCCCCCGATGGAGCTCCGGCTCCTGGCTTTGGCCTGGCCCAGCCCCAGGTGTTGAGACCATTTGGAAAGTCAACCAGTGGACAGAAGCCCTCTCTCCCAATCTTGCTTCTCTCTCTCTAACTTTGCCTTTCAGATATATAAACTTAAAAAAAAGGGGGGGTGGGGGGGTGGGGCTGGCATTGTGGCGTAGCAGGTTAAGCCACCGCCTGCGATGCCAGCATCCCATACGGGTGCTGGTTCCCATGCAGCTCCCTGCTGATGGCCTGGGAAAGCAGCAGATGGCCCACGTGCTTGGGTCCCTGCACCTATGTGGGAGACCCGGATGGAGCTCCTGGATCCTGGCTTCAGTCTGAAAACACAAGTGCAAAGAGGGTGTGCTCGTCCCTCACCCACGCAGAAGGCCTCTTTTCCATGCCTGCCCAGTGTCAAGCACCACGGTCCCCTGTTTGACTAAGTCCCAAAGAACCTCTCTTCCCTTCCAGACTTGTCTCCGTGGAGCAGCAGGAGCCACCCCCAAACCCATCAGCAATGAAGCCACCCTGAGCCTTTCCAACAGTGCACCTGCTGTCAGGTGAACCACTGAGGTCACGGCCTCTGTCCCCAACTCCGACGCTGCAGATGCCCTGGGTGTCCAGATGGACTGACAGAATCATTCAGGAAACACTGTCAGGCAGGTTCTAGACTGACCGAGCCCACTTCCAATGGCCTGGTGGACCCCAGCCTCCACCTACCCTGGACGGACAGAGGGACCCGCAACTCTAATCACACCTTTCAGCACCTGACAAGCTGTGGTCAAGCAAGGCAAAGCAGCAGGGATGACCAGAGGAGAGGACGCGAAAGCCGAGACGCAAAGGATCAAGGACCTAGCAGTGCCATCAGGAGGAAGACTGGAGCTTAGGTAAGTGTGGAGGTCAGAGGGCTAGGATACATTTATTTATTTACTTACTTACTTGAAAGGCAGAGTTACACAGACAGACAGATCTTCCATCCAATGGCTCACTGTCCAGATGGCCACAACAAAGCCGGGAGCTTCATCCGGGTCTCCCATGTGGGTGTTAGGGGCCCAAGCACTTGAGCCACCTTTCACTGCTTTTCCCAGGCGCAACAGCAGGGAGCTCCATCTGGAATGGAGCAGCTGGGACACAAACTGGTGCCCATATGGGACGCCAGCGTCACGGGTGACGGTTTCTAACGTCATCAAGAACTAAGACCAGAGTGGGTGTGACCAGCTAAGGTGAGCTCCGCAGGAAGGCACTGGGACACGGCGCTGAAGCACCGCAAATGGGGAGACACCGGGAGAAGTGGGCGCAAACGAGCAGGAGACGCGGAGCGGCCACCTCCCAGCAGCCACGGGGGCAGCTCGGGGGCAGCAGCCTACTAGACCCACAGCCACGACAGAATACGCTGCAAACGGAAAGCGGCCTTTCAGAGCCTCCTCACCTGACAGCCAAGCTCCCACAGGCAGGAACAGAAATGAGGCCCGTGGTCTCCCACTCAGTGTGAAGCCCAACTGTGTGACTGAACGGTGGTTCTGAAAAAACTGCCAGAGTCTTTATAAAACATTCACCTTTTATATCTAAGCTCTTTTATCAGTTTCTTCAACTGCAACTAAAACTTTTTCACAAGATTTGCCATGAAGGAAAGTGGAAACTCAGGCAACAGGGAAGAGTCAGGAACACAGAACGGCTGGAGGGCTCGACAGTGTCCCCGAGAATCATGTCCACCATGGGCGCTCAGCACACCAGGAAGAAACCACTTGGGGGCTGGTGCTGTGGCAAAGCTGTTTGCAGCACCTGCAATGCTGGCGTCCCATACGGATTTGAGTCCCAACTGCTCCACTTCCAATTCAGCTCCCTGCCAATGTGTCCGGGAAAGTAGCAGAAGATGGCCCAAATGCTTGGGACCCTGGCACCCACATGGGAGACCTGAATGAAGCTCCTGGTTTCTGACTGTGGACCAGCCCAGCTCAGGCCACTGCAGCCATTTGGGGAGTGAAGCAGTGGATAGAAGATGTGTGTGTCTGAGTGTGTGTGTGGTCTATCTCCCTCTCTATAAATTCTGCCTTTCAAATAAATACATAAATCTTAAAAAAAAGAAAAAGTCACTTGGGACACCTGCCCCATACTGCCCCATACTGGAGTGCCTGGGTTCAAGTCCCAGCTCCACTTTCAATTCCAGCTTCCCACTAATGTGCACCTGGAAGGCAGCAGCTGACTCAGCTGTTAGATCCTAGCCCCCTCCACGGAGACTGGGCCCGAGTCCAGTGTCTCCTGTCTCTAGCCAGTGTGGACATCTGGGCGTGAACCCCCCGTGGGTGAGAAGTCCTGTGCTCTTCACACCCACCTGACTCACGAGTGTCTGCCTGAAGAGGCCTTCGCAGGTGCTCAGCTGGCAGGCCACACTGGATGAGGGCAGACCCTGACCCGGGGACCGTGACGTGAGGGCGCAGGTCACCTGCAGAGTGATACGGTCACAGCCACTGACCCACAGGAACTGCGGCACCACCAAGAGTTCAGGGGCTGAGGAAAGACCCCGGGGTCTTCAGGGGTATGGCCCTGCCAACGTTTGGACTGCAGACTTCTCTCCTCCAAAATGGAGAGAAAGTTTGTGTTAAGCCATTCAGTTTGGGACAGCTTGCAGCTACAAGAAACCAATGTTGTAACATTTCAGAAGCAGGCTTTGGGCTGACCCAGACTTAGCTATTTGGGACATTTGGGGAGTGAACAAGTGGACAGAAGATCTCTGCCTCTCCTCTGTCATTCTGCCTTTCAAATAAATAAATCTTTCTTAAAAATCTACTTATGGCCGGCGCCGTGGCTCACTTGGTTAATCCTCCACCTGTGGCGCCGGCACCCCGGGTTCTAGTCCCGGTCGAGGCGCCGGATTCTGTCCCGGTTGCCCCTCTTCCAGGCCAGCTCTCTGCTGTGGCCCGGGAAGGCAGTGGAGGATGGCCCAAGTGCTTGGGCCCTGCACCCCATGGGAGACCAGGAGGAGCACCTGGCTCCTGGCTTTGGATCGGCGCAGCACCAGCCGTAGCGGCCATTAGGGGAGTAAGCCAACAGAAGGAAGACCTTTCTCTCTGTCTCTCTCTCACTGTCTATAACTCTCTCTCTCTCTCTCTCACTAACTCTGCTTGGCAAAAAATTTTTTAAAAATCTATTTATACAGTGTGATTCCCGATCTGGGGGAACTATCTCTACACACACATGCATGAATACAAAAAGGCTAAAAGAATATATAACAACCATATGTGGTTATTTCCTATTAGATACAGATTTTCCTCTTGTTTTTATATTCCCAACTTGCTACATTAACTTATTAAACTTTTTGCTTTTAGATTTACTTACTTACAAGGCAGTTACAGAGAGAGAGACGTCTTCTATCCGTGGGTCATTGAAAATGACTGCAAAGGCAGAGGCTGGGCCAAGCTGAAGGCAGGAACCAGGAGCTCCATCCGGGCCCAGACTTTTTTTTGTTTGAAAGGCAGAGAGACAGAGATCTCCCACGTGTTGGTTTGCTTCATTCCCCAAATGCCTGCAACAGCCAGGACAAAGATGGGACCCCAGAATTCAACCCAGGTCTCCCACACGTGTGGCAAGGACCCAAGTACTCGAGGCATCACCGCTGCCGGCCAGGGTGCACATTAGCCGGGAGCCGGAGCCGAGAGGGACTCAGACACGGGTGCCGGTGTCCCAAGCAGCACTGTGACAGCTGTGAGATGTCTGCCTTCACATTTTTATTAAAATGCAAAAAGTAAAGACAAAAAATGAGACACCAGGCATAAGATCCCCAAAGAACGAGGACAGGATAGATGGTGGAGGAAATGAGGAGTGGAAACAGACTGCCTGCTTGACAAGTTTAAGTTTAAAGAAAGAAAATTAAGAATAGCGGCTAGAAGAGACACCAAGCCTAGCTGGGGTTAAGTTATGCAATACCTTAGTAACGTGTGAAAAGCAACAGCTCCTGAATAAGAAACTCAAGGCCAAATCATTGGAAAATGTTTTCAAATGGAAGAACCTTCCTTTTAATAACGTACAGAGGCTAGAGGCGGCACGTGCAGACACAAGGGTCGGAGTTCAAAGGGCAGAAGAGCTCCTGTCCATGACATAACGGTCATGCGGCTCGGGAGGAAGTGACCCAGGGCACGAGTTCAGACACAGGCTCGGACACCGCGGCCCATCACCTGCCTCACCTGCTGATGCACAGGTCTGAGGACCACACAGACCTGCAGGCCACTGCCAGCACGGGGGCTGCCCCGTGGGAGGCCCCGCAGAGCAAGATGGAGGCTCCCCCACTGCCACGAGTGGCAGACAGGCCTGGGAGGCCCAACACAGCAGCCACACCAAGCAGGAGGAAGGCCTGCGTCCCAGGATTCCCGGACCTCTGCCCGGAGCCCTCTTCTCCCACACGTCTTCCTGGTCTGTGTTCACACCTCCTCCTGCTCTGTTCAAATGTCTCGACCACTCTTGTCTTTTTTTAGAATTTTTACTTATTTTGGCTGGCGCCGCGGCTCACTAGGCTAATCCTCCGCCTAGCGGCGCCGGCACCCTGGGTTCTAGTCCCGGTCGGGGCACCGATCCTGTCCCGGTTGCCCCTCTTCCAGGCCAGCTCTCTGCTGTGGCCAGGGAGTGCAGTGGAGGATGGCCCAAGTGCTTGGGCCCTGCACCCTCATGGGAGACCAGGAGAAGCACCTGGCTCCTGCCATCGGAACAGTGCGGTGCGCCGGCCGCAGCGCGCTACCGCGGCGGCCATTGGAGGGTGAACCAACGGCAAAAGGAAGACCTTTCTCTCTGTCTCTCTCTCACTGTCCACTCTGCCTGTCAAAAAAAAATTAAAAAAAAAAAAAGAATTTTTACGTATTTTTTCTTTTTATTTGAAAGGCAGAGAAATCAGAGGGGTGCTCCACCTGCTGGTTCACACCCCAAACGCCTGCAACAGGCAAGGCCGGGCCAGACGGAGGCCGCGCGTACCGGGCTCCCCCTGGGACCTCACGGGTGGCAGGAACACTGCCTGTGCCTCCCAGGGTGCGCATCCCAGGAAGCTGGATGGGACGCGGGGCCGGGGCTCAAACTCAGCAACTGTGACGGGGATGAGAGTGTCCCAAGAACATCTTTTAAGAAAATATTCTTTATTTGAAAGGCAGAGTCATGAGGCCAGCACCATGGCACAGCAGGTTAAGCTGCTGTCTGCAGTCCCGGCTGCTCCACTTCCAATCCAGCTCCCTGTTAATATGCATGGGAAAGCAGAACATGGCCGAGTCCTTGGCCCCTGTACCCACGTGGGAGACCCACAGGAAGCTCCTGGCTCCTGCCTTTGGCCTGGCCCAGCCCTAGTGGTTGCAGCCATCTGGGAAGTGAACCAGTGAATGGAAGATCTTTCTCTCTGTAACTCTGCCTTCCAGATACAAAAATTTTAAATAGAAAGACAGAATTACAGAGAAGGGGGGGAAGAAGGGGAGAGAAAGGGAAACAGAGAGACAGATTTATTTATTTATTTATTTATTTAGACAGGCAGAGTTGGACAGTGAGGGAGAGACAGAGACAGAAAGGTCTTCCTTCCGTTGGTTCACTCCCCAAATGGCTGCTACGGCCGGTTCTGCGCCGATCCGAAGTCAGGAGCCAGGTGCTTCCTCCTGGTTTCCCATGGGGGTGCAGGGCCCAAGCACTTGGACCATCCTCCACTGCCCTCCCGGGCCACAGCAGAGAGCTGGACTGGAAGAGGAGAAACCGGGACAGAATCCGGCGCCCCAACTGGGACTAGAACCCAGGGTGCTGGCGCCGCAGGTGGAGGATTAGCCAAGTGAGCCGCAGCGCCAGCCCAGATTTTAAAAAAAAATTTATTGATTGATTGATTGATTGATTTGAAAGGCAGAATGACAGAGAGGCAGAGGTGGAGGGAGGGAGGGAAAGTCTTCCATTCACGGGTTCACTCTCCAGATGACTACAACAGCAAGAGCTGAGCTGATCCAAAGCCAGGAGCTTCTTCCGGGTCTCTCACGTAGGTGTAGGGGCCCAAGGACTTGGGGCACCCTCTGCTGTTTTCCCAGGCCATAGTAGGTGGAAGTGGAGCAGCCAGGACTCAAACCGGCGCCCATGTGGGATGCTGGCGCTGCAGGCGCAGGCTTAGCCCACTATGCCACAGCGCTGGCCCCGAAGGAAAGAGAAAGAGAGAAAGCAAGAGAGAGAGAGAGAGAGAGAGAGAGAAAGATTTTCCATTTGCTGGTTCACTCCCCAAATGGCCAGGGCTGGAACAGACCAAAGCCAGGAAACTAGAGCTTCATCTGGTCTCCTAGGTAGATGGCAAGGACCAAACACTCAGGCCGTCTTCCACTGCTTTCCCAGGAAGTTGGATCGGCAGTAAAGCAGCCAGGACCTGAACTGTGCTCATGGGGGATGCCGGTGTCACAGGCAGTGGCTTAACCTGCTGCACCACGGCACCAGCTCCCCACTGCACCAGACGCCCACCCTTTGCTACCCTTTTTCTTAAGATGTATTCGTTTATTTGAAAGGCAGAGTTACAGAGAGGTAGAGGCAGAGAGGGAGGGAAGTGATCTTCCATCTGCTGGTTCACACCCCAGGTGGCTCCCAGCTCGACACCACAAGGGAACTGGATTAGGTGGTCAGGATTACTGGTTTGTAAATATCAAAGCTGCCAACTGCCGCAGGCGGCAGTTAGTAAGCACAAGTGCCCTCCTAATTGCACCGGCCAAGTTTCAAGTCCCAGGCCTGCATGATACTAAGAGGAAAATGTTTTGACAACCGTGGGAAAGCCACGTGCAGGCTCCCATTCATTGCTTCACTCTCCAGAGCAAATCCAGGGGTGGAGCCCCAGCGTGAGTCCAGGAGCGCCTCCAGCTAAGTTCTGTATGAGGAAAATGGCTAAGGGTGGAACTGATGCTCGCGCTGATACACTCACGAATGGGACAGACAAGGCGATCCAAACAGTACGTGAGACACTGGGAAACTGTGATAAAGAGGCAGCATTCTGAATAAATGTGCAAAGGGGGCAGATGCTATGGCATAGTGGATAAAGCCGCTGCCTGCAGTGCCGGCATCCCATATGGGCACCAGTTCAAGTCCCAGCTGCTCCACTTCCCATCCAGCTCCCTACTAATGGCCTGGGAAGGCAGCAGAGTTTGGCCCAAGTGCTTGGGCCCTTGCACCCATGTGGGAGACCTAGAAGAAGCTCCTGTCTCCTACCTTCGGATCGGCTCAGCTCCAGACCCTGTGGCCATTTGGGAAGTGAACCAGAGAATGGAAGACCAACCTCTCTCTCTGCCTCTGCCTCTCCGTAACTCTGCCTTTCAAATAAATAATCTTTAAAAAAAAAAAAAAAAAAAAAAAAAAAGCTAAGCCACCTTCCCAGGCACATTAGCAGGGAGCTGGATGGGAAGTGGAACAGCCGGGACTCGAACCAATACCCATATGGGATGCTGCAGACGGCAGCTGAACCTACTGTGCCACACCACCGGCCCCACCTGAAGAGTTTTGTCAATGTTTATTAAGGGGCCAGTACTGTGGCACCGGTCAAACTGCCGCTTGTGAGGTCAGCATCCCGAATCAGATGCCTGGTTTGTGTCCCCGTTGCTTCACAGCCGATCCAGCTCCCTGCAAATGTGCCTAGGAGGCCAGGGCACGATGGCCCGAACACACCACAGGGAGCCCAGAACAGGGTTCCTGGCTCCCGACTTCCGCCTGGCCTAGGCCTGGCTGTTGAGGACGTTTGGGCAGTGAACCAGCAGATCTGTCTTCCCCTTCTTCTTTGTTGTTCTTTCAAATAAACAAGTAAATCTTAAAAAAAAAAAGTTTACTGGGGCCAGCATGGTGGCTCAGCAGGTTAAGCCGCTGCCTGCAGTGCTGGCATCCCATATGAGCACCAGTTCAAGTCCCAGCTGCTCCACTGCAATTGAATTCCCTGCTGATGCCCCTGGGAAGGCAGAAGAAGATAGCTTACGTTCCTGGGCCCCTGCCACCCACGTGAGAGACCTGGCTGGAGTTCCTGCCTCCTGGATTCAGCCTGGCCCAGCACCTACCACTGCGGCCATTTGGGGAGTGAACCAGTAGATCAAAGAGCTCTCTTCCCCTCTTTAACTCTGATTTGCAAATAAATAAATATATATTTAAATGTTTATTAAATTATTAGAAAATAATGAACCCATCAAGTGTTCCAGGAACATTTTTATGAAAAATAACTATTTTCTAAGAAAAACATTATGGCAAGAAGAGAAGCTGTGTTGCACAGAACAGTTTTGTGGGGCTGGCGCTGGGCACAGCTGCTCCAGGTCCGCCCCAGCTCTCCGTGGAGGCCTGGGAAAGCAGTGAAGACGGCCCCAGTCCTGGGCCCCACACCCGCCTGGCAGATCCGGAAGAAGCTCCTGGCTCCTGGCTTCAGATCAGCTCAGTTCTGGCTGTTGAGGCACTTGGGGAGTGAACCCGCGGATGGAAGACCTCTCTCTAACACTGCCTGTCAAGGAAATAAACAAATCTTTAAAAAATCACCTTACTGCCTGCCCCAGCAGAACATCAGGTGCTCACACCTGCTGCTGTACGCAGTCTGCGCAACACAGGGGCTGAGGCCTAACCACACCCAGCCTCGCCAAGACAGGCACTTAGAAAAGAGACAGGACGTGCATCCCACACATACACGCGGGCAGTCTGACACCACACCCGACCCAGCAAGTGGCCCTCTCTTCCAGTGCAGCTGCAGTGTGAAAGCTGGAGCTGTCGATGAAGCGGCAGCAGTCACTGCACTGCACTCCACGCAGGTCTCTACCCACCTGTGAACCTGCGGCGCGACAGGCCACTCGGAAAACCAAGCCACTGAGCTGCAGCCAGCACAGCTTCCAGAGCCCTGTTTCTTCCCTGACAGCTGCGTCCGCACCTACATCCTGGGAAAGCCTTCAACTACAGGGAAGCCGTCGTCCTCGTGGCAGCCCCACCAAGCTTCTCAGTCCTAATTTTCCTCTAAAACCAGGTTTCTTAATCCAGCGTCAGTGTCCGCTCTCTCCCCAGCAGTGCGTTCGGCTTCGCTGACCTCCGAGAAAATAACTATCAAATCCCCGCTTCTATGTAGCCAGCTTTCCAGCAGCTGTTCTTAAAAAAAAAAAGTTCATTTACTTATCTCCGTCTACTTGAAAGGCAGAGTGACAGAGAGGGAGACTGGGAGATGAGCGAGATCTTCCACCCACTGGTTCCCTCCCCAGGTGCCTGCAACAGCCAGGGCGAGGCGAGGACAAAGCCAGGAGCCAGGAGCGACGCCCAGGTTTCCCACGATGACAAAGGTCATCGTCCGCTGCCTCACAGGACGCAGTAGCAAGAAGCCGGGCAGGAAGTGGAGCAGCTGGACTCAGAGCAGCACCATGACGTTGCTGTGGACATCAACGGCTACAGCAAAGCCCTGTCCCTCAGCTGGTCGCAGCACGGCCGGGCAGTGCGCGCTGTGACAGTGACAGACTGGGGGACACTGCCTGTGTTCACTTCAGTTCCCAGCTCTGGCTCAGACCCTGGGAGGCGGCAGGACTGGTGTCACCCCCGTGGGAGAACTGCAGGGAGTGTAGCCCTGGCCACCGCAGGCATCTGGGGAATAAACCAGCAGGTGGGAGGGGCTGTCTCTGCCTCTCCAAAAAACACACCAACAGGATTAGTTTGGTGACACAGCCTTGACTGGCGCTGTGGAGGTCAGAGTGCACCTTGCATGATCACGATGGTAGTTCTGAGCTAACAGACCCCTGAACGATGTCTTAGGAACCCACGGGGCCCACAGTCACACCCAGAGAGCCACTGCTCTAAGCGTCTCTGCTCTCAGCCTTCCACCACCCTCTAAATCCAACTCCAGAAGGTCCACCTCCATCCACACCTCTCCTCCACAGCTGGACCAGGGAAGCTCCACAACAATTTACAGCTAAGTAAACATTTTTTTTAAAGATTTATTTATCTGAAAGGCAGAATTACAGAGGCTGGTGGTGGCGGCGGCAGGGAGCCACAGAGAGACACAGGTATCTCCCACCCTCTGGTTCACTCCCCAAATGGCTGCGACAGCCAAGGCTGGGCCAGGCAGAAGCCAGGAGCCAGGAGCTCCATCTGCATCCCCCACAGGGCGCAGGGGCACAGCACTCAGGCCAACCTCCTCTAGCAGATGGACCTCGGGCAATGCGGGTGATGGCTTAACCCATTACACAACAGCACTGGCCCCCTCAGTAAATATTTGTTAAAACAAACATCCAGGGGCCAGCGCCATGGTCTCAAGTGCTCCACTTCCAATGCAGCTCCCTGCTGATGCACCTGGGAAAGCAGCAGAGGACGGACCAAATGCTTAGGCCCTGCACCTATGTGGGAGACCCAGCAGAGGCTCCTGACTCCTGGCTTCGGCCTGGCCCAGCCCCTGCTGTTGAGGCCATCTGGGGAGAGAACCAGCGGATGGAGGAGCTCACTCGCTCTCTGTCTCTTCCTCTCTCTGTGCAACTCTTTCAAATAAATAAATCTTTAAATTTTTTTTCATTAGTATTGTCACTAGTTAGCAAATCAAAGGACAGTAACAAATCTGCTGAAATCCAAAAATTTCCAGTGTCATAAGAGAGGGATTTCTCTAAAAAATAAAAACCTTCACCAGGCTCAAAACGATCCGAGAGGCACAGACAGGCCGTGGCGAGCCGAGGTAAACAGCACAGGCACACGGAGGACTGGAACCACGAGGAGGCCAGGACAACCAATCTCCTACAACAGGCGTCTCCCAACACCATCCACCACTATCACAATGAAGCACAGCCTTCACCAAGAATGGCCAACCCTGCCCAGTGCCCGGTTACCTAAGGGTTCCTCACACGTTCCCTCACTGACCCTCACAACCCAGGGAGGAAGCTCCTGTGTGCCCATCTTACGCTAAGGAACCTGACCCAGCAATGCTGATGCCACCACGCCAGCCTGTGAGGCGACAGAGCTGGCGTCTAACTCGGTGCCAGCCCTTCTGGAAACAGTCTCTCTCTCCCTCACTTAGGAACCACTTTAAAATGTCTAGGACGGGGCAGGCCCTGTGGCACGGGGGGCTAAGCTGCCGCTCGGGAGTCAGTCCCCGCTTCTGCCCCAGCTCCCTGCTAGTGCACCCCGGGAGGACACAGACGCTTTTGGGGAAAGAACCAGAGAACGAGAGCGTTCTCTGCTCTCCCTAGTCTCTCTGCCTCTCAATAAATAAGTAACTTCTTATTAAATACAAGTCTTCAGAACTGGAGCCGGCACTGTGACGCAGCAGACTGATCCTCCGCCTGCGGCACCGGCATCCCATACGGGTGCGGTTCTACTCCCGGCTGCTCCACTTCCGATCCAGTTCTCTGCCGTGGCCTGGGAAAGCAGTGGAAGATGGGCCAAGTCCTTGGGCCCTGCACCTGCGTGGGAGACCCCAAGGAAGCTCCTGGCTTCGGATCGGGGCAGTTCCAGCCGTTGCAGCCATTTGGGGAGTGAACCAGCGGATGGAAGACCTCTCTCTCTGTCTCTGCCTCTGTCTGTAACTCTACCTCTCAAAATAAATATTAAATAAAGTACTTTTTAAAAAGTATCCAGGATTAGCTGTTTTTAGCTTTATTAACTAGCCATGGCCAGGTAGTCGAGTCTGTAACCTTCGTGGGAAATGTTTTCTAATCGCCACGGGACTCGGGTCAATGCTGCTGCTGGCATCCCCTGCCAGACCCCGCCACCCCACTTCCAACCCAGCTCCCCGCTGATGCACTTAGGAAGGCACCGGAGGGTGGCCCAAGTGTCTGGGTCCCCGCCACTTGTGTAGGAGAGCGATGGCCTCCTGGCTCCAGCCTGGCCCAGCCCTGGCCACTGCGGTCATTTGGGGAGTGAATCAGCAGATGGAAGATCCCTCTCTCCCCCTCTCTGTCACTTTGTCTTTCAGATAAATAGATAGATCTTAAAAAAAAAATTAACAATGCCTTCACCATTCCAATTCTAGGTTACAGAATACAGAATTAATCTGCCCCTTGATAAAACGTATTACGTTCACAGTAATTATTAAATCATAATCATCTTTCGTCAATGGCAAAACAGGCTGCATTCTCAGGTACTCTCCATCACGTTGGTTAAGTCTCGTCTTTTAAATTAAGCTTTTAGGAAAGGCTCCTTCTCAGAATTCCGACTGAAGCTAACCAGGGAACACGTTCACTTCAGTCTCACTGAGCAGGGAGCCAGCAGCCTGGGTCCACGAAGGCAGCCCCTGCACCAGGACACAGGGCGGAGCTGAGGAAGCGCCTCGCCTCCCCTGGCCACGCACGGCTCGCAGGCCCGGAGCCGCCGGACTTCTCCAGTGCGGGGCAGAGGCGCCCAGTCCTCCTGCAGCCCAGCCACAGGGCCCTGCGTTCTACGTGCTTATACACTCCTTCAGTGTGAAGCCTCTCGGCTATGTAAATTATTTCCCTGTCTCAACACACGTTTGCTTTTATTAAAGATTTATTTATCTATTTGAAAGGCAGAGTTACACAAAGAGAGGGAGAGATACAGAAAGATCGTCCACCCACTCACCCACCGGTTCACTCCCCAGATGGCTGAACCAGCCAGGGCTGGGCCAGGCTGAAGCCAGAGCCTGGAGCTCCGTCAGGGCCTCTCCTGTGGGTGCCGGGGCCCAGGCACCCGGGCCTCCCTCAGCTGCCCTCCCAGGCGCACCGGCGGGGAACTGGCTCAGAAGTGGAACAGCCGCTGGGGCTCAAGCCCCTGGATCTGTTCTCATCCCCTCATTTTATGTGAAACCAAACAACAACGCTTTGTAATCCCACCAATCATTTTCATCAGCAAATACAAACCTGAAACCAGAATTCAAAACAGTGTTTAAAAATAATCTAAAAAACCCTGTCCATGTCTTAGGAGACTCGCACTAAACAGGGGTTTCAAAATCATACTGCATGCCATATGGTCAAGCCCAGACAATAAAATTGAGCCTATCTATTACCAATCCACTAACGCTAAAGCCAAAGCCGCAGGCAGCAAGAATTTAATCCAATTTAGAGACTGACATGAGCCAAATCTCTCGGGCGGAGAAAAACAATCCAACGAAGAAGCTAGAATAGATGCCAACACTGCACTTCTGAAATAAAACCCGAGTTCCTCCTCGGAGCAGGTATGAGTACAGAACCCACCGATGGCTGCGGGCCGAGACCTCCCGCCCTCCCCGGCGGCCGTCGGAGGGCCACACTCCCCCAGCGCAGCCAAGAGAAAAGTTCAGGGCGCGGCCCCTGCCCGCAAACCCACCTCCGGCCCCGGGCAGGAGCGCTCACAGCGCGCTGCTGCGGAGTGAACACGAAACCCGACCCCCTCCCGTGCCAGGCGGCAGGGTGGGCGCGGGACCACTTCCTCAGCCGCCCCCGGCGCGGATTCCCACGCAGGAAAGCCCCGCAGCATCCTCGGGGCCTGGGCGCCGGCTCCGGGCCGGGCACCTGCAGTGCAGCTGCGGCCCTCGGGCTCCCGCCCAGCCCCGCCGCGCACCGCGTGTCGGCGGCCGGCGGAAAGGGAACTGCTGCCTCGCGGTCCGGCCACCGCGCACCGCCCGGAAGCGCCCGCATCCTCTCTTCCAGGCGGCGCTCCTTCCCTCCAAAAAGCCTGCAGCTCCACCGGAGCGGCACGCCACGCACACGCCACGCGTGCCCGGGAGACCCACCCCGCTGCCCGCAGCCGCCGGCCGTGACAAGCGGCCCCGCGGTCCCCCCCGGGCAGCGACGGGGACAGCTCGGCCGCCCCGCGGGCACACGCAGCAGCCCACCCCGCGCGCCCCCAAGGGCTCCTCCCGCGCCCGGGCCACGCCGGGACGAGCGCGCCCCCCGGAGCACGCGCCCCACTCGGGACGCCCAGGGCCGCGGGGGGCCGGCGACAATGGCCGCGCCGCGGGGTCGCCATCTTGGCCGCGGGGCCCGGCCGCGGCGCCCACGCCGCGCGAGGGCCGGGGTCGCCGCGGGGTCTCGCCCGCCCGCGCGGCGCCGGCCCCCGCGCTCCGGGCCGGGGCTGCGCGACCGCCGAGCCCGGGGCCGCCCCTCCGCGCGGCGTGGGCTCCCGCGGCCCCGGGGCGCGCCAGCCTTTGTTCTCGCGGCCGCGGGCCGGGCAGGGGCCGCCCCCCGCCCGCGCTGGCCCGGCCGCGCCCTCGCCCCGGGGCCGGGCTCGGACCCCGCACCCGCGCCCGCCGCCTCCCGGGCCCGCAGCCCCACCCGGGCGGGGCAGGAAGACGCGGCCCGGCGGCGGGCGCGGGGCGGGCGCGGGGCGGCGGCGGCCCCCGGGGCGGGCAGGGCAGGGGCGGCGGAGGCCGCGCACCGGGGCCGGGGGCGCGGGGCTGGGCCGCGGCGGCCGCGCTCACCTCGACGCCCACGCCGCCGCCGGGGCCGCTCGAGGTGGCGCTCGGGCCGCGCTGCGGGCGCTGGGCAGGTGCGCGGCGAGGCTGTGGGTCCGCGGCGGCTGCTCGCTCCGGCCGCTGCCGCTCCGCTCCCGCCCGCGCCCGCCGCCGTCCGCCCCTCAGACGCCTCCAGCCATCGGGATGGGCGCGGCGCCCCTGCCCGCAGCTCGGGAAACCCCACGCGCCGCGTCACCGCGCACGGCCGCCGGGGGCGCGCACGCACGCGCGCTCCCCGAGGCGGCGCGCGCGTGCGCGCGGCTCTTAAAGGAGCCCCGCGGCCCCGGCTGCTGCCCGACCTAGGCCCCGGCTCCCTGCTCGCGCCGGACGGGCCGAGGGGCCGGCGCCCTGGCGGAGAAGGCGCCGGAGGGCTCCGGAGCCCGGTGCGCCCGAGTGGCCTCCGCGAGGAGCGACCACGTGCGTGCCGAGGCGCGGGCGCCGGGTGGGGAGGGCGGGGGTCGCGATGCGTCCGCTGGAGCCTCGGGGGCCGTGGCCTCGCTCCCTCCCGTCCAGCTGGCCTGGCCGCGGTCCCAAGTCCAACCAGAAGCCCCTTTCCCCGGGCGTGCGCCCGTGCAGCTGGGCTCGCTGGAGCCGCGGCCTGGACCCTCCATACCGCGTGGGCCCCGCGTGAGGCGGCTGCCAGGCAGGGGGTGGCCTGCGCGGACCTGGGTGTGCCACGGAGCACGGGGAACCTACAGGATCTCGCCAAGGCCCACCCCACGCCGCGGGGCCCATGTGCGCGAGGACCCCCCCCCCCGCCCTGCCGACCCCCACAGGAAGGCTCCTGACTGTGTGTGCACCAGAGTGGGCGTGTTCTCCTGCCCCCCACCCCCGCCCCCTGACTCCAGCTGCTGGCTCCGCAGGGGTCACCGCCCCAGAGATGTTGTCCTCTGGCCCTGCCGCCCTGACCCTGACCCTTGCCCCTGCCGCAGTGCGAGGCCGGCCTCGCCCACCGCTCCCCGGCCCCACCAGGCATCCCTGGGAAAGCCACAGCAGGTGTGATGCTCGGCTGTGCCCAGCACGAGGACCATACAGTGGGCCCTTGGGGGGCAGCCGTCACTGTGGCCAGTGGAGTGTGAGTGGTGGGCACAGACATGGGCCTCAGGGAAGGGCTGGCGTGCTGGGCAGGTCCAGGGCCGAGGGGCAGTGGAGCCGCAGAGGGGTGGATCTGGGCATTAGAGGTGGGTCCCGAGGATCCAGCAGGCCTGATCCCGGCCTCAGTGCCCACCTGAGGTCCAGGACACAAGGAAAAGTCGGAAGGGAGGCGGAGGGCGCAGCACGCAGGTCAGAGCGGGCAGGGGCTGTTTATGTGGACGCCGGGAGGCCTGAGGGAACCCGGCCATCCAGGGCACTGGGCACTCCACACCGTGGGCCAGCCTGGTGTCAGGGCTCCTCTGGCCCATGGTTGGGCCATCCTGTTACAGCCAGGGCCACGAGGCTGGACCACCCGCGAGGGGTGCAGCCCTGGCCCCTGTGGCTACTGGCAGGGCTCCAGATGGGGCAGGGTCTTCCTGGAAGTGGCTCCAGGGCTCCTGCAGATGCCCTGGGGTGTGTGTGGGGGGTGTGGGGGTGTGTATGGGGGTGGGGGTGTGTGGGGTGTGTGTGGTGTGTGTGTGTGGTGTGTGTGTGTGGGGGTGTGTGGGGGGGGTGTGGGGGTGTGGTGGGGGTGTGTGTGTGGTGGGGGGTGGGGGTGTATGTGGGGTGTGGGGGGGGTGTGTGTGGTGGGGGGTGGGGGTGTGTGTGGTGTGTGTGTGTACTGTGTGTGCATCTGTGTAGTCTCTGTGTGTATAATGTGTGTGCATCTGTGTAGTGTGTACACCTGTGTACTGTGTGCATCTGTTGTGTGTGTGTACAGTGTGTGTACGTCTGTAGCGTGTGTGTCTGTGTAGCGTGTGTGTCTGTGTAGCGTGTGTGTCTGTGTGTATGGACCGGTGCCAGTGCAAAGCCCAGAGGAAGAAGCAGTGGCCCTGGGTTCTCGCTCCCACACCCGGGCCTCACCACTGGCCTGCATCCTCCCAGGACAACAGGGGCCTGCAACCTGGGGACGTGGACCCTGGACTCTGGGCAAACTGCAGGGCCTCCCGCTCCCACCTGGGCCTCCCCCCAGGGTGATAAGCAGCCAGCCTTCTCCTCCACCCCCCCAAGGGTCTGAGGACACCAAGGACTCTGCCCTCCCTGCCCCACCCTCCACCCTGTGGCCAAGGCCACCACCTGCTGCTCAGACCCCTCCCCTTGGGGCCCAGGCTTCTCCGCGGCACTCCCTTCCCTGGAAGTATCTCAGAGGTCAGAGCCACACCCAGGCACCGCAGCCAGCCCAGGGCCGGCCAGCGGGAGGCTGCAGAGCCCGGCAGAGCCCCTGGGAGGAGGCTCTGGCTGCGCGCCCGGCGGCTGCCTGGAGAAACCCAGGGAGCGGGGATGAATCTCCAGGTGCCCCGCCCCCTCTGCGCTGGAGCAGGAAATGGTCTAACAGGAAAGTAGGTCTTTTTAAATCTGAATTATTCAAACAATCCGTGCACGTGACTGGGACCCAGAGTGCCCGCCGGTGCCCTGGGAGCCAGGCCCCCACCGGGCCCTGGAAGGTGTCAGAGCTTCGGGGGGCGGTTCCCGACGTCTGGGCCCTGGGAGGGCAGGACGGGCAGGGCAGGTGGGTGGTCATCGCTGGCAGGCTAGGCTCTTTTGTCTCACCCTGGGCGCCTTCTCCCGCCCAGTCCCCTGCCCCCAAGCCCCAGAGGACGGAGGGTGGGGAGGAGGGGACAGGAGCAACACGTGAGGCGCCTGGGGAGCAGAATGTAGGTGATCAGACAGCGCTAATTAGCTCCTCGGCTTCCCCAGGCAGGGCTGGTCGGAGGAATGGGGTCACGGCTGCGGAGGAGACCCCCGCCCCTGCTTCCACGTGCCTGTATGGAGGGGCCGAGGAAGGGCAGTGAGCCCTGAGGGTGCCTGATCCAGGGCTGGCCGGGTCATCGGTCTCCCGGCCCAGGCCTCCATGTGGGGCATGCAAGCCCCACTAAGCTCCTGGGCCTTGGGAAGGAAGCTGGCAGCTGCCACTCCCAGACCCTGAAGGACTCCTTGGCCCCTCCCAGTGGTGCAGGGGCAGCCTCTTGTCCCTGGTCCTGGTCACCCAGCTTTTTTTTTTTTTTTTTAAGAATAATTTATTTGGAGCGGGCGTCATGGCTTACTTGGTTAATCCTCCACCTGCGGCGCCGGCATCCCATATGGGGGCCAGGTTCTTGTCCCTGTTGCTCCTCTTCCAGGCCAGCTCTCTGCTGTGGCCCTGGAAGGCAGTGGAGGATGGCCCAAGTGCTTGGGCACTGCACCCGCATGGGAGACCAGGAAGAAGCTCCTGGCTCCTGGCTTCAGATCGGTGCAACACCGGCCGTAGTGGCCATTTGGGGAGTGAACCAACAGAAGCCTTTCTCTCTGTCTCTCTCTCACTGTCTAACTCTACCTGTCAAATTGTGGTGGAATGAGAAATCAACTGCAACATCAAATTAAAAAAAAAAGAGTGATTTATTTGAAAGGCAGAGCTACAGAGAGAGAGAGAGAGAGGTCTTCCATGCGCTGGTTCACTCCCCAGGTGGCCGCAGCGGCCAGGGCTGGGTTGGATCGAAGGGAGCCAGGAGCTTCCTCCAGGTCTCCCACGTGGGTGCAGGGGCCCAAGCACCTGGGCCATCTTCCTCTGCTTTCCCAGGCCACAGCAGGGAGCTGGATGGGAAGTGGAGCAGCCGTATGAGATGGCTGTGCTGCAGGTGCCGGCTTAACCCGCGATGTCACAACACCGGTCCCAGTCTCCCAGCTTTGACCACAAATGGGACATCGCTGGGGGGTGGATACCAAGACGCGGGGGTACGAAGAATGAGGAAGAGCCAGGTGGAGGTGCAGGCAGTGAGGGTGGGCGACACGTGGGGACACGTTTTCCCCCAGAGTGGGACCAGAAACCCTGGGGGAAGCTGGGGGCAAGCGCATTGCTCAGATGCCAACTCCAGGAAGTACTCCTGGGACCAGCAACAGGGCTCACCCCCCGCTCTGGGGCTCCCCAAAGTCTCTGCAGATCCCTGGGCCCCTCCCCCACCCGATGGCCCTGGGCACCACGATTCACGTCACCCACGGAGTGAGACACAGCCCGTGTCAGGGGAGAAGACACAGGCACGGGGTGGGGGGGGAGCCGTGCTGCTGCTGCCTGCATGTTGCTGCCATGATGTCACCAGAAGCCGTGCACACGCGTGTGCAGGGCACACACAGGATGGGGTCGGTCAGGAGGCAGGGCAGCCAGTGGCAGAGGCTGAAGAGGTGTGGAGTGGCCCAGTGGCCAGGAGTCTGTGACCGGAAACCTGGGCTCTGGGCGCTCGGTGAGGCCGGGGGCTGTCCCCTTGCCCCGTGGCACGGCCTGGTGGTGCCTGGGAGGGAAACGGCTGCTGCTTCCTGATACCCCGCTGCCCAGGGGACTCTGGGTGCCTGCTGGGGCACTGACAGGCCCCGGTGGTGGGGAGCCGAGGGGCAGCCCTGCGTGGCGGGTGGGGGCAGGGGAAGGCTGTGTGGAGAACCACACGGTGCCCCCACCCCGGCCTCCCGTGGAAACAGCCTGGGCAGCGCCGTGGTGGACATGCTGCCGGAGACACGCCCACTTCTCAGTGCCAGCTCCCGCTCCTGCTGGGCCGGTGACGGTCCAGTGCTTGGGGCCCTGCCACCTACGTGGGGGACCTGAGTTAGGTTCTGGGCTCCTGGCTTTGGCCTGGCCCAGCCTTGAGGCTGTCATGGGCATCTGGGGAGTAAACCAGTGGATGGAAAATCTCTCTCTGTGCTTTTCAAGTCAATAACAATAGATTAAAAATAATAGCTGTCGGCCGGCGCCGTGGCTCAACAGGCTAATCCTCCACCTTGCGGCGCCGGCACACTGGGTTCTAGTCCCGGTCGGGGCGCCAGATTCTGTCCCGGTTGCCCCTCTTCCAGGCCAGCTCTCTGCTGTGGCCCGGGTAAGGCAGTGGAGGATGGCCCAAGTGCTTGGGCCCTGCACCCCATGGGAGACCAGGAGAAGCACCTGGCTCCTGGCTTTGGATCAGCGCAGTGCGCCAGCCGTGGCAGCCATTGGAGGGTGAGCCAACGGCAAAGGAAGACCTTTCTCTCTGTCTCTCTCTCACTGTCCACTCTGCCTGTCCAAAATAATAATAATAACAGCTGCAGCATCTTGGCTGCGAGGCTGGTTTGACCGGCAGGTGCTGTCCTGGCTGCAAGTCCCCGCACCCCCAGCTCAGGCTCTGACCCGCAGACAGCGCTGAGACGCCGGCCCCCAGAGCGTCCACGGCCCCGGGAGGGACGGCTGAGGGAAGCCAGGTCCAGGATCCTGGCTGCCCCTCGCTGAGCCCAGAGGCCCCCAGCCTTTGGCCTAACACTGAATGCAGGGGCAGAGCTGGGGGTGGGGGCGGGACAGGCTCAGCCGCCCCCTCCACCAGCCAGGGGCTTTTCTGCCCGCCCCCAAGGTGGATTCTGGGGCAGGGCATGGCAGCAAGTGCTGCACAGCCCCCAACAGGTCCCCCCCAGCCCCTAGTCCTATTTCCTGCCGGCAGGCGTGGCAGTGGTCACCTTGGTGGGGACACTTCACCCCTATGCAGGTCACCAGCCCAGACTGGGACAGAGAGAGGCAGAGACCCAGGGCCCACCTCCAGACCCCTGCACACGCTGGGGGAGGTGGCCTGGGCTGGTGGCTGGGGAGGTTCCCCCACCAACCCCTGGGGCTCTGAGCCCTGGAAACCCTGGAAACCTGCAGGCCTGGGTGAGCTTGGGGAGCGGTGCCCCCTGGGCTGAGGCTTCCACCCACCCAAGCCCCTGGAGGCCGGCAGCCTGCACACGGCTTCTCTCCGCAAGTTCTGCTGGGGCCGGGCCAGGGACAAGGGAAGGTGGCCCGGGCAGAGTGAGCCACGGGACCGCCCAGGAGCCATGGCGGGCTGCTCTGGGGACACGTCTCCCCGCGGTGGACCTGGATCGGTGGGTGGGCCGGGCTGCACTGGGGATGGGCTCCAGATAAACAGCACCTGTGGCACCAGCACTTCCCAGGGGTAGGCCCTGGGGCACCTGGCACCAGCAGGGGTGGCCCCGCCCCCAGCACCTCCCAGGGGTAGGCCCTGGGGCACCTGGCACCAGCAGGGGTGGCCCCGCCCCCAGCACCTCCCAGGGGTAGGCCCTGGGGCACCTGGCACCAGCAGGGGTGGCCCCGCCCCCAGCACCTCCCAGGGGTAGGCCCTGGGGCACCTGGCACCAGCAGGGGTGGCCCCGCCCCCAGCACCTCCCAGGGGTAGGCCCTGGGGCACCTGGCACCAGCAGGGGTGGCCCCGCCCCCAGCACCTCCCAGGGGTAGGCCCTGGGGCACCTGGCACCAGCAGGGGTGGCCCCGCCCCCAGCACCTCCCAGGGGTAGGCCCTGGGGCACCTGGCACCAGCAGGGGTGGCCCCGCCCCCAGCACCTCCCAGGGGTAGGCCCTGGGGCACCTGGCACCAGCAGGGGTGGCCCCGCCCCCAGCACCTCCCAGGGGTAGGCCCTGGGGCACCTGGCACCAGCAGGGGGGCCGCCCCCAGCACTTCCCGACAAAGAGGCCAAGGGACAGAACCTGGACCCTGGCCGGCACCGCGGCTCACTAGGCTAATCCTCCGCCTTGCGGGCACCGGTCCTGTCCCGGTTGCCCCTCTTCCAGGCCAGCTCTCTGCTGTGGCCAGGGAGTGCAGTGGAGGATGGCCCAAGTCCTTGGGCCCTGCACCCCATGGGAGACCAGGAGAAACACCTGGCTCCTGCCATCGGATCAGCGCGGTGCGCCGGCCGCAGCGCGCTACCGTGGCGGCCATTGGAGGGTGAACCAACGGCAAAAGGAAGACCTTTCTCTCTGTCTCTCTCTCACTGTCCACTCTGCCTGTCAAAAATAAAAAAATAAATAAATTTAAAAAATTAAAAAAAAGAACCTGGACCCTGCGGGCCTCACAGGCCCCGCTGACCTTGCCCCAGGCAGAGGGTGTGGACCCTGGCCCTGGGATGGCCTCTGCTCTGCCCTGGTCACTCTCTCCTGGTCACTCTCGTGGGGCCTGGGCCTCTTAGACCAGACCCAGAGGGCTGCCCTCTGCAGCAGGAGGCCCCCACCACAGCCAGCGTCTGTGAGGGCCGGGGACAGGTGTGGCCTCTGGGAGACCACGTGGCTGGAGTAGCCGCCCCCCCACCCTGCTCAGCTCAGGAGCCACTCACACCTGCACAAGGTGAGCTCACACTGGACCACAGTCCCTAATTCAAGCTAACCCCCCAACTCCTGGACGGGAGGAGACCCTCGCGCGTCCCAGAGCTTGTCGGGGACACGCAACCTCACACTCACCTGTGCACAACTTTAAAGCGCCAGATGCTGTGCCACTTCCACGGCCACCATCCGGTTCCAGAACATTCTTGTCACTCGCTCAGCAGCGGCTCCCATGCGCCCCCGCCCGCAGCCCCAGAACTCCGTGCTCCCTCCGGCCTTTCCGTGTCTAAGTAGACGCCCACAGTACCGGCCCCGTGGGTCCCCTGTCCAGGCCCCGTGTCGCAGCTGCACCGGACCCCACTCCTGTGGCGCTCACGGCCCTGGCGCGTGCTGACTGCACTGGGCCTCCCCCGTGCGTGGGCTGTGGCCGACACAAGCTCGGGCTTCAGCCGTCTCCAGCTCTGGTTGCAGGGTCCCGTGTGTGGCCTCCTGGGAGACACCAGACCACTGGGCACAGCGCCCGCCCTGTTAGCCTCCAGCCGGCGGGGGGGAGGGGGGCAGTTTCTCATTTTCTCCCTTTCCTCCTGGTAACGGCCGTTCCGAGTGCGAGGGCTTCTCCCATGGCTTAGACTGCATTACCCAGGAGCGTCTCCCGTGCTAATGGGACATGTGTGTAACTTCTTTGGGAACTGTTTACGTCGCTTGTCCTTTTTTTTTTTTTTTTTTTTTTAAGATTTATCTTATTTATTTGAAAGGCAGAGTTACAGGGGGTGGGGGGGTCTTCCATCTGCTGGTTCACTCTCCCGATGGTTGCAATGACCAGAGCTGAGTCAATTGGAAGCCAGGAGCTTCTTCCGGGTCTCCCACGCGGGTGCAGGGGCCCAAGCACTTGGGGCATCTTCCACTGCTTTCCCAGGCCATTAGCAGGGAGCTGGATTGGAATTGGAGCAGCCAGAACTTGAATTGGTGCCCATATGGGATGCGGGCACTGCAGGCCGGGGCTTTAACTCATTGCGGCACAGCGCCAGCCCCTCATTTGTCCATTTAAAAAGAAAATTTAGGGGCTGGCACCATGGCACAGTAGGTTAATCCTCTGCCTGCGGCACCAGCATCCCATATGGGCGCCGTTTCGAGTCCCAGCTGCTCCACTTCCAGTCCAGCTCTCTGCTATGGCCTGGGAAAGCAGGGCCATACATAGCAGGAAGCTGGATGGGAAGTGGAGCAGCCAGGGTGCCGTATGGAGGCCAGCATTGCAGGACAGCGCAGCCCCCCAACGTCGCTCCTCTGTGTGCGGGTGTCCAGCTGTCCCAGAACAGTTTGCTGAGGACACTTCTCTTGGGATGATGCCAGCTCCCTTGTCATCGGCCAAGGGCGGGGGCAGCAGGGGTCCGCGTGCCTGTCTCCCAGCGGCAAGTTCCGGGTCCTCCGGCTGCTCAGGGCGGTGCATCCACGGAGCTCTGAGGACGAGCACTTCCTCTCCTGCAAAAAAGCCTTCCGAGTTCCAGCCAGGGGTCACGGGGCGGGCGTCTGTCCTTCCAGCTGGGGCACCGAGCAGTGCGGTCGGCCACAGAGGCCCGTGTGGTGTGCAGCAGGCACGTGGAGGGGGTGCTGACTGTCACTGGCTGTCGAGAGAATGCCCAGTGAGCAGGGTGACCCAAGGACCAAGGGCAGCGTGGCCCGAGCACAGTGGGATGGGGGCCTCGAGGGGCAGGAGCTGCTGGTGGATCAGAAGGAATGCAGGCGGCAGTAAACCTAACCCTAACCCTAACCCCTAACCCTAACCCTAACCCCTAACCCTAACCACTAACCCCTAACCCTAACCACAACCCTAACCCTAACCTTAATCCTAACCCTAAACCCTAACCCTAACCCTAACCCTAACCACTAACCCCTAACCCCAACCCCAACCCTAACCCTAACCCTAACCCTAACCACTAACCCTAACCCTAACCCTAATCCTAACCCTAACCCTAATCCTAACCCTAACCCTAACCCCTAACCCTAACCTCAACCCTAACCCCTAACCCTAATCCTAACCCTAACCCCAACCCCAACCCTAACTCCTAACCCCTAACCCCAACCCCAACCCCAACCCCTAACCCTAACCCTAGCCCCAGCTCCAGCCCCAGCCCTAGCCCTTCCAAGCATCCGGGTGGCAGAGTTGGAGGTGCTGGAAGTCTGGGTGGAGAACCAGGCATGGGGTGGGCATGTCAGGGGCCCAGGACCACCTTGACCCCGGTGAGAACTGGACGTCTGGAGCGCTGGCCGGCACAGGGCAGACAGGGAGTCGTGCTGGACCCCCTCCCCCGCCCCTGCCCCACCCCCGCTTGCCGACATCTGCAGCCAGACCTGGAGCAGGAAGCTGGCCCGCCCTCCGGCCAGCAGCCCTTTCCCTGACGTGAGCCCAGCCGCCAGGCCCAGGAAGTTGCCCGGGGACACTGGCTGGGCCCCAAGTGCAGCCCCAGCACAGACAGTAAGGGCGTGGGGATGGGGCTGGCCACCAGGTCCCTGGCCTCCCGCACCCTCCAGTCCCCCCAGCCCCTGCCAGCCCCCCCCCAGGGCCCCCAGCTGCACCCAGCTCTCCCAGCCCCCGGCAGGCCCCCAGCCTCCGCCAAGTCCCCAGCCCCAGCCAGCCCCCGCCAACCCCACCAACTCCCCTAGTTCCCCCAGCGCCCCCAGCCCCCACCAGCCCCTGCCAGGCCCCCCAGGCCCCCCAGCCCCAGCCAGTCCCTGCAGCCCCCGCCAACCCCGCCAGTCCCAGCCAGCCCCCGCCAACCCTGCCAGCTCCCCTAGTCCCCCCAGCACCCCCAGCCCCCACCAGCCCCCGCCGGGCCCTCCAGGCCCCCCAGCCCCAGCCAGTCCCTGCAGCCCCTGCCAACCCTCCCAGCCCCCCCCAGCCCCCGCCAACCCCGCCAGTCCCCTAGTCCCCCCAGCACCCCCAGCCCCCACCAGCCCCCGCCAGGCCTCCCAGCCCCAGCCAGCCCCCCCCAACCCCGCCAGTCCCAGCCAGCCCCCCAGCCCCCACCAGTCCCCCCAGCCCCAGCCAGCCCCCGCCAACCCCGCCAGTCCCAGCCAGCCCCCCAGCCCCTGCCAGCCCCCCGAGCTCCCACCAGCCCCCGCCAGGCCCCCCAGCCCCAGCCAGCCCCCGCCAGCTCTCCCAGCCCCAGCCAGCCCCCGCCAACCCCGCCAGTCCCAGCCAGCCCCCCAGCCCCTGCCAGCCCCCCGAGCTCCCCCCAGCCCCCGCCAGGCCCCCCAGCCCCAGCCAGCCCCCCCAGGCCCCCGAGCCCCCACCAGCCCCCGCCAGCCCCCCCAGCCCCAGCCAGTCCCCGCCAACCCCGCCAGTCCCAGCCAGCCCCCCAGCCCCTGTCAGCCCCCCAGCCCTGCCAGCCCCCCAAGCCCCCACCAGCCCCCGCCAGGCCCCCCAGCCCCAGCCAGTCCCTGTAGCCCCCACCAACCCCCCCACCCCAGCCAGCCCCCGCCAACCCCGCCAGCTCCCCTAGTCCCCCCAGGCCCCCCAGCCACAGCCAGCCCCCCGAGCCCCCACCAGCCCCCGCCAGGCCCCCCAGCCCCCCAGGCCCCCCAGCCTCAGCTGCCGGCAGAGCCTGAGTGTGGCCTGCAAGACCCCCAGGATCTGGCCTCACGGTCCAGGTCCCCAGCCAGACCTGGACCCAGAGGGCGCAGCTCCCTCCTAGAGTGCCCTGGGGGCCACAGGTGTTTTTCTAGAACCAGGCACCTGGGAGATGATGCAAGGTGTCCCTGACGGTGGCAATGGTGGTGGGCGGGGCTGCAGCAGGGCACAGAGGCAGCCTGGGGTCTGGGAGGCCCAAAGGGGCTGAGGGGGAAGCAGGGGGGGGCAGGGTCCCGGGGGGCGCCCCTCCAGGGAAGGCAGCCTGCAGGCGCCGCGTGTTTTGGAAACAAGCAGCTGGCCAGGCTCTTGGGGCGGACCAGGGCCCCGAGCCTCTGTAGTGACGTCCAGCCGGGCCAGCTGGGTCAGGCCGTGTGCCTCCCCCAAGGCTGCCTCTCGGGCCACCCAGCCCTGCCCTAGGTCCTGGGGGGGTGGGCCGGCCTGCTCCATCAGGCTCCGGCCTGTGGCCCCTTAAACAGCCAGCCCCTGGGCACTATGGGAGCCACGCCCGGGGTGCAGGCAGGTGCCCCGGCCTCTGAGACAGAGCATGGGGTGGGGGCCCACCGCAGCAGACGGTGGCAGGAGTCGGGGGCTCCGGAGCTGGCCCTGGCTGGGGGCTGCTGAGCTGGGCCAGGGCAGAGGTGAGGAGGGGCTTCGGCCCCCAGCTTCAGTTTCCGCTCTGTGCAGGGCCCCAGGTGGGCTGGGGGGGGGCGGTTCAGAGGCCCCGGCTCTGTGTCTGGCCCCGACGGCTACAGAGACGGAATGGCCCTGTGGTCACCTGGAACCGAGTGGGCGGTCCACGGACATTCGCTTTCGTCCTCGGCAATTGTAGGAACCCCAAGACGAGCCGCGAGAGGCCGGGTTCCGCCACGGAAGGGAACGCAAGGCGCCGGGCTCTGCACCCCAACCCCAGGCCGCGAAGCGACCCCCGGCGCCCGGGCCTTCGCTGCTGCGCGCGGTCTCGAGCGCCGCCTGGTGGAACCGCGCGGAGCGACGCAGGGCGGCGCCGCTTCCGGGCAGGGAGAGGGCGGGGCCAGGGCGGGGCCTAGGCCAAGCGGCGGGGCGGGGCCTGATTTGAATAACGAGGGGGCGTTGGGCTGAGACTGCGGCGGTGCCCGGACGGAGAGAGGGGTCGGGCCCTGGACAGGGACCAGGGCGGAAGCTGGAGCGAGTGGCGGCGCGGGGCGCTGATCGAATCCGGACGGGGTCTGGGTTCAGTGGCAGAGTGGAATCTGGGTTGAGTGACGGCGACGTCCCTGGGCTGAGGCCGGGGCGGGGCCTGGGCTGAGTGGCAGGGCGGGACTGGTGCCGGGGCGGGGCCTGGCTGAGGAGCGGGGCGGGACTGCTGCCGGGGCGGGGCCTGGGCTGAGGGGCGGGGCGCGGAGTCCGGGGTGGGGCCTGGCTGAGGGGCGGGGCGGGACTGCTGCCGGGGCGGGGCCTGGCTGAGGGGCGGGGCGCGGAGTCCGGGGTGGGGCCTGGGCTGAGGAGCGGGGCGGGACTGCTGCCGGGGCGGGGCCTGGGCTGAGAGGCGGGGCGCGGAGTCCGGGGCGGGGCGGGACTGCTGCCGGGGCGGGGCCTGGCTGAGGGGCGGGGCGCGGAGTCCGGGGCGGGGCGGGACTGCTGCCGGGGCGGGGCCTGGCTGAGGGGCGGGGCGCGGAGTCCGGGGCGGGGCGGGACTGGTGCCGGGGCGGGGCCTGGCTGAGGGGCGGGGCGCGGAGTCCGGGGTGGGGCCTGGGCTGAGGAGCGGGGCGGGACTGCTGCCGGGGCGGGGCCTGGGCTGAGAGGCGGGGCGCGGAGTCCGGGGCGGGGCGGGACTGCTGCCGGGGCGGGGCCTGGCTGAGGGGCGGGGCGCGGAGTCCGGGGCGGGGCGGGACTGCTGCCGGGGCGGGGCCTGGCTGAGGGGCGGGGCGCGGAGTCCGGGGCGGGGCGGGACTGGTGCCGGGGCGGGGCCTGGCTGAGGGGCGGGGCGCGGAGTCCGGGGCGGGGCGGGACTGGTGCCGGGGTGGGGCCTGGCTGAGGGGCGGGGCGCGGAGGCCTCCGTTCCCTGCGCTCGTCCCGCCGGCCCCCGCCCCGCCGCCTGCCCGCAGGTCCACGCCGCTGTCCCGCTGCCCTCACGTCCGCAGCGGAGACCCCAGACGTGGTGTTCATCACCGCCCCCCGGGGGGCGAGGTCGGGAAACACGCACACGTGGCGCGCAGGGCAGACGGCGGAGGGCGTGGCCTCTGGACCAGCCCCTTCGTGATGTCAGCTCGGCTGGCCGAGGAGGGGCTCCAGGACCCCCACCACCCCTGCCGGGCGGTGCGGGCGACCGTGGTTGCGGGCTGCGCTCGGGCGGCCTCCCCGCCCCCTGCCCGGTTCATGACGTCATCCGTCTCGTATTGACGTGGACCTAACTTTGTTAACACTTTTTGCTGTGCTAGCATGAAGTTCACTGCCACCTCGGCCGGTGCTTAAACATCTGCGTGTATGTGACAGGCCGGGGAGGGCTTCCCGTGGCCCAGATGCCCACCGCGCCCGGCCAAACCCAGGAGCTGGGGGCAGCATCCGGGTCTCCACCCACTGAGCCAGACCTGCTGCCCCCACCCCACGGAGCCATCGCCGGAGGCCGGGGTTCGGACTTGAACTGGGCACTGCGCGGCCTCTGGGCAGACGGGGGAGGGGCGGGGGTCGTGGGGCCCCCAGCCCAGGAGAGACGGGGAGGAGATGGGGGGTTGGGAGGACCCCGACCCCGGGCGGACGGGGGAGGGGCGGGGAGTGTGGGGACCTCTGACCCCGAGCAGACAGGGGGCGACGGGGGGGGGTGTGGGGACCCCGACCCCGGGCGGACGGGGGAGGGGCGGGGAGTGTGGGGACCCTGACCCGGGGGAGAGACGGAAAGAGCGTTGCTTGGCCGCACAGCAGCCGAGCGCCCACCCCAGGTCGAACCACTCCACTTCCCCTGTGAATTAAGAAATTTACTTATTTGGAAGACGGAGCAGGAGAGTGGGGTAAGGAAGCAGACGGCGCCATCCCCTGGTCCTCTCCCCAGACGCCCGCCACAGCCGGGCCAGGAGGTGGACACCACCGCTGCTCCCCTGGGCTGCCTGGGCAGGAGGCCGGGCTCCGGAGCAGAGCCAGGACTGAGCCCAAGCGGGTGCATGGGTGCCGGCGTCCCAGGAGCCTCTGAACCAACAGCTGACGGGCGGGGGACTCTGCCCTTTGTGCCCGGCTGACCTCGCCGAGCACTGCGGCGGCTCACGGTGCCACAGCAGCCAGAGGGCGCCGAGGTTGACTCCCGTCCCCTGTCCGTCTGACGTGATGTCACCCCTCTGATGTCATCCATGTGACGTCATCCTCTGACGCCACCCCTGACGTCATCTCTCTGTCATCCCTCTGACGCCACCCCTGATGTCATCTCTCTGATGTCATCTCTCTGACGTCATCTCTCCGATGTCATCCCCTGACGTCATCTCTCTGATGTCGTCCATGTGACATCGTCCCTGTGATGTGACGTCATCTCTCTGATGTCATCCTCTGATGCCATCTCTCTGATGTCATCCCTCTGACGTCATCTCTCTGATGTCACCCCTGACGTCATCTCTCTGATGTCGTCCATGCGACATCATCCCTGTGATGTGACATCTCTCTGACGTCATCTCTCTGACGTCGACCTCGTCAGGGACGACCGTGTCTGCAGTCCACAGCCTGCTCACCTGCCCGTGCATCCGTGCGCACAGGCCCCTGTGGACGTCGTGGGCAGATGCTGGCTGGAGACCCTGGTGTCCGTTCCTCCGTGCGGGTGCCCCTGGCCCCGCTGTTCTCCCAGGGGCCGCACCGCCACCTTCCCCGCACCCCGCACAGGTTCCACTTCTCCACCTGCCCCCAACACTGATTTTCTGGGTTTGATTTTGTTCTGTTTATTTCCCGCTTTGGCTTGGAAGGCTGAGAGACAGAGACAGATACGTGTGGAGAGACGACTTCTATGCACGGCTTCACTCCCCAGGTGCCGGCGAGGGCGGAGGCTGGGCCAGGCTGAAGCCGGCAGCCAGCAGCTCCGCCTGGATCTCCACCTGGTGGCCGGGGCCCGCGCTTCAGTCGCTTGCTGCCTCTCGGGTGGGTGTGCAGTGGAGGAGCCAGGGCTCAGGCCAAGCGCCCAACGCGGGCTGTGTGCCCCAAGCAGTGGCCAGCTTCCCAGCCCTGTATGTTTTGATGTTTGTATGTTCATGTTCATCTGCTCGAAAGGCAGAGGGGGAGAGACCGAGATGGAGAGAGAGGTCTTCCATCCACTGGTTCCCTCCCCAGGTGCCTGCAACAGCCAGAGCTGTGCAGGCTGAAGCTGGGAGCCAGGGGCTCCACCCAGTCCCCCATGTGGGTGCAGGGGCCCAAGCGCTTGGACCGTCCTCTGCTGCTTTCCCAGGCCGTTAGCAGGGAGCGGGATCGGAAGTAGAGCAGCCGGGACTGGAACCAGCGCTGGGATGTAGGTTGCTGGCGTCCCGAGGAGCGGCTTAACCACCGGGCCACAGTGCCCGCCCCTTCCTGCTTGCAGAAAGTGTGCTTTCCTGATTGGAAGATGAACTTCACGGCTCCCAGGCCCCGGGCACACACAGCCCGGAGCCGGCAAGCGCGAGGGGAGCGAACAAAGGGCTCCGGGAGCGGGCGGGGGCACGGCGACCGTGGTCGGGGTGTGAACGCGGCCACCACACGCCACAGCAGGAGGGCCAGTGGGCAGAGGCCGCGCGTGCGGGGCAGTGAGCTGCTTGTTCACTGCCGGGCCGCATCAGGGCTGTGCAGAGGAGGCCGGCGCAGTCCCTGGTGTTCGTGTGACCCACTGGGCTCTGTCTGGGGACAGTGTGGATGGGGGTCTGGACGCTGTGACCCCCAACCCTGTGCCTTTGAGGAAAGGAGTTCAGTGCGTGGGCACGCCCCACCCCAGCCGGGGAGCCGGGGCCAGAGAGCCAGGATGAAGTCTTCTCTCCTGCAGCTGCTGTCCCGGGCTTGGCCAGCTGACGCCCAGGCTGCAGGTGCCCCCTGGAGCCATCTTGTCCCCATCAGCACACATCTGCTGGCCTGGGCCTGCACGGGAAGTTTCTGGGGGCCCGGGGCTGGGCTGGCTGGGGACACCAAGCGCCCCACCTGCTCAGACTTGTGGGGGCCACGATGCGGGACTGAGTGTGTATGTGACCCCGAGGACCACGTCCAGGAATGAGGGCAGCCGGGTGGCGTGGGGAGACGAGGGGAGCCCCTTGCCCACAGACCTGCCGTCTCCTGGCGCTGTGTGCAGGCTGGCGGCTCTCACGCCTGTGGGCCAGTGCCGCTGCCCGCTGGTCAGTGAGACCGGGCAGGAGGGGCTACTGGTGTCAGGGAGGGCGCCACCTCACTGGCCGCCTGGGCACGCTGCCTCTGGGGCCGGCTCTGCTGTCCCGAGTGGAAGGAGCTCAGGTTTCAGCAGGAACCCCAGAATAGCCCCCGAGTGCCTGCGGGAACCTGTCTGGTCTCCCAGCCGGCGCCTGTGCCTGCCCTCTGGCCCCCAGCCCGCGCCCTGCCCCCTGCTCCCTGAGCTGTGTGCCCGCAGCCGCTCTGTGTGGGTGTGCTCCGTCGGGAGGGTCTGCAGTGCTGCCCAGGCTGGACGCTGGGCTCGCTGATGGGAGGGGCGGCTGCCAGCTGGCCAGGGTGGGCCTTCCGCGAGATAGACCAGAGCAGCCCGGAGGCCCTGGCCGAGCGAGGCAGGCTGGGAGGTCAGCTCGGGTAAGGAACAGCGAGGGGGACAACGTGAGTGTGGGCCCCAGCCCGCGGCCAGCCCCTCTCCTGGCCTCTGCCCCGGCCTGCAGTGCCCGTGTTCATGGTGAGGGGATGCCCAGGCCAGTAAGGGGCTCAGAGGGGAGGGGCCCAGAACAGGGCCAGCAGGATTCCCAGGGACCTGGGCAGCCCGGGCAAGGCCCCCAGGGAGAGACAGCCCGGGCAAGGCCCCCAGGGAGAGACAGCCTGGGCAAGGCCCCCAGGGAGACACAGCCCGGGCAAGGCCCCCAGGGAGACAGCCCGGGCTGGCATGTGTGTGCCTCACTGTCCGCAGGCTGACACGTGTGCCTATCCCTTGGCTAGCGTGTACATGTCTCACTGTCCCCAGCCTGACATGTGTGTGCCTCACTGTCCCCAGGCTGGCACACGTGTGCCTCTGTCCCCAGGCTGGCAGGCAGGGGTGGCACTGACAGGGTCTGGAGGGTTCTCCTGGGGACGTCACAGGCACACGGCCCCGGTCACTTCTGCGACACCTGACACCACCACTGCCCAGCTCTGGGCTCTGGACACCTGAAGATGGGACGTGCTGGGGGCGGCAGCCCACCCTGCGGCATGGGAATGGCTGCTGGAGACCCCTCGTCAGCCCTGGAGCCCCAGCGCCCTCCTGCAGGCCCAGACGAGTTAGGTGTAAGCTTTATTCTCTCTCCCCAAACCTGTGGATGTTGCAGCCCTGAGCTCCCTGGGCGCAAGCCCCTGGGGCCAACTCCGGGCGGAGACCTCTGGGCTGGGCCCAGGGCTGGGAAGGCAGCAGCCTCCCCGGGAGCTGTGGACAGAGGGCCGCCCGGCAGGCGTCACAGAGAGCGGGACCACATGTGACATGTGCAGCAGTGTGCCGCCCGGCCGGCCTTCCCCGGGGGGCCCTGGCTCTAGGCCCCAGCACCACAAGCTCTGGTCCGATGGCTCCAGAAGAGCTGGCTCACCCCCTCCCAGGGGCACCAAGCCTAGGGCCCTGGGCGCTGGGCCCCTGGAGTGGTCTAGGGGCTCGAGACCCCGGGGAGAGCACTGGGCTTCCGGGAGGGAGCCAGGTCTTCCTCTCCGGGTCTGGCCATCTTCACAGCCTCATCATAGGAGGGTGGCAGCTCGGGGGCGTGGAGGCTGTAGGCAGGAGGCACCATGGGGTCCAGGTCCAGCTCCCCAAAGGGCAGCGGTGGCCGCATGCCCAGTGGGCACTGCACAGAGCTGTAAGCTGCGGGGAGCCACGGTGAGTTTGGGAGCTGGCCTGGCTCCCCCTTCCGGCCCCCCGAGGGCCGCCAGGCACTCACAGGTCACTGTGCTGTGCACAGGGCTGTCGCTGTCCACACGGATGACTGTCAGGTGGCAGCGCTGCCACGCGGGCGGCGAGTGAGACTGGACACGGGCCCGCTTCCAGAGGCCGCAGAACCGGACACAGCTGGCCGTGAGCCCGCAGAGCAGCAGCAGGAAGACAGCGAGCAGGGTGAGCCTGGCGGGGGAGCAGGGCCACCGCGACTGACCCTCGGCCACCAGGCCCAGCCCACCTGATGCACGGCCGGCCAGAGCTGCCGGAGCAGCCCGCTTCGTCTGGCTGTCTCTCCAGGGCTGGCTGGGGGTGGCCTTGGGCTCACTCCCAGGACATGCCGTCCCAGCCGACTGCACCGTGCCTGTGCCCAGGCTGCCGGCTGTGCCGAGGCCTAGCTCGGGGGCCCAGGGCCCCAGAGCCTTCCTGCTGGCAGCCTGGGAGGAGGCACAATCCAGGCGGCCAGGTGGGGAGGGGGTCTGGCAGACACAAACCCCCCTCCTCTGCGTACCGGCAGGGCAGCCTCCACTTACCCCACGTGCCACAGGCTGCTCCAACGGGCCTGGGCCGGGCACCTGCGGGGACGGCGGCACCTGGAGCAGGCGGGGCACCGGCCGGGCTCCTCACTGCCCGAGCCCCGCCACGGGCCGGGCCCCGACACCCCCCCACCCCGACTTACTGGTCCGAGGAGTCGCAGCGGCGGTCAGCGAAGCAGAGCGCCACCTGTGGGGACAGGCATGAGCCCGGGCGCGCCGTGGCCCAAGCACAGACCCGCCCCACACTGCCAGAACCCAGCACGCGGCCCGACCCACCTGCGGCAGGAGCAGGAGAGGCAGCAGCAGCAGCGAGAGCCCGCGGCCGCCGGGGGCCATGCTCCGCGAGTGGCTCCAGGGCGCCCCGCCCACCGCAGGCCCCGCCCAGCACCCTGATGCCCGCGGGAAGCCCCGCCCCAAGGCCCCGGGCCACGCCCAGGGTCCGATCCTGCTTTTGACCCTGCCCTCAGCCTAGGCCCCGCCTGCGGATGCCCCGCCCTCCAGACTGCCGCTCAGTTCGCAGTGGGTGGGCACAGGCGGGATGCGGCCGGGGGGCTGAATGGGCAGAGCTGGGTGTGGCCGGGACGCCCCCTCGAGGCGCGCCTGGACTGGGTGGTCTCCCGGGAGGTGGGGCTGCCCCTGCCTCTGCACCTGAGGCTCGGGGTGCAGGCCACTTCGCAGAAGCACTGGAGCGTGGAGTCCTGGCCCCCGCCTCGGGTGCCTGCAGCCCCACGGACTCGGCCAGGCTGGAGCCCCTGCTGGGCCCGCGCTGCCCTCTCCTGTGGTCAGGCCGAGGCAGCACAGCAGCCGGGGCGCAGAGCTGAGGGCAGCTGGTCTGGGAGGACCAGCAGACGTGAGCGGGAGGGGACCTGGGCCCGGGGCCTGGGGGCCCAAGGCTCTCTCCTCACCGGGACTGGGGCAGGGGCTTGTGCCAGCTCTGGATTTAGAACAGAGTGGCCCGAGCTGACGCTGGGCTCCCGACTCCGGCTCCTGCTGCTCTGAGCCTGGGGGGGCTGGGTCCCTGCCCCTGTGGGTGAGGTGGGGATTGGGTTCCGGCCCAGGCTCTGGCCCCAGCGGGCATTTCGGCAGTGCACCAGTGCATGGAAGATATCTGCCTCTCAGAAAACAGAAACCAGTCAGCGTGGCAGCCCAGAGGCTCGTACCCAGGAGAAGCGCCTCCTCCCGAGGCCTGACCTGGCGGGCCCTGCCTGCTCCCCAGCTGCCGGGCGAGCAAGCCGGGGCCTGGCTGGTCAGCCCCAGAAAGCTAGCCAGCGTCCCGATAATGCCCCTCCTAAGCCGACCTGAGAATGCTGGCCAAAGCCTGCTCCAGGGTCAGGATCCCTGGGCACTGAGGGGCTGGGGCCGAGGACGGCCATTAGCACCGCCCCCTGGTGGCTGCCTGGGGCTGGTGTGTGTGCTGTGCGGGGCAGGAGGGCAGGTGGGGCAGCACCCCGCAGAGCATGGTGTGGTTCAGGGACCCCAGCCATCTTGCCCTCTGGGTGACCCAGGAGGTCACTCCCAATGCTGCCACAGGCCTGGAACGCCTCTTACAAATGGCAGTGTTCGGGGTGCGTTCTGGCCAGGCACAGGCTGCCTTTGGTGGGACCCCCTTCTCAGGGCAGCGTTTGTCTTGGAGGTCAGGACGCCTGCAGCCCAGCTCTGGCCACTGCGGCCACCTGGGGAGTGAACCAGCGGATGGAAGACCCCTTCCGTCCCCCCCCCCGTCTCTCTCCCTGTCTCTCTCTTGTCTCTGTCTCTATTTCTGTCTCTCTGTCTCTCTCTCCCCGTCTCTTTCCCTGTCTCTCTCCCCTCTCTGTCTCTCCCTCCTCCCTGTCGCTCTCTCCCTGTCTCTTTCTCTCCCCCCTGTCTCTCTCTCCCCCTCTCTGGCTCTCTCTCCCTCTCTTGGTCTCTCTCTGTCTCTCTCCCTGTCTCCCCCCCCTTGGTCTCTCTCTCCCCATCTCTTTCCTTGTCTCTCTCTCCCTGTCTCTCTCTCCCTCTCTGTCTCTCTCTCCCTCTCTCCCTGTCTCTCTCTCCCTCTCTCTGTCTCTCTCTCCTTGTCTCTCCCTCTCTCTCCCCGTCTCTCTCTCCCTCTCTCTCCCTGTCTCTCTCTTTCTCTCCCCCCCTCCCTGTCTCTCTCTCCCTCTCTCGGTCTCTCTCTGTCTCTCTCCCTGTCTCCCCCCCCCCCTTGGTCGCTCTCTCCCCATCTCTTTCCCTGTCTCTCTCTCCCCCTCTCTGTCTCTCTGTCTCTCTCTCCCCGTCTCTTTCCCTGTCTCTCTCTCCCTGTCTCTCTCTTTCTCTCTCCCCCTCCCTGTCTCTCTCTCCCTCTCTCTGTCTCTCTCTGTCTGTCTGTCTGTCTCTCTCTCCCTGTCTCTCCCTCTCTCTCCCCGTCTCTCTCTCCCTCTCTCTCCCCGTCTCTCTCTCCCTGTCTCTCTCTCTCCCCCCCTGCGGCCCACATCAGAGCGCCTGGGCTTGGCACTCGGCTCCGGCTCCAGTTCCTGCTCACGCAGACGCTGGGAAGCAGCAGTCAGGACCTAGGAGGCTTGGTCGCGCGCCCACATGGGAGATCTGGGTTGTTTGCGGCTCCCATCTTTGGCCTGACCCAGCCCGGCTGTTTTGGGCTTGGGGACCAGTGGATGGAGTCTCTCTCTCTCTCTCCCTGCCCCCCACCACGTGTCTGTCTCTTTCTTTAGTGTCCACATCCTGGGCCTTCAGGGGTTCAGGGATTGGGGCCCAGAACAGCCGAGACTCTGGACCCGGCCTTGGACGCTGGCTGGGCTCTGGCTGGAGTGGGTGGGTAAGCGGGGTGCCTGGCCTGTGCCTGGGGCTGTCAAGGGTCCTGGGACTTGGGAGGCGTGGGAGGCCTGGGGGGCTGGAGGCCCCCTGCCCCCTTTGCCCCTGGTTGGGCTTCTCTGGGTCTGGGCCAGCCTCAAGCTCCGCCCTGCTCTACCCCAGCACCCAGGTGGCCAGGGTGGCCTCCAGGGGGCCCGTGTTTCAGGGGGCCCTGTCCTCCCTCTCCAGCAAGTCAGCCACTGTCGCCCACAGACACAGGCCGCACGCGCTGCCTCGCGAGGGTTTATTGTGCGGGTGGGGCCAGGGCCCCAGGAGCTCCGTGGAGGGGCTGTCTGTGAGCAGGACTGGCCTGGCCAGCGGCTCTGCGGTGGGGTCTGGGCACAGGTGCTCTCGGGCCCTGGGCCCGCTGGGTCCGGGGCAGCAGCAGTGGCCGTGTCTGTGGGACCAGGGGGCCCTGGCTGTGAGGCCGGGCAGCGGTGGATTCTGGATGCCAGGTCCCTGGGCGAGGGTCCCGGGGACTCTGTGCAGAGGCTCCTGTGGCTCAGGGGCTGGTCACCACGTGGGCCACGAAGATGACCTTGTAGGTTTCCTTCACACCCCCTCTGAGCTGAAGCAGGGCTGACACCATGAGTGGGTGGTCCGGCTGGAACAGGACAGGGGAGGGAGGAGGGGTCCTGAGCCGGGGCCCCGGGGTCCTCGTCTTTCCCACCGCACACCCTCCTGGGGGAGGGGCAGCAGGCACCTACGTCGAAGTCGGCAGGTGGCACCCAGGAGATGCTGATGGTTTTGGTCTGGCCCCGCTCCACCACGCCCCGCGAGGGCTCGATGGAGAAGCCCTTGTGCTGCAGGGCCGTGACGCTGTCCAGGCTGAACTCCACCATCTGCAGGGGGGTGCTGCTGCAGGCTGGCCGCCAGGCACGGCCGGGGCGGGACAGGGGCCGCTCCCCCACCCCCTCGGCTCCGAGCAGAGCCCGCCCCCCACCTGCCCAGGGCCGGACAAGGCCGGGAGGAGCCAGGGGAGTCCAGGGAGCCGCCAGGCCAGTGCGGTGGTCACCTTCTTTGGGGACAGCTGGGTGGTCCGGATACAGCCCACCTGCAGCTCTCGCGTGGCAGGTGGGGCCGACGAGTCTGTGTCGTACTGGACGTAGTCCAAGGTCACTAGCAGGTGCTTTAGCTCCTCCGTGTCTGCGCAGGGAGGGCCTGGCTGGGAACTGCTGGGGGCGGGGCCAGGAAGGGGGCGGGGCTGGGGGCCTGGCAGGGGCTGGGTGCTGGGCGGGGGGGGGGGGGCCTGGGGACAAGGCTGGGGGCCTGGCAGGGGGCGGGGCTGGGACCCTCCCTGGGGACTCACCCTCCCTGTGCTCGGCGTCCAAGGCAGGGACCACGGCCAGAGACTCCACGGGCACGTCCAGGGGGTCTCCGCCCTCCACGAACATCATGTGCTCGCGGGCCGCGCCCTTCAGCAGGATCTGGTGGGAGACTTTCTGGGGACAAGAACCCCCGCGCGGCTCTCAGCCTCTCCCTCAGTTGCTGCCTGGGGGGGCGCGGGGAAGGGGGGCAGCGCGGGACCCCACCTTTTCGAAGAGCACCACCTGGAGCCTGTCGGAGAAGTAGAGGCTCTCGTGGTCCGGGCTGAAGGTCACCGTGAAGTCCTGCGCCCTGCCGGGCTCCAGGACGCCCTCGGCGGGGACCACGCTGAACACGCTCTGCCCACTCAGATTCTGAGAGCCTGTGACGGAGCCGAGGTGAGTGTGGCCGACCCCTCCGGGCCCTGTCCCCCCACGGAGCCACGCCCTCCAGGGCCCCGCCCTCTGTCCGCTGCCCTCCCAGGTCCAGTCTCCTCCCACGTAGCCCCCACCCCACCCAGGGCCACGCCCCCTCCCCCCCCCCCGCCGTGCCCTGTCTCCTCCCTCCATCCTTGCCCTAGGCCCTTCCCTCTCATGGCCCCACCCCTTCCCCGCCTACTTCCCCTCCCCTCCCCCCATGGAGCCCCTCCTATAGCCGTGTCCCTCCCCCCGCGGGGCTCCGCCCCTGGCCCCGCCCCTTCCGCAGGTCCCTCCGGGGGTCTGCCCCTTCCTCTCCCACAGGGCCTCCAGCCACGACCCTCCCCTGCCCTTCCGTGGCCCTGCCTTCCCCTCAACCCAGCCTCTCCCATGGCCCTTCCCCTCCCGTGGCCCCGCCCCGTTCCCAGGCCCCGCCTCTCCCCCTGCGGCTCCGCCCTGCCCGCGCTCCCAGCCGGCGCCCGCAGCTCACCCACGATCTCCGTCCGCTGGGCGGGCGAGGCGAGGAACCGCGGCAGCTGCTGCTGGTCCTGGGCCCTGGTGTGCGAGAGGCTCTCCAGCCGCAGCGAGAACTTGACGGGCAGCGAGGAGTCGTTCTGCAGCTGCCAAGCGCGCCCGCGTCACGGGGGCCCCTCCCTGCTGCCCCTGCCAGTGGTCAGCGTCCGCGACTCGGCCACAGCGGCGGTGGGGACCTCACGAGCCCTTTCCCAGGCTGGTGGGCTGCTGGTGTGCCCCCAGCCGCCGTCCTGCCCTCCCGGGCACACCGTCCCTGCCCCCAGCTGAGCCTCCAGGACCCCATCTGGGGAGTGTGAAGGCGGCCGTCCCTCAGACAGACTGCCACCCCTGCCCCCAGAGCAGCAACACGAGGAAGGGAGCTCTGCCAGGGCCCTGCGGGTGGGCGGGAGGGGCCGGGGCTGGGGGCAGACTGGCTTTCCAGCCAGCTGGGCACGGCTGGCCCCTGCAGGCCGGGGCAGGTCACCTTGAAGGTCGAGGAGACCGACTCCCTGGCGATCACGTAGCCCATGTTGAGAACGCCGCCGTCCACAGAGCACGTGATCAGCGGTGCCACGCCAGTGCCCAGGAGGGTGAGGGTGAGGGTGCCTCTCTTGGTGGCCACGTCCAGCGTTTCTTGAGCCTGAGGAGGCCATGTCCCTTAGCAAGGGCAGCGTCAGCCAGAGGGTGGCGGGCAGCCCTGTCTGGGAGTACCCAGTGCCTGGCTCCTGGCCTCTGACTTCCGTGATGCCCGGGGCCCAGGAGGGTGGCGGCCGGGGCGCCTGGGTGCAGCGGCCCAGGGGAGCTTGGGAACTCACCAGGGTGCTCTCGTGGGGGGAGAAGCACAGCACCAGGGCCTGGGTCTCCCCCGCATGCAGCTTGCTCAGGGGATTCAGCAGGACGAAGGGGCCGTTGGGGTTCAGCAGCGAGAACTCCACCTGGGGCCGGCGTTGGGAGGGGGCGCTGAGCTGTGCGGGCTCGGCCACAGGCCCCCCGCTCCCGGCCCGGCGTGGACACGATACCGCGAGGTCCTCGGAGGAGATGTTCCGGATGGAGACCTTCTTTATGCTGCGGTGTCCTGGGACGGGCAGGGAGGCCGCGGTCACGGCACGGCCCCTGGCCCCAGGGAGAGCCCTGCCCTGCCCGGGCCCCACGGGGACTCACCTACGGCGACGTCGCCAAAGTTGAAGACGGTCTTGCCCTTGTCGGACGTCACCACGATGGGCGGTGCCACCGTCGGGCACCACAGCTCCAGGTACAGGGTGTTGTGGGGGCTGGGGAGGCGAGGGCAAGTCGAGGGCGGAGCCGGGAGGCCCTGTGCCCACCCAGGCTTGGATCTGCTTGGCCCGTCCTAGCCCGCACACTCCACACCTGAAGGTCAGGGGCTCTGCTCCCTTCCTGTCCTTGATGTCGCCGCTGGCGACCACACAGGGAACCACGAACTTGTTGAACTTGCCCTGGAAGGCCCTGGCCAGCGCGGCCTGGGCAGCCTGGAACTCTTCGGCACTGCAATGGAGCCAGCACGCTGCCCTCGGGCCCCTGCCCCCTCACCTGCCCGCAGCGCGGAGGCTGGGCCCCTGGCTCTCTGGCCTGAGCCAGACCGCCCCCACCCGGAGGGAGGACTCTGGGGAAGGAGGTTCCGGGTGTTGGGCCGTGGGGCCACCCTGGGTCCTGGCCACTGCTGTCCCCTTTTATCTGACCAGCTGGCTTCCCACCCTTCTCAGCTCCTGGGGCGGCCTCTCCATGGGCAGAGAGGGAGGAGAGCAGGGGCCTTTGTCCTGTGACTCGAGAGCCACGTCTCTGCTGGGAAGGCTGGGAAGGCAGCCTCCCCCCAGCTGCTCCTGGGGACACCAGGCCCAGGGAGGGGAGCTCCTGGATCTAGCTGCACCTGAGCCAGCCGGGGGTGCAGGTGGTATGTGGGGAACAGTCTCCCCGGGGCGGGCTGGGTTCCGTCAGAGGGGCCCACCTGGCCTTGAGCTCCTGCCTCTGCAGCCCCAGGCTGTGGGAGATGGAGGGCCGGTAGCGGTCGCGGCCCTGCAGGCGCATCGGGGCCAGGGACTGTCTCCGGAACTCCTTCCTCTGGGTGATGGTGTCTTTCCGGAGCTGTGAGCGGGTGCTGGCTGTGGGGCCGCCCTGGGTTCTGCCCTCTGCCCAGCAGGCCCCACAGGGGTCCCATGGCTCCTCCAGGGCCCAGCCCCCAACCGGCTCAAAGGCTGATGAAAGGGGGGTGTCCTGGGGGCAGGGGAGGCCCCATGGAGACCCCCACCCCGCAGGCTGCTCCGGAGTCCGGGGTCTGTCTTTGGCACTGGGGAAACCCCAGCCCAGGCAGCCGAAGGGCCCACCAGAACCAGCCCATGCCCTGCCCACGTCCAGGCACCGATTTGGACTCCGTATCTTTGCTCAGGGTCTGGAGGGCCTCCTGGCGGATCAGATCATTGGGTAGTACGGGCCGGAAGGCCACCTGGACCAGGCACCTCTGTGGGCAGAGCCGGCAGGGCAGTGGGTTCCGGGCCCTGCCTACCTGAGCATCCTGCGCCCCCAACCGTGGTCCCTGAGTCCCCTCAAGGTGACCCCTCCTGTGGGAGTTCAGCCTGGACGTGGCCCTTGCAGGAGGCAGTGGGGCTGCAGCCCAGGGCCGTCAAGCCCCCTATTGTGTGTGTGGACCGGAGGGACAGGACGGGAAGCAGGGTGCTGGGTGGAGGCACCAACACTGGGCTCCTTGAGACGGGTGCTGTGGCCTCTCTGCCCTCCTGCTGTGAGGTCCACGCCAGCTGGCCCCACGGTCTGCAGGACCCTCCTCTGTCCCGGTCCCCAGGGCCACGGAACCCTCTTGGGCCCTGCTTGGCTCTGATGAAGGGCGAGGTGGACTCCCACAGCTGATGCCCAGGCTGAATTCCCGTGGTCAGGGTGGGCTAGCAGGTCCCCTGGGGCAGTCTGAGCCCCTTCCCCCCCCGGCCACGGGGGCCCTGCTCACCTTTCCCGGCAGCACGGTCCCCACCGAGGGTGAGATGGTGATGGGCGAGTCCGGGGGCAGCAGGAACTCGAAAGACGTGGGCCCCACCGGGGAGGCCTCCTCCGAGCCGATGCGCGGCACCGAGTGGGTCAGCGAGTTCATGCTCAGGTGCGAGTTGATCACGTAGACCGTGGCCACCGACGTGTCGTACAGCGCCGTGGCCGCAAACTTGATGTGGTAGTGGGACAGCTCCAGGGGCGGGTGAACTCCCACGGCTCGGCAGGACAGCTTGAAGCACCTGGGGGTGACCGGCAGAGTGGCACTCAGCCTGGGGGCGCCTGCAGGAGCAGCGTCCAGCCTGGGATGGCCAGCAGGAGTGGCACTCAGCCTGGTAGTGGCCAGCAGGAGTGGGGCGGCCAGCAGGAGCAGCATCCAGCCTGGGATGGCCAGCAGGAGTGGCACTCAGCCAGGTAGTGGCCAGCAGGAGCGAGGTGGCCAGCAGGAGTGGACTCAGCCTGGGGGTGGCCGGCAGGAGTGAGGTGGCCAGCAGGAGCAGCATCCAGCCTGGGATGGCCAGCAGGAGTGGGGCGGCCAGCAGGAGTGGCACTCAGCCTAGGATGGCCTGCAGGAGTGGGGCGGCCAGCAGGAGTGGACTCAGCCTAGGGTGGCCTGCAGGAGTGGGGCGGCCAGCAGGAGTGGACTCAGCCTAGGATGGCCTGCAGGAGTGGGGCGGCCAGCAGGAGTGGACTCAGCCTGGGGGTGGCCGGCAGGAGTGAGGTGGCCAGCAGGAGTGGACTCAGCCTGGGGGTGGCCGGCAGGAGTGGGGGCGATGGCAGGAGCAGCATCCAGCGAGCCTCTTGCACTTCTGCTCCAGTTGCAGTGCTCGCCGCCCAGGCTGGCACCGTTGGAAGCCTGGCCCCTGCGCTCGTGCTGGGTGCCCACGGCTGAGACGGTGCGGAGGAGGGGATTATGACGTATTCAGAGATTTAAAAGGCAGCACTGGGGGCCGGCACCGTGGCTCGCTGGGTGAATCCTCCGCCTGCGGTGCCGGCATCCCATATGGGCACCAGGGTCCAGTCCCGGCTGCTCCTCTTCCAGTCCAGCTCTCTGCTATGGCCCGGGAGGGCAGTGGAGCATGGCCCAAGTGCTTGGGCACCTGCACCCGCATGGGAGACCAGGAGAAGCACCTGGCTCCTGGCTTTGGATCGGCATAGTTCCGGCCATGGCAGCCATTTGGGGGGTGAACCAACGGAAGGAAGACCTTTCTCTCTGTCTCTCTCTCTCTCACTGTCTATAACTCTGCCTGTCAAATAAGTAAAAAAAAAAAAAAAAGAAGAAGTAGCGGGGGGGTGGGCCTCGCGGCGCAGGGTCAAGCCGCCGTGTGGGGTGCCCGCTTCGCTTCTCAGGGTGCCTGCTCCACCCGGCTGCTCTGCTTCCCGTGCAGCTTCCTGCTAGTGCCCTGCGCCACCGCCGACGTCAGCCCGAGCGCGTGGGCCCCTGCTGCCCAGGTCAGAGGCCCAGATGGAGTTCCTGGCTCCTGCCTCCGTCCTGGCCTCGTCCTGGCTGCTGGGGGCACATGTCAGCCCGAGCGCTGGGCCCTGCTGCCCAGGTCAGAGGCCCAGATGGAGTTCCTGGCTCCTGCTTCCGTCCTGGCCTCGTCCTGGCTGTCGGAGGCACACGGGATGCAAGAGGGCTGTCCGTCGCTCTGTCTTCCCAACACATCAATAGATCTTGGGCCAGAACGGTGGCCCAGTGGGTTAGGCCGCCACTTGCATCCATGGCAGAGTGCCCACTCGAGTCCCTGCTAATGGCCTGGGAAGGCAGCCGGGGGTGGTCTAAGCGCTTGGGCCCTGCCACCCATGTGGGAGACAAAGGTGGTCCTCTTGGCTGCTGGCTTTAGCCTGGCCCAGCCCTGGCTGTTGTGGGCATCTGGGGAGTGAACCAGTAGATGGGAGACTTCTCTGTGTGTTACTCTGACTTCAAATAAATAAATAAATCTTCAAAAAATATTTGAAAGTCAGAGTTGGAGTGGAAGGGGGAGAGGGAAAGGGAGCCGGGGAGAGGGAGAGGTGAGAGAGGGACAGAAATCTTCCATCCACGGGTTCAGTCTCCGGCTGCCAGGGCTGGGCCAGGCTGGAGCCAGGCGCTTCATCCGGGTCTCCCATGTGGACGGCAGGGGCCAAGGTGCACCAGCAAGGAACTAGATTAGAGGTGGAGCAGCCGGGACTCGAACCGGTGCCCATGTGGGATACTAGCGCTGCAGGTGGCAGCTGAACTGCTGGCCACGGCCCCAGACCCCTGCCTCCATCAATCTTCTAGAAGATTCAGAGTGAGACATCACTGAGATGATCGTCCCGAATTGGACAGTGAGAGCACGGACGGTGTGACAGACGTCGCGCGTGGAAGGCGAGTTTTGGTGGAGTCCCTCCCAGGGCTGGCGCCGTCCTCGTGGGCCGTCCAGTTCTTCAACTCCTGTTTCCTTCTGCACCACGCGCTGTGCCGCACTCTGCGGGGACTCAGGGACTCTCGTCCGTGGCCGGAGCCCCACAGGCTCCTCCTTCGTCTCCGCTGCAAGGGAGACACTAGAAGCTCCCAGAAGCAAAGCTGTGGCCTCCCGTCCAGGGCTGCGTCTCCAGGGTCCCCCTGAGACCGCCAGAGGCTGTCATCGCCATAACTCAGGGGCCGCGGGTGCTCCCGGGCCCTGGACAAAGAGCGGGGACGGTGGTCACGGTTCATCCGCACAGGTGGCTGAGAAAACGCGTCCCTCTTCCATCGCCGCTCTGTGCCGCTCCTGGCCCGCGGACTCCCGGCTCCCTCCCCTGAGTGGGCTGTGCTGTCCACCCTGGGCCCCGCCCTGGGCATTTGCAAACGGCCCCCTCAGCCCGGGGTGGTGGCCACGTGGACAGTGGCACCCAAGGGATTTTTCTGTTCTCTGGGAGAGTCAGGATCGGCGTTGGTTCCATTTTCTTTAAACGTCTGCAAGAATTCACTGGCGGAAACAACTGGATCCTTCACTGTGGGATGCTTTGATATCTTGGGTGCCATTCCTGAACAGTCTGGTTTTTCCCGGTCTGGTCAGGTGGAGGGTTGTGTGTCGAGGCAGCTGTCCACTTCAGCCGCAGCCGCAGTGCCCTGGCTGATGTGTGCGGGGCCCGAGGGAGGCCCCTCTGTGCCCGGCCCTGCCAGGCGCTGCACTCGCACGTGTGGCTTCTCTGCGGGCCGTGTGTGGCTCCCCCTTCGTCAGATTCGCCTCCGAGCCCGTCTTCCTTGTCCTTCCTTTGGGTTTCATCTCCGCGCTTTTTCAGTTCCTGGAAGGAAAGCTCAGACGATTGATTTTCAAACTGTCTTCTAGACCCGCGATTCCAGCTAGAATTCCCACTGAGCACCGCCTTCGAGGGTTCCCAGTGTCCGGAGTGGGCACGTGCGAAGCGGGACCCTCTGCTGTGCAGGCACGGGTCTGTCGGGGCGACACGAGGCCGAGGTGCAGGACGCGGAAATCAGGGTGGGCGTCGTGGTGCTGGAGGTTAAGCCGCCACCCGCGACGCTGGCCTCCCGTATCCAAGCGCTGGCTTGAGTCCCGGCTGCTCCGCTGCTGGTCCAGCTCCCTGCTCGTGTGCGTGGGAAGGCAGTGGAGGATGGCCCTGCCAGCCCATGGGAGACCCGGTTGGAGCTCCTGGCGCTGTCTGGCCCAGCCCTGGCTGTGGTGGCTGTTTTGGGAGTGAACCAGCAGGTGGAAGATGTCTATCTCTCTCTGTCACTCTGCCTTTCAGCTAAATAAACAGATCTTTTAAAAAGCAGAACGCAGCCCCTGACCTCGGGGAGCAGCTGTCGCAGCTGCGTGTGACCCTCCAGGCCTCTGCACTCCGTGCCGGGCACGGCAGCATGGCCGGTCCCCTGGTCCCCTGCATTATGTGGTTTGGAGGCCAGGCTGCACACACGCGTGTGCAACGATGGGCAGTAAAAGTGAGCGGCCTGGGACCAGCGGGTGGGCTTGAGGAGGGGAGAGAACAGGGCGTGGGTTTATTTCTGCAGCGGACAAACGCCGGGCATGAGCGGTCTTCGGGGTGGGGGTGGGGGTCCCCCAGGCCGGCCGCCAGGGTTGCTGGGTTGTGTGAGGACAGAGCTTGGGCCGGGGCGGGAGGCAGAGCTGAGGAAGGTGTGACCTCTCGGGCCAGCCGCTGTGGCTCAGAAGAAGCAGGGAGACAGGGGACGCAGCCCCTGACCAAGCTGCGCGAGGGGAGCGCAGAGGCTCCGGGCGGGCGTGAACGCCTCCCCCAGGGACCGGGACGCCTCGAAACGGTCACACTGGAAGCTGAGTTGCCCCACGTGCAGCCACGGAGTTACCCAAGGCGCTCGACAGACACCAAAGGGGCGTGGTCAGCAAAACCCCCTGTGCGTGGGACACAGATTGGTCAGTAAACCTTGGCGGAGCGGTGGAGACACGGGAGACGGAGGCAGTGTGGCAGGCAGAGGTCTTGCACCCGCTGGTTCACTCTGGGGAGGGGGCTTTTACCAGCAACGAAGCCAGCATAACGGAAGCCTGTATGCAAACAGCGACTCCACGCGTGTCTCTCGCCTCTCCCAACCCCACTGGAACGGACTGGAGACCCAGGCGTAAACACAGTGGCCGGTGCCGTGCCGAGTGACAGCCGCTGCTGGCCGTGCCGACGCCAGCAGCCCATATCAGAGTGCGGCTCAAGTCTCGGCTGCTTGGGCCCTGCAGTCACGTGGGAGACCAGCATGGCGCTCCAGGCTCCTGGCTCCGGCCTGGCTCAGCCCTGGCTGCTGCAGCCATTTGGGGAGGGAACAGGCGGATGTAAGATGTGTCTCTTCCTGTCTGGAACTCTGCCTTTCACATAAATCCGTAAATAAATCAACCTTTAAACATTGTAGACATGCAACGTTTTTACAAGAAGTGCTTTGTGACCTTGGTTAGGAGAAAACTTCTTGCGTATGACACCAAACGGTTGCTTGAAACGTTGAAAGAAATTGATAAACACGACTTGACCAAGATCAAACGCTTTCGCTGTCTGGAAGGCAGAGAAAATGCAAGGCCCGCAGACCAGGAAAACGCCGCGCAGACACAACAGAGGGCTTGAGGGGCGCCCTCCGCTCTGCCCGAAAGCCGGCAGAAGGGCTGGGCACTCCTAGCCCAGGACGCTGGGGCGCAGCAGGCTCGCAGGAAATGCGCACGTGACCACGGGATGCATTTTTTACACTAAGCTGAGCGTCTTAACTCGGTTTTTTCCCCTCTTGTTTTAAACATCTGTCTGAGAGGCAAAGACACAGCAAGCGAGGACGAGGACGAGCGCTCCCATCCACCAGTTCACTCCCCACCAAGGCCAAGCCGGGGTCCCCCACGTGGGTGGCAGGGATCCAGGTACCGGAGTCACCCCTGCTGACCCCCACCCCAGGTCCGCGTGGGCAGGAAGCTGGACCCGGGCGTTTTGCTATGAGTCAGCAGCACCTCCATCGGGGCCAGTCACCTGCCTCTCAGAGAGAGCAAGAGGGAGGGAGAGAAAGAGGGAGGGGGAGGGGGGAGGGAGAGAGGGAAAGAGAGACCTTCCGTTCTCCGGTTCACTCCCCAGATGGCCCCAGCTGGGAGCCCAGGCTGCATCAGTGGGGAGCTGGATCGGAAGCCGTGGCACTTGGACCCCGGCACTGCCATGTGGGACGTGGGCACGCCAGCAGCATCCTGACCCCTGGTGCGCAGGCTATGGCCGAGCAAGGCTCTGGGAGGTGGCTGAGGGACCGGGCGCCTGTGCTGCGTGCGAATGGGGGGTGCAGTTGCCGGCCGCAAGTCTGACGCCTTCTTACCAGGGTGAAGACAAAGCACATCACTGCGTGTTCTAGGTAGTTCTAGATCGTTCTGGATGTCTCCCCAGTAGCACAAGGGGTATCCAAGCATGGGTAGGGGTGGGGCCTGCTGTGTGGCTTGAGTGGCAGGTGTGGGAGTTGGGGGACCATGCTGGGGGCACGAGGCTCCGTCTGAGCAGGGCTCTCCGTGCCCATCTTGGCTGCTCTGCTCACCAGGCCTCGTGCGGTCAGCTACCCGTGACCCTGTCCACATGGCTCCCGTCTGAACCTCAGGTCCTCTCAGCTGATGGGCTGATGGACACGGGCAAAGGCCCTCTCCTAGAGGACTCCTCCAGCGGCTGAGAGGCGAGCAGGCCGGGCCAGGCCACAGCCGGCGGCCACAGAGGGGTGGCGTGGCGGCTGGGCCTGTGGGTCCCAATCTGCGCCCATCAAAACAAACCCACAAACTCACTCCTGCCCCTCGGGGCAGCTGGGGGGCAGGCCCCATTGGCCTTGCTGCAGCTGGGGACCGCAGCTGCCGGGGTCAGCTGACCTCACCAGGGCGGCCCGGCCCCCGTCAACACAGAGCAGCCCCTCAACGTGGTAGCAGGGGTGGGGCTGGGAGGAGGGAAGAGAGGAAGGCTGCATGGGGCCAGGGTGGGAGGAGGCCTGGAGCTGGGTGGTGCCACTGCCCTGCCCCGGAGACGTCACCAGAGGCCGGGACCCAGGCAGTGGGACAGCAGCCGCTCCCACCCTCCCCTCCTTAGTCCCTGCTCCCAGGGGCCATGCTCTGACCACACATGTACACACACATGCACCTGGACCTCACACATCCACACACACACCCATACGTGCATGCACACACGCAGGCACCTGGACACACACACCCGGACTCACACAATCCACACGCATGTCCAGACTCACTGTGCATACGCATGCCCACACGCGTGCTCACTCACACCCGGACTCACACAATCCACACGCGTGTCCAGACTCACTGTGCACACGCACGCCCACACACGTGCTCACTCACACCCGGACTCACAACCCACCTGCACTCATGTGTACATGCACGCCCACACGCGTGCTCACTCACACCTGGACTCACACAATCCACACGCGTGTCCAGACTCACTGTGCACACGCACGCCCACACACGTGCTCACTCACACCCGGACTCACAACCCACCTGCACTCATGTGTACACGCACGCCCACACGCGTGCTCACTCACACCCCTGCACTGAAACACCCCTGAACCCATGCAGTTCAATGCCCAGAGTCTACCCGTGTGAGGAGGGTGGGGATTTCATCCAGTCCCGGAGCCTGCAGGGGTCTGGGAAGAGACTGGACGGGACTAAGTCATCAGGGAGGAGCCCCGTGGTCACTCCTGGAGCCTTTAGAAGGAGAGGAGGGGCCACGCAGAGAGGTCCAGACACGTGTGGTTCCTGGCTTGCCACGTAAGGCTCTGCGCCACCCTGGGACTCCGCCAACAAGAGGTGGTCCCTGGACTGTGCACCCCAGAAATAGGAGCTGCACAGACCCCGAATTCTGCGACCACGACGGTGAACTGAGGGATAGGTGCCCCCACCCCTCACACACAGGGCGCTGGGCCCAGGCTCCCGCTGGCCCCTGCACGCGGCTCACCGGTTAATCTCAGACTTGCAGACCAGCTCGAAGCTGTACTCCTTGGCCCGCGTGGGCTGGAAGGTGACCTCCAGCTGCATGGTCTCCAGGGGCAGGATTGTCCCGAACCCATCGTTGGGCTGGATGTCCACAAACTGGCAACAGACATGCAGCCGGGCCCAGGGTCACAGGGGCTGCGCACGGGGCGTGCAAGTGGACATGGGGCGGCCTGGGGGCTGGCGGGCTTCAGGGACCACTCAGAGAAAGTTCTGGAAGGCAGGCAGTGGAGTCAGGAGCCCTGTGGGTGCACTGGACCGAAGAGACAAAGGGAGAGAGGCAGGGCCAGGGGCGTGGGGCTGAGGAGCGGCACCCGCTGGGAGGCGGCAGGAGGGGGCCTGGATGTGGGTGTGCAGGGCAGTCTGGAGCTGGAGCAGTGGCTGCTGCGTCCGTCCCCGCCCCCACCAGCCGTGTCCCCTGTGTCCTCGGGGCCTGGCCACGGGATACCTTGGGGAGTCCGACGAAGCCGAACTCCTGGGGCAGCAGCGAGTGGTTGAAGAGGTCAATCTCGGCCCTGACGGCCTCGTAGATGGTGCAGTGGCCAAAGTCCAGCTGGGAGGGGGTCATCTCCAGGTCCGAGGTGGTGACCACGGCGTGGACGGTGAAGCCCACTGGCTTGACCTGAGGCACAAAGGGCAAGCGTGTGCTCCCAGCCCCCCACTGCCCTACACAAAGGTCCCGGACACCAGGGCGGGAGTGTGGGGGCTGCCCTGCCACCAACAGCCATGTCCAGAACGCACGTCTCAGAGAGCCCACGTCCCTGCAGCAGTCACGCTGCGCGTGCACCCATGTGCCAGTGAGGGGAACTCCGTGGGCACACACGTGTAATGTGTAAGCACGCGTGTCTTTGTGTGCATGGCATATGGTGCATGGGGCACACTGTGTATGTGTGCGTGGGTTTGGGTGACTGGGACACAAGCCGGGCCGGCCCAGTGCAGGACCCAGAGACCCAGAGCAGCCTCCCCTCCTCCCCACCATGGAGGGGCTGTGCGGGCAGGAGGGATCTCTGCCCGTCGGGCCAGCAGGCACCCCCAGAGGGCACAGGGCTCGACCTCCTGGAGAAGCCCTGTGTCCTGCACCCCCGGGCGCGTTCCCTGCACAGACCTGGTCAGCCACCCATATGGTCATCGGGGCCTCCAGGACGCGGCTCTCGGGGTCGAAATACTTGTGTGCATCCTCTGGAAGGGAGTGCCTGAAAGGAGGGTGCGAGCCACGCTCACCCACGGGGCGCTGACGGCCAGAGCCACGCTCACCCACGGGGCGCTGACGGCCAGAGCCACGCTCACCCACGGGGCGCTGACGGCCAGAGCCACGCTCACCCACGCGGCGCTGACGGCCAGAGCCCCGTGGGGCCCAGCTGACGGCCGAGGGACACTCAGCAGTCGTTTCTGAAGACGTGCAGTGAACTCCATAACCATGTTTCAGATAACACAGAGGGAAACGAATCCCTGAGTATCCCCTTGAGGTGCAGAACCATGTAACAAACAGTTTGTTCTTCAGACAGAAAAACCCCGGCATCAGAGATGCCAGGGAGGAGTCGAGGCAGGGAGGAGTTGGCGGCCCGGCCGGGGGGCGGGGTCAGAGCACCGAGCTGCTCTGGTTCCAGCAGGTCCCCCAGCTGCGCCCAGCCCCGCCCCTGGGTCCCAGCTCCCGGGCCAAGCCCCATCCCTGTCCCTGTCCCTGGCTGGGGGCAGCAGTGGCCAACAACCGCAGGGGGGTGAAGGGCGGGGGGGCGGGGGCTGGGACCCCCACATCCTCCTCACGTACCCTGGGAGGCAGCGGTGACGGCTCAAGTGCTTGGCTCCCGCCACCCAGCAGGAGACCAGGATGGAGCCCCCGGCTCCTGGCTTTGGCCTGGTGCAGAACCCCGGGGACACTGCCCGCCACGTCCCAGCAAAGCCAGGGCCAGTGGTCTCTTAGCCCGGCACGGGACATCCTTGGTGACCTGGGGGAGTCGGGGGCAGTGTGTGTGGGTGCGTGGCCTAGGATGAAGCGGCTGGCACCAGGGCACCATGGGGCCCCCAGCTCTCCTGGGATCGAAGGGCAGGACCTTGAGCTGTAGGTGCATGGCCCGGGGTACTGTGGAGCCCCCCAGCTCTCCTGGGATTGAAGGGCAGGACCTTGAGCTGTAGGTGCATGGCCCGGGGCACTGTGGAGCCCCCCAGCCCTCCTGGGATCGAAGGGCAGGAACTTGAGCTATGGGTGCATGGCCCAGGGCACTGTGGGGTCCCTCAGCTCTCCTGGGCTCACTGGGCACAGAGCTTGATCTATGGGTGCGTGGCCTGGAGGTGCCGTGGGGCTCCCCCCAGCCCTCTTGGGCTCTCCAGGACAGGAACTTGAGCTGTGGGTGCGTGGCCTGGGGTGCCGTGGGGCTCCCCCCCAGCCCTCCTGGGATCGAAGGGCAGGACCTTGAGCTGTGGGTGCGTGGCCCGGGACTGCTCACCGGGGCAGGAACTTGAGCTGCACGGTGTAGGAGGAGAGGGCCTGGATGTAGCCCGTCTCGGGAAGCAGCTCCATGTGGCCCCGCAGCTCTGGGCACACTTCAAACTTCAGACGCAGGGCGGCCTTCGACCTGGCAGGGCGTGGGCACTGGTCAGGCACTCACAGCACCGGCTGTGAGGTCCTAATCTGAGGATTGGTCGGGCTTTCCACACCGGCCCGTGCTGCCCACTGGGCCTCAGGGTATGAGGGATTGCCCTCCTGCCAGGGCTCGGTCCTGCCCAGTCCCGGGGGCCACTTTCCGTGTCCCTGCCACACAAGCTCAGGGAGCGCGGGAGGCCTGGACAGCCTGGCCTTGGTCAGTGACGGCAGCCCCCACAGGCCATGGCCTCCGTCAGGCTCACCGGGCCTTCCTCTCCCAACGTGAGCCTCCCGTGGCCCGGCTGACCTTAGGGGGGCCAGCGCCCACTCAGCTCTGGGCAGTCAGCCTCTGCCCACTGCTCTTGCTCCCCTTCCTTATCCTGGGGCCAAAGGGGAAAGGCGGCCTCAAAGGGCAGCTGTCCCTGGGCTGCCGGGAGGCACAGCCATGGCTCCGTGGTCTTCTAGAACCTTCTGGCACCTCCTTCAAGTCCTTTGATGGTCCTTGAGTGTCTGGAGTCTGGCCAGGGTCTGCTACCCAGGGTCCCTCACGCCCACCCGGCCCCCAGAGCCGAGTCTGCGGTGGCTCAGACACAGGGGGTGAGGCCGTGCCCAGGGCGCGGGAAGCGGCCGAGAGTCCAGGGCCGTCCAGGCACAAGGACCGAGAGGGCGCCAACGCGGAGCCTCCGCTCGCTCTTGTTCTTGCTCGTGGGCTGGATGACGCCAGAGCTGCGGTGGCCCCGTCTGCCCACCAGGTCTGCGCGTCCTCCTCCCTGCAGGCGAGGCCCCGGCCCTGGGCTCTTCGTCAGTCAACACCTGTGCTCCAGCCATGCCTGCAGAACCCACATGGAACAGGCGGCTGAGGTTCCATTTGAAAAGTCCCGGAACAAGTCTGTGTTGTCACGTGTGCCCAGTGCAGAGCTGGTGGCGAGGCCGCCCACGTTCTCACGGACACGCTGGTCAGGGCAGAGACGCGCCCGGGGCCCCAGTGCCCCTTCCACGGACCATCCAGACCCTGGGGAGTTGACTTCCACCCAGGTCCCGAGGAGCAGGGCCTCCGAGCCGGCAGCTCCCGCCTGTGGCCTGTGCCATTTCTACAAACCCTTTAGGCTCCAGCCCTGGGAGCCCCCTGCTCTGCTCACTGACTGTCCTTTGGGGACATGTTTTGTCCTGTGCGTCTCCTGTGCCTGCCAGGGACTATGGGGGGCTTCGGGCTCGCCCGGCACCTGGGCAGCAGCAGCTGAGCGCCTGCTGGCTCCCACACACAGATCTATTCCTGCAGGGTTCAGAGGTCAGAGTCCAGAGTGAACGTAGAGGGCTGAGGTCCAGCAATGGGCAGGGCCGGCTCCTTTCTCGCCACTTCCAGCTTGGGGCAGGGCAGCACTCCCTGGCTGGGGCCCCCTCCCCTGTCTCCCGCTCTGGGACCCCCACACGTGCAGGCGGGGGGCCTCACCGTGTGTGCACAAGGATGGAGTCCTGGTAGAGACGGCCATACGTGCAGATCTTCAGGTCCACGCTGGGCTTCGGCACCCAGACGGGCACGTCCATGGCAACACCGACGACTCTGAAATACAACTGCGCCGCCGGGCACGCTCAGCAACGCGGCCCGCCCCGGCAAGGCCGCCGTGGCCGACACGGACCCGCGGGGGAGCTCACGGCCGGCCTGACCTGGGAAGGCCCCGGCCCAGAAAGCCTTTCTTTCTCTCTTTCCAAACACCTGTTTGTTCAAAAACCAGAGCAACAGAGAAAGACCGGCCACGGTCCACTCCCCAGATGGCTGCAACAGCCAGGGCTGGGCCAGGCCGGAGCCAGAAGTGGAATCTCAATCAGGGGCCCAGCGCGGGTGGCAGGGACCCTGCGGGTCTGCGGGTGCGGGGTGGGCGTGGGCGCCGGGCTGCACTGTGGAGCATCGCGGGCACCAGGACGACGCCTGTGCTGTCCTTGGTAACGGTTCCCGGGTCAGAACCTCGAAAGCCCCTCCCTGCCTGCGGGAAAACTGCAGAGCCCAGGCCCCTGGCGGCCGGGTGGGCGGGGCCGTGGGGGGCGGGACTGGCGGGCTGGCTGATTCTCATCCACGGTGCCGCCCAGTCAGGGAACTTCTCAGCATGGCAAAGGGCGTGAGAGCCGTGGCCCACGGCGTGCGGGCAGGGTCAGCAGGAACTGAAGGGTCAGCGTAGGAGACCCACGTGGCGCTCTGGGCCCCGGCTCTGGCCTGGCCCAGCGCTGGCGTTGCAGGCTTCTGGGCAGTGAACCGGTGGAGGGAAGATCTCTGTCTTTCCGACAACAAAATAAGAAAATAAACAAAACCTCAAGGGGGGGGGGCAGGGCGGAGCACGCCTGGTCCCGAGGAAGGCGTGCTCGTGCCGGGCCGGCACCAGACACCGCAGGGCTCGGCGGTGGGAGGCGCTGACAGGGCCGGGGGGCCGGGGACACGGAGGTGCAGTGATCCAGCTAACGGCTGCATCACAATTTAACTCAACAAACGCGTGAAGACGCTGGCAGGAAATGAATGACAACTTTGGCCTCTGAGAAACCAAGAAAGCTATTTCCAGTGATTCAGAGCAAAGCTCTGTGACTGCACACGCGTGTGCACCTGAGCACATACCTGTATGTGTGTGCTTACGTGTGCAGTGATGTGCTAAGCATGTGTGCCGCCAAGCAACCTTGCACACACACACACACGCAGAGCATGGCGGGGACCCGCACACAGGGCGATGGCACCAAGACTCACCGTCGGGCACTGTGGGTTCTTAAACACCACCTTGAACCTGGCTTGGACCTCTCCCGGGATGACAGGCCTGAAGGTGACCGGCACCTTGACCGAGCAGAAGGGCCCGATCTCGCCCTCTGTCTCCTGGGTGGGAAGACGGGCACCTGCAGTCAGCCGGCCACAGTCTCAATGAGGCGCCTCCCACTGACCCTCAGGATGGCCACGGCCCTGCAGGGCTGAGTGGTGGCCTCACGTGGGCTCCGGTGCTGAGTCTGGCCCTGCCAGGGAGGACTTAGCGCTGTGTGGTCCCAGTGTGAGCCCCGCCCCAATTCCCCCCACCCTCAAGGGCACACAGGACCCTGTGCTCAGCTTAGGGGGTGGCCTGGTGCCACCGAGACCACATGGTGCCTGGAGGGTGCAAGTCGCGGTGGGGGACACAGCACAGCCTGGCTGTGGTCACTTGGAGGAGCCCCTGAGAGTGGGGCTGTGGGTCACGGGAGCAGCTAGGGCTGGAGGGGCTATGAGCGGGGCGGGCAGGCAACCTCCCCCAGCGAGATCTCCATCTGTCCCTCGCTGGGAGGCATCGTCATCACCACAGGGACCACAAGCACTTCCTCTGGTTCTGGAAGACAAGGGGCGTCTGGACGTGAGGGGCTGGGCCCGCCCGGGGCTGCCTGGGACGCAGCCACCCAAGCCCACAGAGGCAGGCTGTCCCTCCCTGCGGCCCACCTGGGGCGCGGGGGCTGCAGGAGCAGGACCCTGAGGTGCTGCGAGAAGGGCTGACGGGCAGGGGTGCGGCCTGCAGGGGGCACCAGTGCGCAGGTGGAGCCGCCTGTTCTCGGGACAGGTGTTAGGGGCTGGGGTGGGGAGGGCCCCTAAGTTCTGACTGCTTCTTTTTATGTTTTATTTATTTGAAAGTCAGAGTTACAGAGAGGAAGAGAGAGAGGAAGAGACAGAGATATTTTCCATCTGCTGGTTCTCTCCCCAAATGGCTGCAAGGACCAGGGCTGGCCAGGCTGAAGCCAGGAGCGTCCTCTGGGTTTCCCAGGTGGTGCAGGGGGCCAAGCACTTGGGCCATCTTCCGATGCTTTCCCAGCAGCATTAGCAAGGAGCTGGGTGGGAAGTGGAGCAGCTGAGTCTTGAGCCAGTGCCCACGTGGGCTGCCGGCTCCACTGGCAGAGGCTTAACCTGGGCCCAGGCCATGGCGCCGACCCCGAGGTCACTTGTCACTGGCTTTGCAGTTCGAAGGCACAAGCAAAGGTCAGAGGCCTCCTCCCCTGGTTTCTGCCCCTCGGCCACACTGAGTCAGAGCCGCTGGACCTCGGTGGCCAGGCGAGGCCTCTGGGGAGAGCCTCGCGTGCTTGTGGAGTCCTGGACACCATGTCTGGATGGCACAGCTCTCCAGGGGCCAAGCCATGACCTCCCGGGCCATCGTTCCTGACCGCTGCTGACCTGGGCAGGGACAAGCAGGGCAGGGCTGGCTTCCGGCTCTCTGGGCCTTCAAGTCCGTGGCCGCTGCAGAAGTAACCATGATGACAGCTGGGCCAGTGGCTTCCGCCTGGGCGAGTCCTGGCACCGGGCTGGCTGGCACCAGGAAGTGTGCTTTACCCTGCGTCCGTGTGACCTGTGCCCCCGGCCAGCTCCTGCCTTCTGCGTGGGCGTGGTCCACCTGGCACAAGTCCTCAGCGGCTGCGCTGTTCCCCCGCCTCTTTCTGCTTCAGCCGCTCTTCACAAGGTTAATCCACGCTTTAGCTCATTAAGATTTCATTTTTAATTGCCATATTCTTATTCCAGAAGTTTTCCCCCCAATGATTTATTTATTTATTTGAAAGCCAGAGTTACACACACACAGAGAAGGAGAGGCAGAGAGAGAGAGAGAGAGAGAGAGAGAGAGAGAGAGAGAGGTCTTCCATCTGCTGGTTCTCTCCCCAAATGGCTGCAATGGTCAGAGCTGAGCCAACCCGAAGCCAGGAGCCAGGAGCTTCTTCCAGGTCTCCCACGCGGGTACTTGGGCCATCTTCCACTGCTTTCCCAGGCCATAGCAGAGAGCTGGATGGGAAGTGGAGCAGCCGGGACTCAAATTGGAGCCCATATGGGATGTCGGCACTGCAGGTGGTGGCTTTACCTGCTATGTCACAGCACCGGCCCTTGAAGTTTTTGTTTTATTTACTTGGAAGGCACAGTGACAGAGAGAGAGGGAGAGACAGATAGTCCATCTGGGGGTTCGCTCCCCCAAAACCTGCAACAGCCAGGGCTGGGCCAAGTGGAAGCTGGGAGCCAGGAGCTCCATCGGCGTCTCCCTCGTGGGTGCAGGGGCCCAGGCACTTGAGCCACTGGGGCTGCCTCCCATGGAGGCATCTGCAGGAAGCTGGGTGGGGGGGGGGCTGGGCCGGGGGTGAGGGCATCTCAAGCTGGACTTTAGCCGCTGCAGCAAACGCATCCCTCCCCCGCCTCCGCTGCGTGACCGCGTCGACTGTGTTGTCCAGATCCGGTCTGTTTTGGGGGAATCAGTATCTTAGCAACATCTCCAGCTCACAAATGCCACGCAGCTCCTCAGTCCCTAGGTCTCTGAATTTGCTCATAGCTTTCAGGAAACAAACCCTGATTGTTTTCTACCGGCCCTGGAAGTCCACATTTCTTATCTGAGTGCTGCGATAGCTGGTCTGTGTCTAGGGGCTGGCTCCTGCTCCATGCTCGCGTGCAGAGACGGGCTTGGTTCTATGTGATGGTGACGGCGTGTCCCCGGCCTCTGCCAGTCACAGAAGGCGGATCCAGTCCGACTCAGGTCCTCCCGGTGCCTGCTCTCAGCTCTTCCGACAGCGCGCCCTTTGGGTGCCGTTCGCAGGCCAGGGTGCCCCCCAGCGCCTGCTCGGAGAACCGGCTCATTACACAGGAAATTCCAAAGGCTGCAGCCGGGAGACGAAGGGGAAGGGGGGGCAGGCGCTGACCCCAGGGACTGCCATGGGCTCCACTGTCCAGAAGCCTCTGAGTCCTGTGCTTTCGTGACCGCTGACAAACGAGGGGTGGGGGAGAGAGAGGGAGAGAGAGGGAGAGAGAGAGGGAGAGAGAGAGAGAGAGAGGGAGAGAGAGAAAGGGAGGGAGAGAAGGAGAGAGGGAGTGAGAGAGAGATGGAGAGAGGAAGGGAGGGAGAGAGGGAGGGAGGGAGAGAGAGGGAGAGAGGGAGGGAGGGAGGGAGGGAGAGAGAGAGGGAGGGAGGGAGGGAGAGGGAGAGAGGGAGGGAGGGAGAGAGGGAGCGAGGGAGAGCGAGGGAGAGAGAGAGAGCACACTCCTATCCCTGCTTCACTCCTCAGGCTGGGGCCCGGGGCTCCATCCTGGTCTCCCATGAGGCTGGCAAGAATCCAAGCACTTGAGCCGTCACCCTGCCTCCCAGGGGACGAGCGTTCGGGCTGCACACACGAGGCCTGGACTGCAGGAAAACACCCAGGCTGCCAGTTCCATCCACCCCCGTGCCCCAGGTCTGCACCAGACGCGGGCAGCAATGGCCAGGACGGTCCCTCTGGCCGGTGACGGCCTGGCTGGCCGTGGGAAGCGGTGTGCCCTGGGGTAAGGCCGCTTCAAAGATGGGGACTTTCTAGTTAGCAGAGGGGAGAGAGAAAGGAAAATGGCCAGGACGTAAAATGTTAACGGGAGACGCAAAGGCGTGCAGAGCACGACACAGCGCGGCCTGGACTGCGCCCGCGGTGACTGACGAAGCTGGTGCCCCGACCGGATTAACAGCCCAGCCAGGGGAGGGCCTTCCGCTCGGCAAACCGGAGATGTGGCTGGGGACACTCGGGGGCCCTCGCTGAATGGGAGCCAAGCTGTGCTCCGACTGCAGGGCCCAGGGCTGCACAGACGTCACGGCCCCCGCGTGGCTCCGTGGACTCCACGCCACACCAGTGTCACTCACGCTCGGGTTCCTTGGAGAAATCAAGGAAGGGTTCCAAAATTCATACAAAAAGCAAAGGACCTGAACTGGGCCAGCAAGCATCCGAAAGAGAACCGGGGCGAGGACCCACATCCTGCCTCGGGCCCTGCTCGAAGGCCACGGTCAGCAGGAGAGACACGTGGGTCCGTGGGGCAGACAGCAGGCCAGGCCAGCAAAGCATCCGAAAGAGAACCGGGGCGAGGACCCACACCCTGCCTCGGGCCCTGCTCGAAGGCCAGCAGGAGAGACACGTGGGTCCGTGGGGCAGACAGCAGGCCAGGCCAGCAGGACACCCGTGCTCAGAGCAGCAAATCCATCTGCGGAAAGGCCACGTCTCGTCAGCACGGCTGCCGGACAAGGGCGCCCGGAAATCAGGGGCAGGTCACGGAAAGGAGTGGCTGGTAAACCGGCAGACACCAAAACCCAGAACCCTGCTTTAGAAGAGACGCGCCATGGCCTTGGAGGCCACACCGGCAGCCTCCCCAGGGGGCAGAGGCCCGGCCTGGCACTGGACGCAGCCCCCGGGGGAGCCAGGCGCAGGCGGCAGCCCTGAGGAACCCGCCAGTCACCAAGGAGCTGACCGAGAGGGGAGCCGGCTCATGCCGGGCAGCCCGGGAAGGGCAGCACCCATCCGCGCCAGCGCCCCGACCTGGAGGCGGACACCCGGCCGCGGCCCGTGGGGACTCACACACCCCAGGACCCCCAGAGCGGGCGCAGAGCACAGCGTGGGGGCGCTGCAGGGGGCGGCGTGAGCGGGGCTGGCTTCCCTGCCTTCCCTCGGAGAGCCTGTGCCCTCACAGACGCCCGGAAAACCTGCACTCGGCATGGCCTGGGCCAAGGCAGCGCTGCCCCCGCAGCCCCTCACCTCAGGCAGGCAGGGCCCTGGTGCCCCCAGCCCCATGTCCACGGCCGGCCTTCCTTTGTCTCCCGTTGGTTTCAACGTGAGCACAATTCCTGCCCACTCCATGCCCTGTGCTCCTCCCTGTCACTCAAGACCAAGGCCCGGGAATCCTTGTACCTGAAGTCCTCCCCAGCACCACCTGGGCCCTGGGGCGTAGGATCCTCAGCCCCGGAACCCCACCGCCTCCCCAGGACCCCACTGCCCGTGCCCGCCTCCTCTTGGCCTGTCCATCAGCCCACCGGTGCCAAGTCCCCGGCTGACTCCTGAGCACAGCAGGAAGGCGCGGCGGCGGGGGCGCCAGCCCACCCCAGGGCCGCCGCCCAAGGCCTCACCCTGCAGCTTCTCCGACCCCTTCCGGCTCTGGGTGTCCAGCGGAGAGGACTCATGGCCGTCCAGCTGCGGCTCAGAGAGACTGCTGACCGCCTTCTCGTAAATGCTTTTATCTTCGAACGTGCAGAGGCTGCTCTGAAAGTCAGAGCTCGGCTGTTCTCGCCAGACCCCGCCCCCTCCCAGACGCCCCTGCTGCCCAGGGCAGGGCGGGGTGGGGCCACGCGGAGATGCAGACAAGGCTCACTCCTGAGCCCCCGCTGTCTGGGCTGGGCTGGCGCCTCCTGTGTCCCTGGGGACCTCCTGCCGGAGCCCTGGCCCCCTCCTGAGCTGGCCTCCTTCCTCCGGCCCCCCCGCCTGCCCAGGCAGCCAGCGAGAGCTCCACACGGAGCCCCAGCCAAAGCCGGAGCCGTGCGGCTGACGCGAGGCTGGCCTCGCCCCTTCCTCTCCCAGACCCGTGTGGCCACGTGGTGCGGCACTCAGAGGAAAGGCAGGGTCCCTGCCCTTCGCTGAACAGAACCACGGGGACCCACGCAGAGCCCGCCAAGGTGAGAAGCACCCAGCACACACCACACACAGGGCACACGCCCAGGAACATGCTCAGGCACACGTGCAGGACACACGCTCAGGGCACACACTCAGGCACACACTCAGGGCACACACTCAGGCACACACAGGGCACACACAGGGCACACACTCAGGCACACGCTCAGGGCACACACTCAGGCACACACAGGGCACACACTCAGGCACACACAGGGCACACACAGGGCACACACTCAGGCACACACAGGGCACACACTCAGGCACACACAGGGCACACGTGTAGGGCACACACTCAGGCACACACAGGGCACACACTCAGGCACACACAGGGCACACGTATAGGGCACACACTCAGGCACACACAGGGCACACACTCAGGCACACACAGGGCACACGTGTAGGGCACACAGGGCACACACGGGGCACACACTCAGGCACACGTGTAGGGCACACACACAGGGCACACGTGCAGGGCACACACTCAGGCACACGTGCAGGTCACACACAGGGCACACGTGCAGGTCACACACAGGGCACACACTCAGGCACACACAGGGCACACGTGCAGGGCACACACTCAGGCACACACAGGGCACACACAGGGCACACACTCAGGCACACGCTCAGCCAGGGCGCCTGTTAACAGCTACTTGCCCCCGCACACTCACGTGCGCGGCCCCAACTCACTGTTTTGAGCCCAGACTGAGAATCTTCCAGCTCGTCAAACTCAGAGGCCAGAAGTAACTTGAACCTGGTGCCCAGGCCCCCGACGTTGGTCAGCGTGAGGGTCCTGGTGCCAGTCTCACCCACCAAGTAGCTGCCAAAGTCGATGAGCTCCTTGTCCAGGGACACCTGCGGAGGGCTCGAGGGTCAGTTGGGGAGGGCGGGCCTCGGGGACCTGCACCCACGGCCTGGTCCCGCCCCCGGGCACAAGCCGCTGGGACGGCAGAGGACTCTTCCGTCTGTGGCCCGGTCACACTCCAGGCCGGCAGCTCCTGGTCTGGGCGATAAGAACCAGGGGAGAGCACGTGGGGCCGGGGGCTGCCAGGGCGAGGAGCCTGGCCGGCAGGACGCCACTCCCGGCACTGGGCGCCCCCGCTCCCGGGCGGTTCCACCGCACAACTGCTTCCTGGGCAGCCCTCGGCCACGGGGTCACAGGCCAGCTGCCCTCTGCGGCTGCCCCAGGCTGCTTCTCCTACAGCCCCGGGGCCCTCTGAGGGAAGGCGGCGCCCACGCCCACGCAGGCCTCAGGGCCCCGGCCGCGGGGACTCACGGAGCACTTCTTAGTGGAACATTTCAGTGGGACAGAAAATCTGCCCGTCTGAGCCAGAAACGAGACACTTCCTTCCAGATCCTTATTGATCTAAAAAGAGAAGAGGAGAGGAGAGGAGAGGAGAGGAGAGAAGAGAAGAGAAACACCCCCCAGCTGCCATAGCCTCTGCTCGCCAGGGCAGGGCCCCGGGGGGCGGCTGTGCGGGCAGGGCCTGCTGGAACATTCTAGGCCCCTGGTGGGCCCTGGGTGAGGCAGGATGAGGAGCTAGGCCGCACTCATCTCCAGTGAGCCAGGGAACACCTACACCTGCCGACAGGCCCCCCTGCCCCCCCCAGACAGGAAGCCAGGACTCACCATGGGCTTGAAGGTGATGTACACCTCACAGGACATCCCAGCCGACATGGGGCCCGGGGGGTCGAAGCTGCAGGCACAGTGGGGGAGGTGGCGCTCACCGCTCTGCACGGTGGCCTGCCAGGCCCATGGGGCTCCCTCCCTCCGCCTGTCCTGGGCCCACGCCCCTGCCCATGGCCACCCCGAGGTGCGCTCTGTGTCTGCTGAGCTCCCAGCTGCCCCCGGGGCCAGGACAGGAGATGCCCGAGTGACGCCAGGATGTCTGCCGAGAACGAGCGAGTGACTGACGGAGAGAGCAGACGGGCAGGTCTGCGGGGGCTCTGGGGGCGTCGGCGTGTGGTGGGGTGAGCAGAGGCCCGGGACACGCCAGGCTCGGGGTCAGGTTGTGGGGCCCCGGGCAGGAGCACAGTGGGGAGGGGAACTGAGAGCCACAGGGCCCGAGCCCTGCTTGGGAGAGACCCAGAAAAGCAGCCCCGACTGCACACGGGGACCGGAGGGTCCGACGGCATCTCCCCAAGGAATTCCCAACACGGAGCCCGTGTCTACAAGGTGGACATGGCCTCTCGGGCGTGGTTCAGAAAGGCACAGCGAACGGATGACGTCAGAAGCTGCCCCCGGCCAGCAACGTCCCAGGGCACCGGCGGGAGAGAGAAGTCGGGGACGCACGCCGCCCACAAAGGCCAGACGCTGGGATGGCCAGGCGGAGGCCCCGCTGTCCGGACTCAGGTGTTCAGAAATGAGACATACGGCAGCCGAGCTGGGACTCGGAGCCCTCAGCGGCCGATGCCCATGGCTAAAATGGCCCCGGAGAGCACACCAGGGGACACAGAGGAAGGCGTCCAGTCATGGTCAGTGTCGGGGTGGAGGGCAGAGCAGAGGGTTCAGCCGGAGGGGATGGGGGCACAGCCTGAGAACAGGAGGGGGAGGCTGCGAAACCAAGACTGTTCAAAGATCCGTCTTCAGAATCGAGAGCACAGAGAGTTCTCATGAAAACCAGCCCACACCACACACAGCAGTGTAGACACCGAGGGCCACACACACACACACACAGAGCAGTGTAGACACTGAGGATCACACACACACACAGCAGTGTAGACACCGAGGGCCACACCACACACACACACACAGCAGTGTAGACACCGAGGGCCACACACACACACAGCAGTGTAGACACTGAGGGCCACACACACACACAGCAGTGTAGACACTGAGGGCTACACACACACACACACACGGCAGTGTAGACACTGAGGACCACACACACACACACACAGCAGTGTAGACACTGAGGACCACACACACACACAGAGCAGTGTAGACACTGAGGACCACACACACACACAGCAGTGTAGACACTGAGGGCCACACACACACACACAGGGCAGTGTAGACACTGAGGATCATACACACACACAGCAGTGTAGACACCGAGGGCCACACACACACACACACAGAGCAGTGTAGACACTGAGGATCACACACACACACAGCAGTGTAGACACCGAGGGCCACACACACACAGCAGTGTAGACACTGAGGATCACACACACATACAGCAGTGTAGACACTGAGGATCACACACACACACATAGCAGTGTAGACACCAAGGGCCACACACACACACACACACAGCAGTGTAGACACTGAGGGCCACACACACACACAGCAGTGTAGACACTGAGGGCCACACCACACACACACACAGAGCAGTGTAGACACTGAGGATCACACACACACACAGCAGTGTAGACACCGAGGGCCACACCACACACACAGCAGTGTAGACACCGAGGGCCACACATACACACACAGAGTAGTGTAGATACTGAGGGCCACACCACACACAGAGCAGTGTAGACACTGAGGACCACACACACACACACACATAGCAGTGTAGACACTGAGGGCCACACCACACACAGAGCAGTGTAGACACTGAGGATGACACACACACACACACACACAGCAGTGTAGACACTGAGGGCCACACACACACACACACACAGCAGTGTAGACACCGAGGGCCACACCACACACACACACGGCAGTGTAGACACTGAGGATCACACACACACACAGCAGTGTAGACACCGAGGGCCACACCACACACACACACACAGCAGTGTAGACACCGAGGGCCACACACACACACACACACGGCAGTGTAGACACTGAGGACCACACACACACACAGCAGTATAGACACTGAGGGCCACACACACACACACACACACACGGCAGTGTAGACACTGAGGACCACACACACACACAGCAGTGTAGACACTGAGGGCCACACACACACACACAGGGCAGTGTAGACACTGAGGACCACACACACACACAGCAGTATAGACACTGAGGGCCACACACACACACACACACACACGGCAGTGTAGACACTGAGGACCACACACACACACAGCAGTGTAGACACTGAGGGCCACACACACACACACACACGGCAGTGTAGACACTGAGGACCACACACACACACACAGCAGTGTAGACACTGAGGGCCACACACACACACACACACGGCAGTGTAGACACTGAGGACCACACACACACACAGCAGTGTAGACACTGAGGGCCACACACACACACACACGGCAGTGTAGACACTGAGGATCACACACACACACAGCAGTGTAGACACTGAGGACCACACACACACACAGCAGTGTAGACACCGAGGGCCACACCACACACACAGCAGTGTAGACACCGAGGGCCACACCACACACACACACAGCAGTGTAGACACTGAGGGCCACACCACACACACAGCAGTGTAGACACCGAGGGCCACACCACACACACACAGAGCAGTGTAGACACTGAGGATCACACACACACACAGCAGTGTAGACACCGAGGGCCACACCACACACACAGCAGTGTAGACACCGAGGGCCACACCACACACACACACAGCAGTGTAGACACTGAGGATCACACACACACACATAGCAGTGTAGACACTGAGGATCACACACACACACACGGCAGTGTAGACACTGAGGGCCACACACACACACACATAGCAGTGTAGACACCAAGGGCCACACCACACACACAGCAGTGTAGACACTGAGGACCACACACACACACAGCAGTGTAGACACTGAGGATCACACACACACACATAGCAGTGTAGACACCAAGGGCCACACACACACACACACAGCAGTGTAGACACTGAGGGCCACACACACACACAGCAGTGTAGACACTGAGGGCCACACACACACACACACACACGGCAGTGTAGACACTGAGGACCACACACACACACAGCAGTGTAGACACTGAGGGCCACACACACACACACACACGGCAGTGTAGACACTGAGGACCACACACACACACACAGCAGTGTAGACACTGAGGGCCACACACACACACACACACGGCAGTGTAGACACTGAGGACCACACACACACACAGCAGTGTAGACACTGAGGGCCACACACACACACACACACGGCAGTGTAGACACTGAGGGCCACACACACACACACATAGCAGTGTAGACACCAAGGGCCACACCACACACACAGCAGTGTAGACACTGAGGACCACACACACACACAGCAGTGTAGACACTGAGGATCACACACACACACATAGCAGTGTAGACACCAAGGGCCACACACACACACACACAGCAGTGTAGACACTGAGGGCCACACACACACACAGCAGTGTAGACACTGAGGGCCACACACACACACACACAGAGCAGTGTAGACACTGAGGATCACACACACACACAGCAGTGTAGACACCGAGGGCCACACCACACACACACACACAGCAGTGTAGACACCGAGGGCCACACACACACACACGGCAGTGTAGACACCGAGGGCCACACACACACACACAGGGCAGTGTAGACACCGAGGGCCACACACACACACACACACAGCAGTGTAGACACTGAGGACCACACACACACACACACACGGCAGTGTAGACACTGAGGGCCACACACACACACACACACGGCAGTGTAGACACCGAGGGCCACACACACACACACACACGGCAGTGTAGACACTGAGGGCCACACACACACACACAGGGCAGTGTAGACACCGAGGGCCACACACACACACAGCAGTGTAGACACCGAGGGCCACACCACACACAGAGCAGTGTAGACACCGAGGGCCACACACACAAACACACAGCAGTGTAGACACTGAGGGCCACACCACACACACACACAGAGCAGTGTAGACACTGAGGGCCACACACACACACACAGGGCAGTGTAGACACTGAGGACCACACACACACACAGCAGTGTAGACACTGAGGGCCACACACACACACACACACACACGGCAGTGTAGACACTGAGGACCACACACACACACAGCAGTGTAGACACTGAGGACCACACACACACACACACAGGGCAGTGTAGACACTGAGGACCACACACACACACACACGGCAGTGTAGACACTGAGGACCACACACACACACAGCAGTGTAGACACCGAGGGCCACACACACACACACAGAGCAGTGTAGACACTGAGGATCACACACACACACAGCAGTGTAGACACTGAGGGCCACACCACACACACACACAGAGCAGTGTAGACACTGAGGATCACACACACACACAGCAGTGTAGACACCGAGGGCCACACACACACACACAGGGCAGTGTAGACACCGAGGGCCACACACACACACACACACGGCAGTGTAGACACTGAGGGCCACACACACACACACAGGGCAGTGTAGACACCGAGGGCCACACACACACACACACACGGCAGTGTAGACACTGAGGGCCACACACACACACACACACGGCAGTGTAGACACTGAGGGCCACACACACACACACACGGCAGTGTAGACACCGAGGGCCACACACACACACACACACGGCAGTGTAGACACTGAGGGCCACACACACACACACAGGGCAGTGTAGACACCGAGGGCCACACACACACAGAGCAGTGTAGACACCGAGGGCCACACCACACACAGAGCAGTGTAGACACCGAGGGCCACACCACACACAGAGCAGTGTAGACACTGAGGGCCACACCACACACAGAGCAGTGTAGACACTGAGGATGACACACACACACACACAGAGCAGTGTAGACACTGAGGGCCACACCACACACAGAGCAGTGTAGACACTGAGGATGACACACACACACACACAGAGCAGTGTAGACACTGAGGGCCACACACACACACACAGGGCAGTGTAGACACTGAGGACCACACACACACACACACAGCAGTGTAGACACTGAGGGCCACACACACACACACAGCAGTGTAGACACTGAGGGCCACACACACACACACAGCAGTGTAGACACTGAGGGCCACACACACACAGAGCAGTGTAGACACTGAGGGCCACACACACACACAGCAGTGTAGACACTGAGGATCACACACACACACACACCCACAGCAGTGTAGACACCGAGGGCCACACACACACACACACACGGCAGTGTAGACACTGAGGACCACACACACACACACACAGGGCAGTGTAGACACTGAGGGCCACACACACACACACATAGCAGTGTAGACACCAAGGGCCACACACACACACACACAGCAGTGTAGACACTGAGGGCCACACCACACACACAGCAGTGTAGACATCGAGGGCCACACCACACAGCTGCAGGCACTGAGGACGAGGGGTCTCAGTGCAGCTGGGCAGGTGGCCAAGAGGCCTTGCCCACTCAAGATGCCTGCCCATGTGGCCTCCCCAGCAGGGCCCAGGGACCCCAGTCAGCCAACCAGGCCTCTGCACGTGAGGGGCTTCAGAAGTTCAAGGAAAACTCACATTATCTTTAAAATTTTTAGAAAATTCTACTGATTTGGGAGGCAAAGAGACAGAGACTGGGAGAGACAGCGGGAGCTCTCCCATAGGCTGCTTCATGCCGCAAACGTCTGCGATCTTGGGGGGTGGGGGAGCTCCATCGAGGCCTCCCACGTGATAGGCAGGGACGCAGCTATTGCGGTACCACCGTGCCTCCCAGGGAGTGCCTCGGCAGGAGGCCAGAATCAAGAGTCAGAGTGGACACTTGAACCCAGACACCGATCTAGAACATGGCCACCTTGACCACCAGGTTAAAACCCACCCATATTACCTCTTAATTACAATTTCCATGGCCTTTTAGAAGCCTCTTCATCCATCTCTCAGAAACTGTACAGATAACTAGAGAAAGCGGGCCACAGGCAGCCACGCCTCCAACATGGCCATCCCTCCAACACGGCCAGGACAGGGAGTGGGCCACAGGCGGCCACGCCTCCAACATAGCCAGGACAGGGAGTGGGCCACAGGCGGCCACACCTCCAACACGGCCAGGACAGGGAGTGGGCCACGGGCAGCCACGCCTCCAACACAGCCAGGACAGGGAGTGGGCCACAGGCGGCCACGCCTCCAACACGGCCAGGACAGGGAGTGGGCCACGGGCGGTCATGCCTGCAGCACAGCCAGGACAGGGAGTGGGCCACGGGAAGCCACGCCTCCAACATGGCCAGGACAGGTATGGGCCACAGGTGGCCATGCCTTCAGTACAGCCAGGACAGCGAGTGGGCCACAGGCGGCCACGCCTCCAACACAGCCATCCCTCCAACATGGCCAGGACAGCGAGTGGGCCACGGACGGCCACGCCTCCAACACGGCCAGGACAGGGAGTGGGCCACAGGCGGCCACGCCTCCAACACAGCCAGGACAGGGAGTGGGCCACAGGCGGCCACGCCTCCAACACGGCCAGGACAGGGAGTGGGCCACGGGCGGTCATGCCTGCAGCACAGCCAGGACAGGGAGTGGGCCACGGGAAGCCACGCCTCCAACATGGCCAGGACAGGTATGGGCCACAGGTGGCCATGCCTTCAGTACAGCCAGGACAGCGAGTGGGCCACAGGCGGCCACGCCTGTAGCAGCACCAGAAGATGGAACCAGACCTCGACTGGGCCTTTGCCGGCACGGCGCTCTCCCTGCCTCTGCAGGAGCTGGAAGTCAGGAACCCAGGGGTCAGCAGGGGACCGGGCTCCTCCAGCCGAGCTCAGCCTCAGGAAGAGTGCCCGTGAGTCAGCTCAGCCATGGGGGGCTCAGTCCCACGGGAGCGGCCTCGGGGGAGAGGGGCGGGGCCCCACTGGGTGCTGGGCCGTGAGGGACAGTGAGGACTCTGCTCTTGCTGTTCCCCGCGATCCCTGCTTCAGAGACAGCGGTCACACACGGACACAGGCACCTGCCCTGAGTCTTCAACCACCCTGGGCCTCCACACTGCCCCCGGAGCCCGGCAGGCCACGAAGGAAGAGCAGGAGAGGAATAAACGAGACGTGAAGGCAGGACGCTGCCGGAGGCCCCAGGGGGCGTCTGCCGCGGGCTCTCCAGGTGCCAGCTGGGCTGGGCTGGGGGCGCCTAGAGGCCGGGCAGGCCTTGTTTCTGCTGTCTCCAGGCAAGGCCAGCGTGTGCGTCTGCGCGCGCCAGGCGGGGATCAGAGAGAAGAGACGCAGAAGCCGCCTGGTCTGGCTCTGAGCTGGGCCTGCTCGGCCGCCTGGGCCGCCGGGCTCCAGGACTCCCGCCAGCGGCCCTGGACCAGGAGGCCCGCCCTCGGCTTCCCTGGTCTGAGGCCTCCCGGGGTCTCGGCCTGCAGATGGCCTGCCCCGGGTTTCTCAGCTGCCGGTCTCCTACCAAGTCCCCTCCCTATCTCCGTGCCCACAGCCTGTCTCTCCGTCTTCCTAGACAGCCCTGTCCTGAGAAACTGAGGGAAAGAACAGAACAGGAAAGAAGAACGAGAGACAGGGAGCCAGCGAGGAGATGACAAACCTCGCAACCAGCCAAGACGCAGCACCGCGCGGGCCATGGAACAAGGCTCAAACAGGCAGCCAGGCAACACCTGTGTGCCAGCACTCGGCCCCCAGGCAGAGGGGCTGCCCCTCACACAGCCACAGGAGCAGGCCGGGATGCCGACCTCAAAACGCAGGCCAGAGAGCCTGGGCCGCCGGTGTGCAGCCGGCCCTGCGAGCGACAGGGAGCCCCGGGCCCTCACTCGATGTGGATGAAGTCCCTCAGCTGCTCCTCCACGCCCAGCAGCCGGCAGTAGTTGATGGTGTAGGTGGCGTTGACCAGCGTGATCTTCTTCTTGTACACTTTGCCGACATCGAAGTCCTAGGGAAGTGGGGGTCGTGATGCGAGGCTTCGGGCGGGGCCGGGCCTGTGGGAGCCGCAGCTCTGAGCACCAGGGTCCGAGAGGTGCTGGGCTGGCCACTTCCAGAGCCGAGAGGGGCCCCCAGAGGCAGGACGCGCCAGCGCTGTCCGGGGGCTGACCAAGGGCTCGGGAAGCAGGTCCAGGGACCAGGGGCCGGGTGAGGTTCCAGGAGCTGCCAGATGGTCCCCCCAGCTGGGTCCGGCGGTTGTGGCCAGAGGCACCTGGACCTGGGCCTCAGGTCCTGGGGGCTGGACTGCTGAGGGGCCACCTCAGGGGCGGGTGGGCTCTGCTCATCGGCAGTGGCCTGGCCACATCCCCGTCCAGGACGCCCAGGGCTCCCTGTCTTCCTACGCGCTGATGGCCACAGCCCCCTAACCGGGAGGTGCTCCTTGGGGCTATGTCTGCCCTGCCTCTGGTTCCCCACAGCCGGCACAGAACCGGAGGCAGGGCCGTGGGGGGGCTCACCTGGAAGTGGATGAGCTCGGGCTTGCTGTTGAAGGGGCGGCCTGTGAACTCGCGCCCCCACACCACCTGCCGGCGCACCAGCCCCTCCCGCAGCCGCTGCAGCGTGCGCGCCAGGATGTCCTTCTCCATCTTGGTCCCGCCCACGGGCTTTCGTTCCACCTCCTCCTTGGGCACCTCGGGGTCACAGAGACAGAGGCCCAGGCTTGTCACACGCGAGCCCAGGGTGGTGCAAGTGACGCCAAAGCTCAGAGCCCGGGCGGGAGGGCGGCGGGGGGAGTGCCCGGGCAGGGGGCCATCTGCTGGACGGTGCCTGGACACTGCGTCCTGTGTCAGAGTTCCGGGTTTGAGCCCCGGCTCGGCCTGTGGCCCAGCTTCCTGCCGGTGAGCTCCCCGCGAGGCAGCAGGTGATGGCGAGGCGCTGGGCTCCTGCCACCCGCGTGGGGGACCCAGACTGGGCTTTGGAGGCTTTGGGGAGTGAACCAGCGGTGGGCGCTCTCCCTGTGTCTGGTTTTCAATGAATACACTTAGAAAACACACTCTGGCATGGTTTGCGAACGCGGCGCTCTGTGGAAGTCTCCAGCGGAGGAGCCGCCCAGATTTGGCCGCCCCGCCAGCACGGGCGCACGCCGGCCGACGCGTGCTTCCCCTGAGCTGGTGCAAAGCGCTCGGGCGGCACCGGTGCCCGGGCCTGGACGGCGGGCGGCGTCCTCGCTGGCTCTCAGCGCGAGGGGAAGGTTGCTGGGCTGGCACGGGCTGCCCCTCATGCCCAGCGCCTCCCTGCCGGGGGCCAGAGCTGGGGCAGCCTGTCTCGTTCGCGGCCCTGGTCAGTGACACATCCCAGCAAACACCCAGGCGGGTAGGGGACGCCCTCCAGGGCGCAGCCGCAGCCCGTGGGCCCTCCTCTCTCACTGAGGGCTGGTCTCTTGAGCAATGCCCCCGGCTCTGAGCTCATCTACCTCTCCCTGGCCATGAGCAGAGATGCAGAGCCACTCCCTCCAGCCCCTCTCTCCTCCTGGCCGCACACCAGAGGGCGCCCTGAGGCCCTGTGCCCAAGGGAGAGCTGCCCGGGGAGGGACTGGCAGCGGGCGAGGGCAGGTGAGGACCCCGGGGCGCCGCTGCTACCTGGTACGGCTTGGAGTCCTCCTTCCACAGCCCCGGGATCTCAGGCTCTGCCAGCGTCTCCTCCTCCGGGTTGGTGGTGCCAGGCTCCCCCTGCACGGACTCGCTGGAGATGGCCTTCACCAAGGCAGGGTGCTCGGGAACCGCGGCGGCGCTCTCCTGCAGAGGCGACACGGGGGGAGGGGAGGCGGAGGTTGGAGGGGGGAGGGCAGGGGCAGGGGGCAGAGCGGAGGGTGGAGGTTGGAGGGCGGGGGGGGGGCGGGGGGCGGAAGGCAGAGGGCCCTGCTCGCATCTGTGGCCATCTGGGGAGTGAACCAGTGGATGGAAGATTCTCTCTCTCTCTCTCTCTCTCTCTCTCTCTGATGTCCACAGGGCTCTTGGCCAGTGGGGGGCCTCCGTCCCATTCTTGCATTTTTAATTCTTCACAGGGAAATCAGTTTTACAACATTTTCTACTTAAAATATAATGTTTTCTAACACTCAAAAAGAGCCCATAAATGTTCTCGCTTACGGGAAGTAACCAACGGACACGCCACAGCGCCCTACTCGGTCCTCAGCTCCACACCCAGCCTCTCATTCTCACTGCCATGAAACAGTGGCTGTGGGGCGTGGGCCTGCTCTGCTCTGGCTCTGTGCCAGCCCTGCAGAAGGGGGCGCTGTGGGGGAGAAGCAGGGGCTGTGGGGAGAAGCGGGGCTGTGGGAGAAGCGGGGCTGTGGGGAGAAGCGGGGCTGTGGGGAGAAGCGGGGCTGTGGGGGAGAAGCTGGGCTGTGGGGGAGAAGCGGGGCTGTGGGAGAAGCGGGGCTGTGGGGAGAAGCTGGGCTGTAGGAGAAGCGGGGCTGTGGGGAGAAGCAGGGCTGTGGAGAGAAGCGGGGCTGTGGGGAGAAGCGGGGCTATGGGGAGAAGCGGGGCTATGGGGAGAAGCTGGGCTGTGGGGGAGAAGCTGGGCTGTGGGGGAGAAGCGGGGCTGTGGGAGAAGCGGGGCTGTGGGGAGAAGCTGGGCTGTGGGAGAAGCGGGGCTGTGGGGAGAAGTGGGGCTGTGGAGAGAAGCGGGGCTGTGGGGAGAAGCTGGGCTGTGGGGGAGAAGCGGGGCTGTGGGAGAAGCGGGGCTGTGGGAGAAGCGGGGCTGTGGGAGAAGCAGGGCTGTGGAGAGAAGCTGGGCTGTGGGGAGAAGCTGGGATGTGGGGAGAAGCTGGGCTGTGGAGAGAAGCTGGGCTGTGGGGGAGAAGCTGGGCTGTGGGAAGCAGCGGGGCTGTGGGGAGAAGCAGGGCTGTGGGGAGAAGCTGGGCTGTGGGGGAGAAGCGGGGCTGTGGGAGAAGCGGGGCTGTGGGGGAGAAGCGGGGCTGTGGGAGAAGCGGGGCTATGGGGAGAAGCGGGGCTGAGGGAGAAGCTGGGCTGTAGGGGAGAAGCAGGGCTGTGGGGAGAAGCGGGGCTGTGGGAGAAGCGGGGCTGTGGGAGAAGCGGGGCTGTGGGGAGAAGCTGGGCTGTAGGGGAGAAGCTGGGCTGTAGGGGAGAAGCGGGGCTGTGGGGAGAAGCGGGGCTGTGGGAGAAGCGGGGCTGTGGGAGAAGCGGGGCTGAGGGAGAAGCGGGGCTCGGGGAGAAGCGGGGCTGTGGGGGAGAAGCGGGGCTGAGGGAGAAGCGGGGCTGTGGGAGAAGCGGGGCTGTGGGAAGCAGCGGGGCTGTGGGGGAGAAGCGGGGCTGTGGGGGAGAAGCAGGGCTGTGGGGAGAAGCTGGGCTGTGGGGGAGAAGCGGGGCTGTGGGAGAAGCAGGGCTGTGGAGAGAAGCTGGGCTGTGGGGGAGAAGCGGGGCTGTGGGGGAGAAGCGGGGCTGTGGGAGAAGCGGGGCTGGGGGAGAAGCAGGGCTGTGGGGAGAAGCTGGGCTGTGGGAGAAGCGGGGCTGTGGGAGAAGCGGGGCTGTGGGGAGAAGCTGGGCTGTGGGAGAAGCGGGGCTGTGGGTGCTGTGGGAGAAGTGGGTGCTGTGGGACACCGTGGGGTGCATCACGAGCCGTGGACAAGGAGTGAGACCTCAACAGAACCGATGCTGCAGAGCGGGAGGGGTGGGGGCAGCGATGCAGGGGGTGGGGAGAATTTCCAGGGAGAGTGGGAGGTGCAAAGGCCCTGTGCGACGTGGCGGTGGTGGGCATGGGCTCTGCCAGCAGGGTCTGTGCTGCAGCCGGGACCTGGTCCTGCAGGGCGGGGGCACCGAGGGCAGGGCTGGCCCCACCCAGGCTCAGGAAGGGGCCGTACTCCTGTCCCGGCTCTCGGGGAAAGGGGGGCTGGCAACAAGGCTGGCAACGGGCAAGCGGCACGGCCCCCCCCCCCCCCCCGCTGGTGGGAGAGGGAGGGAGGAGGGAGGAGGGCTGTGTGAGCGGCTGAGTCCTGGGCTGAGGGAAGGGAAGGGGCGGGGGCTGAGCGAGGGCCGTGAGGGACAGGGAGGCTGCCGGCCCGGGGAGCTGTGCCCACCTCGGCTCAGCGTGGGGCTCCACGTGTGCCCAGAGGCCCCCAGCGTGAACCTGGGGACCGGCCAGCGGCTCCCCAAGCTGCGTCGGGGCCAGTGGTGCTGTGCCGAACACGGCCTCGGTGGGTGTGGTGGGGACGCCGTGGCCGTGGGCCCCTGCACGGTGCTCTGGTGGTGGGGAGCACCAGCGAGGCCCGGCTTGTCCCCGCCTCACCGCTCCCCCGGCTCAGGGCTCCGTGACGCTACCCTGGGTGAGGCCGTGGCACACCGGAGCCCTGAGGACCCTCCCGCCCGCGTGCCCTGGGACAGGCCCTGCTCACCAGTGCGCCGCAGGTGCTCTGGGCCACGGGCTTCCCTTCGGCGAGGTCGGAGACGTAGCGCCAGGTCCTGTCCCGCAGGGTCCGCCACTTGCCGGTTTGGACAGCCTGCTGCCGCTTCTTCCTCCGCTTTTCCTCCCCGGCCTCCTCTTTCAAAATCCGGCTGACGATCTCGCCTGTGCGCAGCTTCTGCTCCCCCTCAAAGGCCCTGCGGGGAGCGCTTCTCAGGGGCAGGGCCGGGCCTCCCTGGTGGCTGCTGGGGCCCAGGGTGGCTCGGTGCAGCCCAGCAGGGCTCTGGGGTGGGAGCAGAGCACGGAACCCCGGCTACCGCGCTTCCAGGCTGGTGGATGGAGGTGCCCTGGTGAGGCAGGGGCATCAGGCAGCGGGGCCGTCACTCACTCCGCCAGCTGCTCCTCACTGGGCACCTCCCAGGCACCAGGCCCGGGGACAGGTGAGGTCGGTGGAGCTGCCCCAGGAGCCCCAGCAAGGGGGACGGGCAGATAGGTGGTGATGGTGGGAGAGACACTCAGCGGCACCAGAGGGCAGGAGGCCACACCTGGGCAGGTCCTGAGCAGCGACAGAAGAGGACAGGTCCCCCAGGATGAGGGCACTGGGAGGATGTTCCCATGGAAGCTTCCAGAACATCGTGTGCCAAGTGGGGAAGGGGCTGGAGCCAGGCGGGAGAGGCGGCCTCGTTGGACGCCCTGCTCTCGGGTCTGCATCTCGGGAAGTCCACCCTCCCGGGGGACGACGAGAAAGCAAAGGAGAGGCCGGGGTCATGGGCGAGTCCACGGCGGCCCCCAAAGAGGCAGAGGCAGCCAGAGGGGCCCACTGGACACGGGAGTGATGAGGCACACGTCCGGGGCACCAGGCTCCCAAGGAGGCCTGGGAAGGGTGGGGCCTGAGCTCCCTTGGGATTCAGCTGCAGCCCGGGGCTCCTCCTGAGGAACCAGCCAGAACGGCCGGCTCCTGGGGGGTCCGGGGGCTGGAGGGAAGAGAGGGACAGGGGCGGGGCAGTCAGGGCTGTGGAGGGCACAGGGGTGCGTGTCGGGGTCTGGCCGGGGCCAAGGTGGAGCCGGCGTGGAGCCTGGGCGCGTGGGGCCCTCACCGCCGCTGGGCCTCCAGCTCGTGGCGACGGCGCTGGTGGGAAAGGTGCTTGAAGGCGTCCCCGCCCTGGGCCAGGACGGCCTCCTTCTCGGCCTGCGCCTTCCGCTCGGCCTCCTCCGCCCTGGCCTGGCCCCAGGCTTGGAACTTCCGCAGCGTCTCCTGAGAAGCGGGGTCTCTGAGGCAGGGCAGCAGCCCACATGCTGGCTACACACACGTGCGCACACACGCGCTCACATGTGCCCACACTCATGCTCTCACACGTGCACACGCATGCTCACAGCGCACACACGTGCTCACATGTGCACACACATGTGCACACTCATGCTCACATACATGTATGCATGACTCACACTTGTGCTCACACACAGGTGCACACATGCTTTCACTCATCCTTGCATGTTTACGCTCATGCTCTCTCACACATGCACACACATGCTCACACACATGCGCACACGCATGCTCTCACACACATGTGCACATACTCAAGCTCACACATGTTGCACATACATACACATGTGCACTCATGCTCTCACACATGCGCACACGCATGCTCAATGTGCACACACTCATGTTCATTCACACACATGTACACACTCATGCATGTTTTTTAAAAAAACAATTTATTTATTTGAAAGGCAGAGTTATACAGAGAAAGAGACAGAGAGACAGAGTGAGCGAGCGAAAGAGAAAGATGTTCCATCCACTGGTTCACTCCCCAGATGGCCACAATGGCAGATCTGCAGCCAGGAGCCAGGAGCTTCTCCCGGGTCTCCCAAGTGGGTGCAGGGGCCCAAGCACCTGGGCTCCCTCTGCTGCCTTCCCAGGCGCTCACACAGGCTCATACACACGCACGCACAAGCACTGGTCTCCCCTTTGAGTGGGCATCCTTGAATCGATGCTGACGCCTGTAGAGCCCATGCCCCCCACGCTGCACAGCCCGACTCCTGCTCCCCCCAAGACCCTCCCAGGCCCCACGGGGCTGTGCTGCAGGACTGGCCTCCACTGCCCATGGCGGACACTCGGAGGCGAGGCGCCGCCTACCCGGTTGGCGGCGATGCTGTTCTTCAGCGCCAGCACCGCGTCCATGCGCCGCCGCAGGTGCTCACGGCTCTCCAGCTCCTGCTGCCTCTCCCGCTCCCGGACTCTGCAGGAAAGCCAGCTTTTAGCCAGGCGCAGCTGGCGGCACGCCGAGGCCGTACGCAGAGCCCCAGGGCCATTTCCGGCAAGGCAGTCTGGGAGAGCCCCCCGGCCGGGGTCACCGACTGGGACCCGAGGCTGGAAAGCCAGTCCCCAGCTCTGGAGGTACCCATGGCACCGAGGCCTCTTCTGCAAACAGCGATGCCGAGCTCGGGATCTGGCCAGGAAGTGAGGCAGGGCGGGAGGCGGGGAGAAAGAGACGGACTGAGCTCCCCGTGATGGCTCACTCCCCAGGTGCCGCAACAGCTGGAGATGGGCCCGGGCCAGGGCAGAGCTGGGAGCTGGTGCGGGTGCAGGAGTCCAATCACCAGCGCCGTCCCCACTGCCTCCCGGGCTCTGCAGAGCTGGGAAGCTGCAACCAGGAGTGGAGCTGGGGCTCGAACCCAGGCACTCACGCCCCCTGCCCCGTGGCGGCGTGACAGTGGCTCAGGGGCTCTGTAAGTACGCGGGTGGCTCTCGTGTGGGCAGGGCGGCGATGCAGGTGCCCACCTTCCCAACGATGCCTTCAGGAAGCCCACGGCGGCCCGGTGGCTCCTCTGCGCGGCCTCCACCAGCTGCTGGTTGCCGGAGCCCGCGCTCCTTCTGGGTGTGCAGGGGATCGCCTGCGGCAAGAGCCAGACGTGTGCCACGGAGCTGTGCCCAGGGCTTGCGCTCTCAGGGCCTGGCCTGGGCTCCGCTGAGGCCCGGGAGACACGGCCCCGGGGGGGGTCGCCGACGAGGGGCTAGTGAGGGGGCCGGTGCTGAGGAAGCTGCCAGAGGCTGACCCAGACGGGCCGGGGTCTGGGGGCGGAGATGGGAAGAGACCCTAGGACCGGGAAGGAGCGGGGGCCAAGGACCCTGGAAGAGTCACAGCCAGGGCCTGCAGGCCACAGGCAGCAGCAGAGACCTGGCGATGGGCTGGAACTGGTGGGGATGCAGGGTCACAAGGACCCGGGTTCTGCACCTGGGCAGCCACCCAGAGATGGGGGCAGGATGCGCAGGGCAGGCCTGGGGCAGGGGCCAAGGTCCAGAGGAAGAGGCCCCTTTAGGGTTGGGGGAGCGCTGGGCCCTGGCCAGGTCCTGGCCGGGCAGCAGAACAGACAGTGCCACTGGGGGATGTGTCAGACTCAGGGTGGACACGGAGTGCAGCCTGGCTGGGGTCGAGGGTCTGCTGGGCTTAGTGCCTCCTGGGTGACTGTAACGGTGGCCAGGGCTCGGGGGCGCTGACGCTGGACAGGCGTGGAGGCCGAGGCGGGGCAGGGCCTGGAGCCACCCACCGAATCCTCAGCAGCTGGTCTCTCTCCGCCTTGCCCAAGGCCTCTTTCTCCCTGCGGAGCTGCTGGGCCCCACGCGCCTGACGGAACCGCCCCGCGGCCTCAGCCTGCTCCTGGTAGGGCTTCCAGGGCGTCCTCGAACTGCCCCTTCTCCATCTCAATGTGCCACAGAGCATGCCTGGGGAAACGAGCCACCTGTCACTCACGAGGTCAAAGGGGCTGGGGACCTGGGGCCCCGCCCCTCTCCACGCATCCGTCAGGGGCCGGGCAAGCCCCAGGTGGTGGACGGTGGACGGCACTGAGGGGTCAGCTCCCTCCACCAAGGGCACCCGGACACTGGGGTCTCCCACCCTGCCTAGTTTAGCAAGACCACCATCAGCTTGAGTCCGGCAGGCCTTGAGCCTGGTTTGCACTTCCTGTGTGCCCAAGGGTCTGGGTCAGCCAATTGTGGTCAGCCCTCTGCCCAGCCTGGGGAAGGCACTTTGGAAGAGTTGATGGTGGTGGGAGCATTGCCAGAGGCATCAGAGACCATCCCCCAGTCTTCAAACGCTCTTAGGGGCACAGGGCCGCCCAGCCCTGCCCAGGGCTGGGCCTGTCTAGGCCGAGTAAGGAGGTAACTGCCCCAGTCCCAGGTGACTCCGTCCTGGACTGGTGGGCCGTGTGGTGTCTGTGGTGGCCTCGGACGCACCCAGGTGCCGTGGCATCGTCAGTGGGGATGAGCCCTGCCTTTGCAGCGAGGGCGCTGAGGCCAAGAGGGCCCCCGCCTAGGACGAGCGCCCCGCAGCCACGCCCACCATGGCGGCTTTGCAGCCGAAGTCAGCTGAGAGCTTCCAGCCACAGCTGGACAGACGCTGGGCAGGGACAGCCAGTGTGGACCAGCCGCTCCTGGGGCCTGGCCCAGTGCTGTCTGGAACCTGTGGGCTCGGGCCAGAGCTGGCCACAGCAGGAGCAGGACCCCCAGGGCGGCGGTGGACGGTGAGGAAGATGCCCCAGACGCACGCAGCACGGCGCTCACTGCAGCCCCCGGGCTTAGCCGTGGTATGGAATGTCCCTCCAGCCCCATTTTTCAGCGTTTTTTTAGAACAAAATCATGAACGTGGAGCTGTCAGTCTCTCCCTGCTCCACGACCCCCGCCGTGGTCCCTACACCCCGGTCCCCTAGAAAAACGTGTCTCACACTGAATAAAAACTCACAAGTCTGTGTTTAACCAGACCTTCACGGCTTCTCCCCTCCCACACGCTGTGCTGTTTCTAAGGGGGGGGCCGCTGTGGAGCAGTGGGTCAAGTGGCCGTCTGTGGCGCTGACATCTCACACGGGGGCGCTGTGAGTCCCAGCTGCTCCACTTCCAGCCCCGCTCCCTGCTGATGTCCCTGGGAGGCAGCGGAGGATGCTCGAGCGTGGCTCCTGCTCCCCAGGTGGGTGACCTGGATGGAGCTCCTGGCTCCTGGCTTTGGGCCTGACCCAGCTCAGCCACGGGGGCCGCTGGGGAGGTGAACCAGCAGACTGGAGGTGGAAGTCTGTGTCGCTCTCACTTTCAATTTCTAATGCTGAGTTTCTTTTGGGTCTAAGCGGTGCGTGTGCGTGCCCGTGTCTGCGGCAGACACGTGGCTAAGCCGGGCTGAACGTCACCCATTTCCCAGGTGAGTGGCCCAGCTTTTCCTTTCTTGTACTGTCTTCTTGGTGCCTTTTTTTCAAGATTTTATTTATTTATTTGAAAGGTAGAATTACAGAGAGAAGGAGAGACAGAGAGAAAGGTCTTCCACCCACTGGTTCACTCCCCAAATGGCCACAACAGCTGGAGCTGGACCAGCATGAAGCCAGGAATCAGGAGCTTCTTCCAGGCCTCTCACATGGGTGCAGGGGCCCAAGCACTTGGAACATCTTCTACTGCTTTCCCGGGCCATAAACAGAGAGCTGGATTGGAAGAGGAGCAGCCGGGACAGGAACCAGTGCCCATATGGGATGCTGGTACCACAGGTGAAGGCTTAGCCTACTACTCCACAGTGCCGGCCCCCTCTTGGTTTATTTTAACTTTTTAAAAAAAATATTGATTTATTATTTGGGAGGCAGGGTTACAGAGAAAGAGAGAGACAGGGAGAAAGGTCTTCCGTTCTTGGTTCACTCCCCAGATGGCCACAATGGCTAGAGCAGGGCCGATTCTAAGTCAGGAGCCATGAGCTTCAGCCGGGTCTCCCACACAGGTACAGGGACCCGAACATTTGGGCCACTTCCACTGCTTTCCAGGCCATTAGCAGGGAGCTAGATTGGAAGAGGAGCAGCCAGGGACATGAACCAGTGTCCACACAGGGTGCCGGCACCACTGGTGGAGGCTTAGCCTACTGTGCCACGGCGCTGACCCCTTTAAGTTCTTATTTGTTTATTTGAAAGGCGGAGTGACAGAGATGGAAACCACAGAGATCTCCTTCTGCTGGTCCACTCCCCAGATGGCCTCAACGGCCAGGGCTGAGCCAGGCTGAACCCGGGATCCTAGGACTCCATCCGGGTTTCCTATGTGGGTCGCAGCGACCCCCAGCACTTGGGCCATCACTTGGTGCTTCCCAGGTGCATTTTAGCAGGGAGCTGGATGGGAGGCAGAGTGGCCGGGATGCACCCCAGTACTCTGGTACGGGACACGTGCACCCCCAAGCTACGGCTTCACTGCCGTGCCACGACGCCCGCCGTGCTCTGCCCAAGAACTCTGCTCCTCCCTGCGTCACTCTGGGTGACTGGCTCCTTGGCAACCAGATCCGAGTCCCAGATCTGTGGGCCGACATGCCAGCTTGCGCTGCTGCCACCGCGTCCCGCCTCTGCCGACGGGCGGCACGTCCCTGGAGGGAGCTATCTCGCCCACCCTGCGCTAAGCAGGCACTCAGCCCTGGGGGGCTTTCCTTGGGTGCCTCTTAGACGTGAAGGCAGGACGCTGCGGAGGCCCCAGGGGGCGTCTGCCGCCGCGGGCCTCTCCAGGCGCCAGCTGGGCTGGGCGGGGGGCGCCTAGAGGCCGGGCAGGCCTTGTTTCTGCTGTCCTCCAGGCAAGGCCAGCGTGCGCGTCTGCACACGTCAGGCGGGGATCAGAGAGAAGAGACGCAGAAGCCGCCGGTCTGGCTCTGAGCTGGGCCTGCTCGGCCGCCTGGGGCCGCCGGGCTCCAGGACTCCCCGCCAGTGGCCCTGGACCAGGAGGCCCGCCCTGTACCCACATGGGAGACCGGGAAGAAGCTCCTGGCTCCTGGCTTTGGCCTGGCCCAGCCCTGGCCATCGCAGCCATTTGAACCAGCAAATGGAAGATCTTTCTCTCCGTCTTTCCCTGTAACTCTGCCTGTCAAGTAGTAAAATAAATCTTTAAAAAAGTGCAGAGTTAGAAAGACAGAGAGGGAGGGGGAGGGGGAGGGAAGGAGGAGGGGGAGGGGGGAGGGATCTTCCATTCTCCAATTCACTCCCTAGATGGTTGCAATGGCTGGGGCTGGGCCAGACCAAAGCCAGGAGCCAGGAGCTCCATCCAGGTCTCCCACATGAGCGATAGGGGCCCAGGCACTTGGGTCATCTTCCACTGCTTTCCAGACAGATCAGCAGAGAGCTGGATGGGCAGTGGAGCACCCAGGACTTGAACCAGTGCCCATATGGGATGCCAGCGTCCCAGGCAGCGGGTGAACCCATTGCACCAGGATGCCAGTTCCCCATTCAGCTTGAAAGTCAAGTGCAGGGGCCGGCGCTGTGGCACAGTGGGCTAAAGTCCCAGACGGCAGCACCAGCATCCCCTATGGGCACCAGTTTGAGTCCCAGCTGCTCCACTTCTGATCCAGCTCTCTGCTGTGGCCTGGGAAAGCAGTGGAGGATGGCCCGAGTCCTTGGGTCCCTGCACCTGCATGGGAGACCCAGAAGAAGCCCCTGGCTCCTGGCTTCGGATCAGCTCAGCTCTGGCCATTGCGGTCATCTGGGGAGTGAACCAGCGGAATGGATGACCTCCCTCTCTCTCTCTGGCTCCACCTCTCTCTGTAACTCTGTCTTTCAAATAAATAATTCTTAAAAAATAAAAAAAGAAAGTCAAGTGCAGAACAGCCGAGGTTACACTCTCCACCCTCCAGCCGGGAAGGGCCCCTCGGCTGCCCTGGGGGGCCCTCTGGGGATGAGCAGGCTGGGGTGCACAACGCCCTCACTCACTCGTTCTCCTTCAGCACGGCCTTGATTTTCGCCTGCAGCTCTTGCTCTTCCTCCAGCTCCAAGCACAGGCGCCTGCACACGGCCTGGAGACGGCCCGCGGCTGCCCTGCAGCACGGCAGCGGGGTCAGCCAGGCGCAGGTCAGCGCCACAGCAGCCTGGGGCCGCCTGCCCACGGCTCCTCGTTCCGGGGGGCAAAGGCAAAGATGGGGACTCCAGGAAGGTTCTTCCTGCGCTTCCTGCTGTGGGCAGGCAGCGGCCGAGGCGGGGCCTCGGTGCCCCACCCGGGGAGCCGGCCCTAGACGCCCGTGGTGCCTGCTCTTCGCCAGTCTCGTTCCCCTGAGGGAGCTGGGGGCCAGGGCCCTGGACCCAGGCCCACCCAGTCCCCGGGCGCGGGAAGGCCCCAGCACACCCGCCCAGAGGCTCAGGGGCGCCCACGCCTGCCCCGAGGCCTCACTTGGGCCCTTGACCCTGCAGAGCCGCAGCTCCCCCACGGCATTTTTCCACCGTCCCTGCCGGGCCCTGCTCCAAGATGTGACCCCCTTCATGGGGAGGGTCGGGCCCCCTCATGGGCACGACGGGGCAGGCAGTGGGGCTCTGTCTGCGAGGACAGCCACTGTGGCGCTGGTGGGGGACGGTGTGGCCTGGCCTTCTAGACCCTGGGTGCAGGCTCACGAGGCCCCCAGAGGAGGCCACGTCCACCACGGGCCCAGCCCCAAGGCTGCCATTGTGTGAGCACCAGCCCTGGTCAGCTCCTTCAGGGGCCAGGAGACCCTGCGTGGCTGGGCCCCTCCCAGGGGGGTGGGCTGGTGGTGGTGGAGCACTGAGCCCTGTCCTGCATGGCTCATGGGAGCTGCAGTTCGAGACAGGACCGGGAACCGGAGCTCAGGGCCCGCAGATGACACACCCTGGGGGATACTGGGGGTCCCTGCCTGCTGCCTCCGGTCTCTGACGTCCCCTGCCCACCATGGCTGCTCCAGGAAAGGCTTCTGACCCTGCCTGACCACACCAGCCCAGGCCCCACTCCAGCAACCTTTGCCCCCAGCCTCACTGGTATGTTCAGCTTCCTCACCTGCCCGCGCCCAGCAGGTGCCTGAGGGGCCTCCCCCCCCCCGGCTGCGGGCACCTACGTGTTGTGGGCCTCTTCCTCCTCGGCGATCCTGGCGGCCACACTCTCCCGCTGCTGGCCGAGGAGCTCCAGCCGCTGGCGGCAGGCACGCAGCTCCCCTCTGAAACGTCGGGCAGGGGTCTGGACAGCGGCTCCCAAACCCGAGCCTCAGAGACTCAGGGGATGGGGTGGGCGCCGTGGGCAGGGCCACCTCCCTCTGCCTCCCGAGAGCCCGGCGGGGGGGCTGTGTGGCCAGCACCCAACAGTGACCCACACGGTGGCCGAGGGCGACGTGAGGCAGGAGCTGGCAGAGGCCTGCACCCATCAGGTTCATGGGCGTTGGGGGCACCGTGGCGAGGCTGGCAGCGCCACGAGGCCATGGCCACAGCTCCTGGCCAGTGTTCCAGAACCCAGACTGGGACAGGCGGGGCGGCCAGCTCTGCTGTGGGCCCTGGCTACAGCCCTGGTCCAAGGGCTTCTCCTGTCACGTGCTCTGGGCTGCGCTAAAAAACAACAGTGAAGCCCACACTGGGCTCTGAAAGACACCGAGGGCACAGACAAGTGCAGTGGGGCTGTGGGAGGCGGCACGGGCGGAGCAGCGTCCGCTGGGGAAGGAGGGACGCTGAGGCCACACAGGGGCTTTCCAAGTGCAGGCTATGACACACGCATGCACACACACATGCGCACACAGCCCATGCACACACATGCATACGCACACACGTGCACACACATGCACACACACCCATACACACATGTACATTAATGCAATGCATGCCCACAGACATGCACATGTGTGCAGGGCACACATACGGCATGCATGTACACACACGAACACACGCACATGCACACACCGCACACACATGTGCACATACATCCACCCCATGCATGAATGTACACACGTGCCCACACATGATTGCATGCGCACACACATGCACACACATACATTCACATACACATATGCAATGCTGCACACACATGTACACACCACACGCATGTGCATGCACACAGAGGAAGCACGGCGAAAGGTTGCGTGTTGGGGCCCTGGGTGGTAACACAGGGGGCACTGTGCTGTTCTCCCCAACATCTGTGTACGCTCCCTAGAGATCTGGGGCCTTGCTGCCAGCGCCGCCGAAGTACGTGGCCGGGAGCCTGCAGACCCCTCCCCAGCGCACGCTCAGAGCCACAGGAGTCTCAGGCCTGTGGGACCACAGCTCCCCAGGCCCAGCCAGGAACGGGTGCTGAGGCCCTGGCGCCACCTCCTGGGGGGGTTTGCTGGGCTGCTCCCTGGAGCGGCTGTGGCTGAGCCGGGAGAGTGGGAGGAGGAGGAGAGGAGGGAGAGGAGGAGAGGAGGGAGAGGAGGAGGAAGAGGAGGAGGAAGGGGAGGAGGAGGAGGAGGAGGAGGAGGAAGAGAAAGAGGAGGGGGAGGGGGAGGAGGGGGAGGGGGAGGGGGAGGGGGAGGGGGAGGAGGGGGAGGAGGAAGAAGAGGAGGAGGAGGAGGAGGGGGAGGAGGGGGAGGGGGAGGAGGGGGAGGAGGAAGAAGAGGAGGGAGGAGGAGGAGGGGGAGGAGGGGGAGGGGGAGAGGGAGGAGGGGGAGGGGGAGGAGGAGGAGGGGGAGGAGGAGGAGGAGTGGGAAGACAGCAGCAGCAGCAGGAGCAGCCGGTGGGGGCGGCGCTCACCTTCAGCCTGGGGGCGGCGCTCACCTTGTTTTCTCAATGAAAAGCTCTTTGTCTTCCCGCATCCTGTCCAGGAGGTCCAAGCTCCTTCGCAGGTGAGAGGCCTGCACCCTGTCCTGGCCGCCCACTGCCGCTTCACTTGGTCAGCGTCCGGTGACCTGGAAATAGAAAGGATGCCGGGGGCTGGGCTGTGGTGCAGCAGGTTGACCTTGGCTCGCAGCGCCGGTTTCCATCTGAGCACCGGTTCGAGTCCTGGCTGCTCACTTCTGATCCAGCTCCCTGCTAAGGGCCTGGAAAGGCAGCAGATGGCCCAAGTCCTTGGACCCCTGCCACTCATGGGGGAGACTGGACGATGCTCCTGGCTCCTGGCTTCAGCCTGGCTCGGATGGCTGCCGTGGCCATCTGGGGACTGAACCGATGGATGGGCGCGCTGCCATTCACACCCACCCACTGACCATGCTTGGCAAGACAGTCCCCCAGAGAGCTGCCCCGCCAGCCCCGCCCCCAGCGGCCCCGCCCTTGAACTCCCCTCGCCAGCCCCGCCCCCACGCGCTCCTGCTCCTGCCTGTGAGGCTGCAGGTCAGCGGGGAGGGCGGGGAGGGCGGCAGCTGCCCCCACTCAGTTACCCGTGCAGCCGTGGGGCAGCGTCCGGCGCGGCCTCCTGCGGAAGAGACTCGCTGTCTGGATCCTGCCGCGCTGCTCCTTCTGGAAGCCAGGAGTCGCGAGGAGAAAAGGCAGCTCAGCCTGGAGCTCGGGCTGAGTCGCCGCAGGTGCACACCTGGTGGCCGACAGCGGTTCCCCAAGCGGAGCCCAGGGGACCCGACTCTTGGCGGGGGGGGGGGGCGGGCATCGAATGGGAAGCTTTTTTTTTTTATATTTATTTTACTGGCTGGCTGCACGGCTCACTTGGTTAATCCTTTGCCTGCAGCGCTGGCAACCCCGGGTTCTAGTCCCAGTTGGGGCGCCGGTTCTGTCCCGGTTGCTCCCTTCCAGTCCAGCTCTGCTATGGCCTGGGAAGGCAGTGAAGGATGGCCCAGGTCCTTGGGCCCTGCACCCACATGGGAGACCGGGAGGAAGCACCTGGCTCCTGGCTTCGGATCGGTGTAGCACTGGCCGTAGCGGCCATTTGGGGAGTGAACCAACGGAAGGAAGACCTTTCTCTCTGTCTCTCTGTCTGTAACTCTTTCTCTCTCTCACTGTCTAACTCTGCCTGTCAAAAAAAAATTATTTTACTTTTTGAAAGACAGAGTTACAGAGAGAGGTAGAGACAGAGAGAGACGCCTTCCATCCTATGCTTCACTCCCCAAATGAT